>NC_133659.1:260839304-261439304 GCF_037893015.1 Macrotis lagotis | reverse complement strand
ACCTTTCTAAGTTTTTTGTTTTTGTTTATATTTTATTCCCATAAGCTCTCTATATACTATATGTGTGCTATATACATATATATATATACACATCACACATTCTCTTTCTCTCTCTGTCTCTCTCTCTTTATATATATATATATGTATATATACATATATATGCACATGTGGTTTTATATATACATGCATATATGTATACATTTTGTCTCTCCTTTATAGAATATGAATGCAGCATATTACCTCTGTTCTATAGCCAGACACTCAGTACTTTGTTATATGGTATGTTAAGATACTGTGAAAAATAGTTTTATATTATTTATTTATATATTTACAAAATGTGAATTAGTGTTTTCTCTTAAAAGGTGATTTCCTCTATAAAAGAAATCATATATACTCTATGCTACAATTGTTGTTTTACATAATTGTAAGGGGATAATAGACAGAGTATGTGGCCATGAGGAGTTCATCCTGAGAGTCATTGAGACCTGGGACAACAGTAATGTCCATACCAGAGTGCTCTGAACTCAGGAAGGAGCTCTGGCCCTTCTCTCTCTTTGTTCTCCTGCCTTTCATCCTTATCCTGTTGAATATTCTCAGGAAGGACCTTTTGTCTTTATCCCTCTGCCTTTCATCCTCATATTGTTCAACTGTCCCAGGAAGGAGTTCTAGTCCTTATCTCTCTACCTTTCATCTTTATCTTGTTGAAGATTCCACATTTTCCAGGATACAGACCTTTTGTGGCATACCCCTTATACTTCCACAGGCCTGGAGATGAGGGATGCTGATACAAGGGGACTAGGCTTATATATACCCTTATTTCAACTATGTGAGTCAGAGATGTAGCATATACCTGCAATAAACTCCTTGCTTATCTCTCACTGGCTGACTTTCATTATTGAACATGCGGGACATGTCCCGCGGAGCTCCCCGAAGAGTTGTGTGAAATAAACTAAGACCCGGCTGCCCAGAGTGGACCGCAACAGAATTGGCGACCGAACAGGGACTAAAGGTAAGGGCAGGAAAGAGAACCGGGACCTTGTCAGTAGGACAAGAAGATAGTGAAAGTACCTTCGCTACTTGAGTAGGCAGGGAAGATGGGGAATAGGTTCCCATGGTTAAGCCAGAGGAAAGTGAAATTTGGGCCAGACAGTTATACAAAGTTATCAAGAAACAAGGGATTACTATACAACTAAAAGATTTATGGACATTCATTGAAAAAATACAGACTATATCACCATGGGACCAGAATATAGAAATAACAGAAGATAAATGGCAGGTAAAAGGAGAAGAGATGACTAGCTATGAACAAAAATGCCCTGATTATCTTAAAGAACTAGATTTCTTGATAATTAGTATAGTAAAAAATGCTTTTGAGGGAATGGAGCAACATTTCTCTATAGAAAGCCAAACAGACAGTAAAACTATATAGAAAAGAAAAGAAAAGAAAAGAAAAGAAAAGAAAAGAAAAGAAAAGAAAAGAAAAGAAAAGAAAAGAGAAGAAAAGAAAAGAAATAAAGTTGTACAGGAGGATGAAATTTGGCCTCCTCCCCTGCCAGCTCCTTCTTACTAGTTTAAGAGAGAATCTCCCCTCACGGCATTTGTGTTTGTGGATATGTGTTGAGATTGTCAGTTTGGAAAATTCTATTGTGTTTGTGTAAACTGTGCTTGTGCCTTGTCTGTCTTTATGTGTTTAGATTGTCTGTTTACTTGTGTGTTTGGGTTCTTCTAATGATTTGCTAGATGGGGAGAAAAGTTCCCCTAAAATTGTCCTTGAGTTGCCTCATTTAAATTGCTGCTCTTTGTTATTTTGGCATCTAATGCCCTCACTGGCTCTCCCCTTAAGCCTGCTTTCTGTGAGTAATCTGATCCCCCTCCTCTTCCAGCATTTTTTGTTTTTATTTTAAAAAAGGAATGGATTTTGGTGTTAAATTGACTGAGGCCAAACTACTCACCCTGTTATTTTACTATTATGAGGAGCCCCCTGCCCCATTCCTTTTTATGTTCCCTTCTCTTTCCCATTCTCCTTAATTCTGTGCTGCCGGAGTGTTTCCCTCTCCCTCCCACTTTCAGGAGGGAGAGCTACTTCAGGAAGAATTAGTAAAGTAAGTGTTAAAAAGGACACTGAAGTTAAAGAAACAGCAAATATTACCAAATATGTTAAACAAAGAAATCATAGAAAAAAATGCTATTTTAATTTGAAAATAGGGAAAATAAATTTCAGAAAGACAAGAGAGTCAGGTTAATCCTAAAGTGTATAATGTGGTTACCAAAATGCCCATATAGGGGAAACTAAATAATTAATTTTTTTTCCCGAATGATATGGCATCATTAGAGATTCAGGAGTTTATCAATATAGATTCAGATATTGTTAGTTATTACAGAAAATTATGGGACATGTAAGGGTTAAAGAATAGAAGATCACCACCCCCAGAAAGAATCTGGGATGGTCTCTCTCTATAAAAGTTATTTAGTTTACTCTATTTGAAGAAGGGGGTCAGGGAATATTCTAATTAGGCTAAGGGATTTTTGAATGACTGCCTTCTCCAGGATTTTAGCAGTTGTAATCAAGAAATGTTAAATATTAAAACCTTGGAAGGAAAAATGCATTGTGAAAAGTGGAATCATATCTGTAGTTATATAGCTGTATAAGCTATGTGACTCTAGTTCGGAATAGTATGAATTAAAGTCAAGAAGAGCTAATGAAAAGGAATGGTGGAAAAATGTGAGTGGTATAGTTTGAGTAAGAGATTCTGAAAGTACTGGAAAGAAAATCCAGACTTAGAGACAATTGGGGTTTCTTTTGAAACATTTGTTAAGTATGGAAAGGTTTGAGCAGGGTTGACTTTGTATAAAAAAAATGGATTTTGGGAACTTTGGAAAATGGTGTACAAATCATTATAAGAAAAGAAGAAAGTATAGAACTGTAAGTCTATAGGGACATATGTGTTTATATGAGGTTGGGGTGATTTAAAATTGCATTAAATTGGTAATTTTTGCAATGTTTGGCAATGAATTGATTAGAAAAATAATAAACCCCATAAAGTAAAAAGTTTGATATGAAAGCAATAGTAAGGTAAATGTTAATTATGTTATTATTGATCCTATAGTATGCTAATCTAAAGATACATTTAAATTGAATTAAGGGGTTTGTAAAGAATATGTCTAAGTTTGGATTCTGATGTTTTATGGCTCCTCCAGAGTTATGGGAGTCAAGACAGACTTGTGAGTTAGCTTTAGAATAATTAAGAGGAAGTTAATATTTTACACTGATTGGAATGTGGATCATGTATCTGGGAAGAATCTGGAATGAGTGAGTAATGATAAACAATAAAGGTAAGGCATTAGTACATATCACTTTGATATCTCAAATTGTGGGGAATCTCTCATTCCCAGAATATAGAATGTTTTAATATTAAGAATTTAATTTAATAAGAAGAATTTAATATTAAGAAATGTTGGTCAATAAGGATAGAAAGTTTTTATAAATGAAAGCATTGAGAAGTTAGCATTGCATTGATAAAGATAAGAATTTGCAAAGTTTTTAGGCTTTTGAAAAGAAGATGATTTAAAACTAATTTGAATATGACTTTTGGAATTTAAGAGAAGTATGAAGAAAATCTTATAGTCATAAGAAGGGATTTTTAGCAACAATTGGTCTTAAGAAATCTTTGTAATTTAAAAGTTTTAGGGAATAAAGCATGTCACTGGAATTCCTTACAATCCTACATGTTAGGCCATAGTGGAACATGCTAGCAGAAATATTAAGGCAATCCTCGCTAAACAAGAAAGGGGAAGAGGACATCTATCACAAGGAATTCTAGACAAAGCAATATATACGTATGATTTTTTACAAATTTCTAAATTGGATAATTTGTCTCCAGTCATGAGACATTTTATACAAATTAAGAAACAGTTGGAAAGAAAATACTTTAAAAATAATTCTGAAAATAAAATCTATGGCATTGGTAAAGGAGCTCGATGGCTCATGGTATGGACCTTACAGAGTATTAATATGGGGTCCAGGTTTTCTTTGTGTTTCCACAGATCATGGAGACAAATGGGTTTCTGCAAAAAGAATAAGAAATGTGGAAACTGAGGAAGAATCGACAAAAGAGAAGGCAAGGCAAAAGAGGAAGAAAGAATAATGCTCATAAAAGACAAAGATACTCATAAGAACATTTATGATGATGCACGTGTTAACTGTAGGAAAGGCTAATATGACTGATCATTGATGGGCTCTCATTCCGTCTCCACTGTGGTTGAAAACACTATCCTGGACAGATACTATGCTAGAATTTATTTTACATGGAAATCTTTCTTGAATGTACGATGAAGAAAGTGTTGAAGAAATAACAAGTAATGAATCCATACAGAACTTTAACAAAACAATGACTTTCATGGGATTGATTAAAGGATTTCCTGTGTACTTGCAGAAACAAATGGGAGGAATCTGGTTGAGTACTGAATGGAATTACACTAAAAGTATTGTACCTGCTGATAGATGGTGTACTCAGATTGTGGATGGAAGGATATATTTGTGGGATGTTGCTGTAAAAACAAATAAGAATTCTATACAAATTGACACCAGGAAATATCACTTATATACATGGAGAGTAAATGGTACTGAGATACCCTTGAATGAAACTAAACAATATCAAGGAAACAGGTTAAGTTCTTGTAATTCTATTCACTTATGTATCATTATCCTGGTTTCATGCCCTTTAAATATTGCCATACTCATCAGTGAATCAAAGTACCTTTAGACTTTATGAATTATACAGAATATTTAATATCTTGTCATAATACCACAAGAGACATGGAAGATAGAGGAGCAGTAAATGATCCTCGACTGCAATATACATACATACGTATATATATATATATATATATATATATATATATATATATATACGTATATATATATATATATATACGTATATATATATATATATATATATATATACGTATGTATGGATCTGGAATAGAGGTTAAAGGGATAGAAACATGTGTTGCATTGGTTGGGGGACATACTGTGCAAGGAATGCCTGAATTGGTTAATATTGATATAAGGAATAATATAACTACTAATATCACTATTAGTGCCAGGGTATGCTTGGGTAAGGAATATGCATTTTTAGTAGAAGGAAAATCTAATATTACATTAACTAAATATTCTGATGGGGTGTTCAATTTAACCTGTATGAATTGTTTAGTAAGAAACTGCATAGGCCCTAAATTTGCTGTAGGTAGAAAAGTTTTCAAAGTAACATGACCACATTATGCATTTACTATTGTAAAAACAAAAAAATTGTTATAGAACACAGTGATCATATTTTTGAGACAATTAATGAGAAAATATTATCCTTTCAACAGAGAAACAGAAGATATATTTTTTTGTGTTATTTTGGGCATTACATTACTGGTAGAAGTCATTGTGGCTTCTACAGCCCTTGCTATGTCAATATCTAATATTCAGAATTGAATAGTTGAAGCACAGGGATTACAAGAATTAATGCAGAATGTTTCAGTGGGATTTAAACACCAGCTTCAGGTAGATGAGCAATTTTATAAAGCATTATATCAATTGTAGAAAGCCACTATGTTTTTGGGAGAAGAAGTACAATATTTGGAATTACAACAAAGGTTACAATGTGATTATAGATATAATCAATATTGTTTGACCAAAGCGCAATATAATGAATCTCAAGTAGAATGAAATGTTATTAGAGCCCAGCTGTATGGATTGAGTATGGAAAATGTTACATTAGAATTGTCAAAATTAGCCCAAATAGCTGATTATATTGACCAGGCAGCAGATTCTGATCAGTTTTTTCATGCTCAATCTGGTGGTCTGTTGCATATATTTTTACCTTATATATTGTTTGGTATTGGACTTTTATTATTTTACTCGTGTGTTCCCCTTGTGATGCAAGTCCTCATCTCATGAATAAGAAAGGTTCTGATTGATGTTTTTGTTGATCCTCCAAGACAACGCTTTTCTGGGAATCTATAGGGCGCTTTGCACTTAAACAAGAAAGGGGAATTGTAAGGGGATAATAGACAGAGTATGTGGCCATGAGGAGTTCATCCTGAGAGTCATTGAGACCTGGGACAACAGGAATGTCCATACCAGAGTGCTTTGAACTCAGGAAGGAGCTCTGGCCCTTCTCTCTGTTTGTTCTCCTGCCTTTCATCCTTATCTTGTTGAATATTCTCAGGAAGGACCTTTTGTCCTTATCCCTCTGCCTTTCATCCTCATATTGTTCAACTGTCCCAGGAAGGAGTTCTAGTCCTTATCTCTCTACCTTTCATCTTTATCTTGTTGAAGATTCCACATTTTCCAGGATACAGACTTTTTGTGGCATACCCCTTATACTTCCACAGGCCTGGAGATGAGGGATGCTGATACAAGGAGACTAGGCTTATATATACCCTTATTTCAACTATGTAAGTCAGAGATGTAGCATATACCTGCAATAAACTCCTTGCTTATCTCTCACTGGCTGACTTTCATTATTGAATATGCGGGACATGTCCCGCGGAGCTCCCCGAAGAGTTGTGTGAAATAAACTGAGACCCGGGTGCCCAGAGTGGACCGCAACACATAATTTGTTCATAATAGGTCCTGAATGAGCATTTGTTGAACTGATTTTGTTGAATGATACTTTTTTATTTGTCCCATTATATCTATTAAGTATCTGAATAGCTAGATATATAGATTAATTATTTAAATGAAACATTTGACAATGCCTCATGCTTCCTTGGGGACAAGATAGTGAACTATATACAATAGATGATCATATAATTAGGTGGTTTCAAAACTAATTGAATGGTGGCTTCACAAGGGAAAAAAATGTCCATTAGATCTATAGATAAGGGAAGAATCTATGACCATGCAACAGATAGAGAGGATAACAGGAAATGAAATAGATAGTTTTGATTACATTAAATTTAAAAGCTTTAACACACATAAAATCTATCTAGTTAAAATTAGAAAAAAAGGAAACTAACAACATTAATAACCAGTTTCTCTGATAAAGGTCTCAATTTCTCAAATATATAGGGTAGCAAGCCAAATTGATAAGAATAAGAAACATTCTCCCTTTGATAAGTGATCAAAAGATTTGAAGAGGCTGTTTTCAGAAGGAGGAATTAAAGTCAACAGCAGTCATATAGAAATTAAATAAATTCATTAAAATTAGAGAAATAAAAATTAAAACAACTCAGAGGTACCTGCTTCACATCCATCAGCTTGGTAGAATGACAGAAATAGAAAATGACAAATGGTGGATAAGATGTTTGAAAGTTACTATTCTATTACTCTGTTGGTGAAGTTGTAAACTGTTTCAACCATTATGGAGAAAGATTTGGAACTATACCAAAGGGCTATCAAATTGTGCATATCCTTTGACTCATCAATATCACTACTATGTCTGTATCACACAGGAATCAAAGAAAAAGAAAAAAGACCCACATGTACAAAAATACTTATAACATTTCTTTTTTTTCAATGCAAAGTAATGGGAATCTCTAAACAAATCCAAATTTAAACCTATCAGTTAAAGAATGACTGAAAAGGCTGAGGTATGATCATGAAAGAATACTATTGAATTTAAGAAATAATGAATGAGGATCATTTTAAAACTTGGGAAGACTTATATGAACTGATGCAAAATGAAGTGAGCAGAACCAGAAGAACATTTTATACTTTGAGAACAATACTGTAATAATAATTAACTTTAAAAGACTTGGCTACTCTAAGCAATACAATGATCTACAGCAAATTCAAAGAACTTGATGAAAAATGTCATTCACCTTCACACAAGTGAATTCTGAGTGCAGTCTGAAGCATCCCCCTCCCTTTTATTTTTCCTACTTTTTTGCCTCATGGATAATTTGGAAATGTTTTGTTTTCATGACTTCACATATATAAATGGCATTGGGTGGTAAAGAGACTAGAGGGAGTGAAAGAATGAGGAACTCAAAAAAAAAGGTGAATTAAAAAAAAAAAAAGAATGATTGACTCCAAAAAATGGTTAATAATGAATTGAAGTCATGATGGAAGAAAGTCTCTCAGAGAATAGCCTAGGAAATCTGTGTTATGTTATTTTGCCATACAATATTTTTTTCCAACATTATAGATGAAGGCCTAGATGACTTGCTTTAAAAATTTGCAAATAATGACTATTGGAACAGCTATCATATCCAATTATAGAACTGGTGCAGAAAGACACAGACTATAATTCTGAACTGAATTCAATGAGATACAATGTAAATAAATAAATCATAAAGATCAATTATACAAAAAGAAAATGGGATAGATGTGATTAGATTACAAGATAAGTGAGGCTTTTAGCACACTATAACCTTAAAGTGAGTCAAAACAAAGTTAGAAAAAGCAGGCCAAAAAATCCCTACCAAACCCTCAAATTAACTGTAATCTAATCTTTTGCTACATTAAAAGTAACACACCATTTAAAATGAGAGAGGTAGTAGTCCTACTATACTCTGCCCTTGTCAATTGAATACTTGGGATACAGTTTAGGAAGGTCATTGATAAGTTGGGGAGTCCATTGGAGAGTAATCAGGATAGCAAATTTTAAGTGGAAAGAACTGGAAATGGAGCAGGCAAAACAAATGAGATGTCTGCTACCTTCAAACATTTGAATCATTTGGAAACAGACTTGTTTTGCTCAGGGTCAGAGGCAAAACTAAGAGAAATGAATGGAAGATGCAAGGGAGCAGGAATAGAAAAAAGTTCCTGATTATTAGAACTTAAAAGTGGGATGAGTTACATCAGGACATTACTGGGTCCCTCTAACTAGACATCTTTAAGCTAGATAAACTTTTTATTTTGTTGGTTTTGCTGTAGAGGAGTTGTCAGTCATTTATAGAGGATAATGAATGACTCAGAAGACTCCTCTGAAACCCAGGTTTTCTGATTCCAAATTAAATAGGATTTCAGTATTCTCATGTTGACATGAGAAATTATTGGGTTTAATTGAAAAGACAGAAGAACATAAATAGAAAATGATAGTAACAAAGGGAATCAGCTGTCTAGAATCTGCATATTGATTATACATGGCTAATTTTTCATCTAAGGGAGAGAGAAGGATGGTATGCTTTTTTATTTCTTCAAAGCAATCCTGATATAGTCATGTGATCTTCTATCTCCAACAATTCCACTGCTGTATGTGCTCAAAGAATGTTTTAAGATTTAAATATTGGCCTAAACCAAATAATAAATTAGTAATACCATAGAATTTAGTCTCTCTCTCTCTCTCTCTCTCTCTCTCTCTCTCTCTCTCTCGCAGGCAATTGGGGTTAAGTGATTTACCCAGGGTCACATGGTTAGCAAGAGTCTAAAGTTGGATTTGAAAACATGACATCCAGGTCCAATGTTCTATTGGCCCCACAGGTTCTATTTTAAAATTAATCCAGTAATACCTTTGGGTCATTCATTGTTTTGAATGAACTATGCCACAGGTTTTTAACTTATTTGTTCTAGAATATTATTTTATTTTTATTTATATATATTTTCTATATATATATATATATATATATATAGTACATTTTCATAGGACTTTATGACTTGCAAAGTATTTTGATCAAAACAGATACTCTGATTTCTAAATAATAAAAATTATTTGTATATGTTGTGTCCCATTTTTAGTCCCATTTTCATATGTTATGTACACAACTGAAACAGCTTGCCTATGGTCACAATGCTAGTGATTGTTAGAATTAGCATTTGATTTCAGTTCTTCTATCTCACTGGCTTTCAGAAATCAGAAAGCAGAATATTTGAATTAAGGTTAATCATAGACAGGTTATTCTTGTTCTAGTTTAGTCATTTCAGTTGTGTCTGACTCAGTAAAAATACTGGAGTGATATATGTCTGTGTGTGTGTGTCTGTGTGTGTGTGTGTGTCTGTGTCTGTGTATCTGTTTTAGTCTTAAATGAAACTTAATTACATAACCCAATCCATTTCTTTGATCTCGATAAAACAACCTCTCTTCTAAACTTTTTTTTAAATTTACATTTGTATATTTTATTTATGTTTTTGTTTTTTATCATACTAACTGCTTGATATATGCTACTCACC
This sequence comes from Macrotis lagotis, assembly GCF_037893015.1. Taxonomy (NCBI): domain Eukaryota; kingdom Metazoa; phylum Chordata; class Mammalia; order Peramelemorphia; family Peramelidae; genus Macrotis; species Macrotis lagotis. Next base: position 261,429,199 of record NC_133659.1, on the reverse strand, counting down.
ATAGAAATCTTCCTTTCAATAAAGAAAAAATGTGAAGTACAACCTCATCTACAGATATTTAAAGCTATGAGATTAAGGGTGGGAAGTGAACTACACAGAAGATAATTTCAATCAACCTACTCTTTATACAAAAAAGGTAACTAAAACTCAGAGAGGCAAAATGCTCAAAGTAGAGGAAAAACCACCTTAATTTGCTTTCAAATCCAATTTTCTTTCCACTATGCAAATGGAAGGAGATGCCAAAAATATCTTCCAACTCTATGCCTCTACCTATGTCTATATCTATCATTTCATCTATGTTTGTCTAGGTGAATGTCTATAATCACGACTATGTATATGTCAATATTTATTTCTGTTTCTATTATTATGTCTAAGATTTCAAAAATTTAGCTTGACCTACTTTTTACTAGGATAAAATGCCTTCCCTGACTAATTTTTGGTCTTTTAGTACTCTTGTTCCATCCTTAGGAAAAAGTATCCAGGTCTCTGTCTCCCCAAAGTACCCCAGAGTAAATAAAAAAGAAATCTGTGAATCCCAAACCAGGGCCATTCACACATAGGTCTTAGCTAAAGTTTATAGTCTCAATTCTAATCCCCACTGCTAACATTTATCTATATTGCAAACTCAAATTCTTACTTACATTTTAACCTGAAAACTTCTAGGTCAATATTCTATTCATTAGTCCTAACCCTAAGCTCTAGCATTAAATGTAGGATACATCCTCAATCTTAAGCACTTTCCTATAGTCTCTTCTCAAATCCAGAGACTGAAAGTTTATGCTAGGAGTCAAGGAATTCATCTATCTCCCACTTTGGCTTGCCTCCCACAGGTCATGATTCTGTACTTACCCGCAATCCTGTAGCCAGTCTTCAATCTTATTTGTGGGACTCTCTAAAGAAGTCAGATACTAAATCAACAAGAGAATCAAAGAAAACCAGAACCACAGTGTCACCCTTTTCCTCTCCCCATTCCAACAGTCAATTCAGTCTCAATGACATGCCTCCTTTACTACTTTACTACTTTGTCTTTTTTCCCCCTAGATTGTAATAAAAGCATTACATTTCTTCTTAGGTTTGATGTCTTCCCCAGTGTAAGCTAGGTAAGTAAATTTTGGGAAAGAGATAAGTATTTATCCCCCAAATAATAAAGGCACTTGCCCAAGGTCATACAGAAATTCCATCTTTGAGAAAAAAGAACCCAGGTCCCCTGACACCCAGTACAATGCCTTTTACATAGCAAGTTACAATAAATCAAACTAGTTCTATGTAACTATGTATTCTCAGGGCTGAGCTTTGTATTTTGGTATCCTAATCATGCCTTCCCATTGTCAGATTCTTCAGGACTGATTCTCTGTTTCTCTTTCTGATATGTTTCCACTAATTCATTTATTTATCCATTAAACATTTCTATTCACTACCTTTTATAGGCTAAGTTTCCTCAAACTTCTTCCCAATGTCTCAATTTCTCTTAGCCCTCAGAGAAGGGTCGGCATGAGGCTCTCACATGTTTACATTCTGCCCAATTTTGCCTAGCATTATTTCCCCAGAAGAGTACACTCTGATGGTTTCAAGTCCTTCAGGATGACTAATTCCTCCTCACCTTCCAAAAAGACATCATCCAGGTTGGGTGGCTCAGGATCTGGAACATCTTGGAGGGCAGCTGCTGCCTCCTCCTCTAGGATCTGTGTTTGCCAGTTGTGGGTCTTCTGCAGCCATGCGCGCCTCGTTTCCCAAGATGTGGGACTGAGCACAGAACCTTCCATGGCTTATAGTGGGACTTCAGAGCATTCCAAAACTATAACAAAATTGACCTGCAAAAGGAGCCACAGTGACACCCATGACCAATCAAGAAACCTCTACTTCCTAGTGATTAATCACATTCAGCTCCCACTTCCCATTTTAGATTGAAATTATTCTTTCCCAGATCATTGCGATCCAATCCTCTCCCAAAAGATGTTAGGGAATTAGGGTGAAGAAAAAGACTAATTTCTCTTTCCATAATCTCTTCCAACATGAATTTTGACTAATTATCTCCCATGTTATAATCTTCAACTAATGCTTCTTCTTTGATTATGAATGATTATGACAAAATAAAAATGATGAAGATAATGGTTATGAGAATTATTATAAAGTTTGGTCTTAAGTTATTTCAGTTTGCAAAACAGTATATTGTTCAGTGTTTCACTGAATCCTTTTTAACTCTCTGAGGTAAAAGAGGCAATTTTTCCCAACTGTTTTTAAGCTTAAAAAGGTCTGCTCAAGCTAGGTAGTGCAGTGGATAGAGCACTGTCCCTGAAGTCAGGAGTACCTGAGTTCAAATCTGGCCTCAGACACAACCTAGCTGTGTGGCCTTGGGCAAGCCATTTAACCCTGTTCCCTTGCCAAAAAAAAAAAAAAAACTAAAAAAGACTGCTCAGGAAAAATTCAATGATTTTGGCTTAAAAATAAAGATACTGGACAACAGAATTTCCAAAGTCCCCTCTAGATCTGATATTTCATGAGTTACTCAGCTAGTTAATAGCTGAGCTAGGAATATAAAACCAAGCCTTCTGACTCTAGATGCATTCTCCTTTTGAAAGCAGAAATGTAGAAAGAGTAGATAAAGGGCAACCTTGGGGATCAGGAAGTTTTAGATCCATATATTAATTCTGAAAGGCACTTGATATGTGACTTTAAAATAGTCAAACTTCCTAGTATTACATAAGATTTTAAGTTTTGGACAAATAATTTATCTATAACAATGTAGAGAGTTGCTTATGGAATTAAATCACAAGTCTAAAGATTTCTTTTTCCTATCTCCCTATTCTCTCCTCCAAAAGGTTGATGGTTTCCATGATACAATTTGAAGGGTCCTGGACGGGTACTCTTTGAATTATAGAATTTTGTTTCACAATACCTAAAATCCTCCCATTAAAATTCATTATTTTAAGTCTTTTTTTTTTTTAGTGTCAAACTAAAGGTCAAGAAACCTGGGTTTTAGTTCTGGTTTCCATCTTATGGGCTCTCTATGACTCATTGTCTACTTTGAAGAATGAAAATAATAATGATTATCAGGTCTACTTCACAATGTTGTTTTAAGGACCAAATGAGATAATGTGACTACCAGACAGCAATCTAGTGCTTTTCAAGTATGAAGGGAAAAGACTCTCAGAAAAATAATATCTTATCCACTCAGACAATATCTTAGAATAGAATTATAAAATCTTATAGTTGGAAGGTCCCTAGTTCAGTTTCCTGAACTCTTTATTTATAGTCTTTGTCTCCTCATATGCCCTTAGAACAAAAGAAAAACCTTCTAAATCTATTTATTAAGAAGTTAGGTCAAAACCTTAAAACCTATGAATTCCCATGGTTTAAGAACCATAGATCAAGTCATGGAATTAAAATTTTATTAATAGAAAAGATATTTGAGATTACATAGCCAAGAGCTCCATTTTACAGATGAAGAAACTGAAACACAGTTTGTGACTTGTCCAAAGTTAAACAGCTTACAAAGGCAGAGATAGGATTTGAAAACAAGTCTTCTGACTTTAGATAGTGCATTTTCCCCACTCTAAAATACTGTCTCCCTTTAGTCTATCTAGTCTGAACATTTAAAAATATCCTCTAGATATCTTATGAGAGGCCCCTGTTGGAAGAATTTGAGTGTTGGGCAAGATAGTTACTCTGAGCAAGAATATTTGGGGTAGAAGTAGTTGCAAATTAGAGAGACTACAGGGAACAAAATACAGAGCACAAATGCAGTTGTACTGAGAGAGAGTAGTACAACTCCTCACTCCATCAGGGCCTTAGTATGTATGTCATTGCATTTGTGTGTGTGTGTGTGTGTGTGTGTGTGTGTGTGTGTGTGTGTAAGTGTGTGTAAGTGTGTGTGTGTGAGAGGGGGAGTGTGTTATAATGCTCTTCTGGTTAAAGCAAACTGCTCAGGTGAGAAAACTTGTCCCATGGATGTCTGTTCCTTAGGGTCCTACAGCCCTGGTTTTCTATTTGTTCTATTCAGATAATCACTCTCTTAGAATCCAGTGATGCTTGTGGATAGTCCTAATTATTCAGAATATTTTCCTGATATTGAGTCAAATGTGCATCTTGGCAAATTTTTCCCATTGATACATTGGTTCCAGTTTTATTATCAAATAGACCAAGTATATTCCTTCTGCCATATGACAGATATTCAGATATCTGAAGACACCTCTCATGCCTCTAGATTTCTTCTCCAGGTTAAACATTTTCAGTTTCTTCAACAGATCTTAGTGTAGTAATATTCTGATCCCTCTCACCATCCTGAGTCATTTCATCAACTCTCTTATTTTTGAACACAACTTCATAAACTATAAGAACCAGATGGAAACTCTAAGATTATAGGATCATTGATTTAGATAATTTAGGAAGATGATATATTAGAAGTAAGCAAGTCCAGCCTTCTCATTTTATAAATGACAAGACAGAAGTTTGAGAGGAAATTTTCCAAGGCACATTATGAACTTAGGTCTTTCTAGCTCATAGGCCAGCATTCCAACCACTACTTCTGATCATTTTAGTCCAAATGTTTTTATATAAGATATGAGGAAATTGATCCATATGGATGTTTTATGTCTTTCCCAAGGACACATACTGTTTAGTGGAAGAACTAGAAGAACCCTATTGAATTCAGCCCAATTCCCTCTATCATTCTTATACAATGCTGCTCCTCTTACATGATGGATCCAACTTGTCAACATTCTCCCTAAGCTGTGATAAATTTAGAACTGAATCCAATACTAAATATAATGAAGCCTAAGAGTGAATGGGTAGTTTTGGCTATAACATCACACTAATGACCCATCTTGAGTAGACAATTTAAGGAATCCCCCAGCATCTATCTGCATGAAGGATATCATATCATGTTTCTCCCATCCTTTATTTGAATCCCTCTGTGTGTTCTTTCATTTCTCTTTCTTGCTACATCTGATTAGGTCCCACCCATTATTTCTGCTAGTCAGCATGATTTTGAATCCTGATTCTACCAATGAACATATTAACAATTTCCTGTTTGTTCATGTCATCTACAAATTTGATAAGCATGATCTTTTTGCCTTCATCTAAGTTCTTGATAAAAAGATTGAAAAGAACAGAATAACTTTTTTCTTATCAGATATTTCAGAATTGCAGTTGAAACAAGATCTTAGGGGGAGTGGGAACAAGCCAGACCTGGGCAGAAGGCTGTCCAGGTCTTGGGATGGAAGTAGCAGTGTTGCACACAAACTATATAGTAAATTGAGAATCACTCTCATCAAGCCTTCTCAAAACCATTATTTAAATTCAATCTGTATTTATTACCCAAAGATTTCCATTGAGGATCCCTGAAACCTGAACTCTTTCCCTTCCTTTTTTTCAATTAATATTCCAGGGAAAGAATTAGTTGGATGCTAAAGGAGCCTGGGAAACCTAAAACAGGTCAATTAATTCACAGCAAATTCTGGGATCATCTACCAAATGGAACTTCAGAGTAGATAGCACCACAATGGTCAAAAACAAATAGGGGCAGCTGGGTGGTGCTGGGACAGCTAGATGGCACAGTAGATAGAGCACTGGCCCTGGAGTCAGGAGTACCTGGGTTCAAATCTGGCCTTAGACACTTAATAATTACCTAGCTGTGTGGCCTTGGGTAAGCCACTTAACCCCATTGCCTTGCAAAAAAAAAAAAAAAAAGAAAACAAATAGAAATTGAGCCACTGCAGTTGTTCGGTTGTGTTTGAAATCTTTGTGGCTCCATTTGGATTTTCTGGACAAAAATACTATAGTGATTTACTGTTTCCTTCTTCAGTTCATTTTACAGATGAGGAAACTGAAATAAACTGGGTTAAGTGCCTTAACCAGTCAAAAAGATTCCTACCAGCCACTTAATGACTAAGTAAACCACATATTAACAGTAACTATGTCCTATTCTATTTCTATTTATTTTGTTCAGTATTTTCCCATTGCATTTTAATCTAGTTTAGACTTTAAAGGTCTTGAAACCACTTCACCATGAATTTTGTTTTTAGTATCTGGATGTGAACTCTATAAGCACTGTTAAGTTGCATGTTTGCATGTCATAAACCATCCCCAAGAGCCTTCACATCAACTTTTTGTGGTTGTAAGAAAGGGGTTTTTTGGTTTATTTTTTGGTGGGATGCATCTGACAGAACAATTCTTTAGAACTGAAAGGTGGAAGACAATAAAGATTTTCAGGCCTCTATAGAAAGGGTTTTCATGCTACCTGTATTTCAATTATAATTAGTTCCTTTTATAATCATATGTATTTTATTTTAAGCATTCTACACTTGATCTTAGCAAAAAGGCCGAGAAGTGATATTTTAAGCATTCTAAAGAGAAGTTCATAGGCTTCCAGATTGCCAAAGGGTCTGTGGCACATAGAGATGTGGCTTCTGTTTTGTAGGGAGAAAGTTGACAGGAACTAATGCTTAATTTCTTATCACTCTCTACTCCCAAATTCCAGTCCACTCCTTCACCCTCAATTAGGTGTAGGGATTCCAAATTTTTCTTTAGAATATCAGCCTCTTATTTCACACATTAAAAAGGGATTTTGTTTTAGTATAACCCATATTGAATTTTGGGTCAGAAGATGTGAGTTTGAATTTTGGTTCTGATACCTATACTATACCTATACCTATAACTGTGTAACCTTGGGCAAGTCTCTTCATATCTCTTATTATTGTTTTCTTCTATAAATATCTAAATATCTATAAAATATGAGGGGAGGTAGAATGGGTCACTTGATCTCCTAGATCCCTTCAAGTTTTAGATCTAAAATTCAGTAAGGCAAATCAGATACTCCCCCAACCAAAAAAACATCTAATACATTTTCAAAACAAGTATAGATGATTTCTGACTTTTGTATTTTTGACCTGCAGCTCATTCTGCATGCTTTATTTATTATGAGCTATCAGATCCCATCCATCTTTCTGCTTCTATACTTATAATTACTCACCGTACCTCCCCCACACAGTGCCGCCTCACTATTTGACACTTTCCCCCTCATTACTCTCAAAGGCAAGATTACTCAGAAAGGCTCCCAAGATTTATCACCATAATCTCTCTTCCTATAATAATGCATTTCCTCCTTCTGCTCATGCAATACTGCCCAGTAAACACTTACAATTCCCTTTTTTGTTGTCTTTGCTCATTCATTTGATGGTTTCTATTTCCTGTCCTTTGTTGCTGGTCCCTGTCAGTGAGACACCTGGAAAGGGAGGAGGAGCAAGTCATGCTAAGTACAGTCAAAGATTTGTATATGTGCAATCAGTCCATTGTTCTCTAAGTCCTCCTCCTTACCATGGCTAAGGAAATGCAAGGAAGATTTCTCCTTCCACCCTACTTCCCTTGAAAGCAATTTTTTAAAATAAAAATACAACTTTTCCCTCCATTATTTCCCTCATTATTGGAGATGCTGTTGAAATAAAGCTGGAGAGGAAGAGAAGGAAAAGAAGGAATAGCAATATGACCAAGAAGACCAAGAACTAACATTAGTGCATTTACAGATGGTAGTTTTTTCATAAATATTTGAATTAAATTGTAGAAACTTTTTTTTTCAAAATTCTCAGTATTGAAGTCCTGAGTGTAGCTTCTATTTTTGGAAAGAGAGATCTCAACTTTTAGTACAGTCATAGGTCAAAGGATTTATATTTATTACTCCAACTGGATACTGGTACATTTACAGAGAGACAACGACTTCAATTTGATCTTCCCTAGGATAGTTTTTTATGAGACCTCAAAGAAATTATGAAACTCTCAAAGTCTTTGTAATTTCTAAGAAGAAAAACAAAATTAGTATTAATTGAATACGTAGTAACCTCTAATAATGTGAGCTTGTTAATTTTAGGTCAGATTTAATGAAAAGGCTTCTAGGTGGCCTAATGGATATAGTATAGATCTGGAATTACAGAAAAACTTGAATTCAAATCAAGCCTCATACATTTACTAACTGTGTGACCTAAACAAGTCCCTTAAACTCTCTGCATACCTGAGTTTCCTCATCTATGAAATATGGATAATGATCATACAATACCACCCCCCTGTTGTGAGAATAGAATGAAATAATATTTTTAAAATGCTTTACAAACCTTAAAATATAATGAAAATATTAGCTATTTTTAATTTAAAAATAGTTAAGAGGCACAGTGAATCCCAGAACTAAGACTCATCTTCCTGACACTAGCTGTGTGACCCTGGGCACATCATGTAACCTGTTTGCTTTAATTCCTCATCTATAAAATGAACTGGAGAAGGACCACTCCAGGATCTTTACCAAGAAAATCCCAAAAGAGTCCTGAAGATTCAGACATAATTAAATAACTGAAAAAATATTATTATATTAGAGAATTTTATAATCACATATCTCTATTGACTACATGTATAAATGCAAATACTAGTGAATAGTAAGAATTCTGAGTATCAGAAATATGTTTTAAGACTTGTTTTTTTACAATCTGAGTATTAGGACACTGCTCTTGGGTTCAATAAGCACAGGAGAAGTCAGCAAGATCACTGTTCATATCACATAGACTTATACAGTGGTTGCAAATATCTCAATTAATGCTGATCAGATGGGATAGCAGGTCTTTGAGTCGGGGAGGATCTTGTCCCCAGCATTAATTTCATAAAGGGGCACTTTGTTGCATTGACCTTTTGGAGCAATACTATTGAATTCATGCCATAGTGAGTGGGATTGAGCTTTTGGCTTGGAAAATAAGAGATTTAGACTTCCACGGCTTCTTAACCTTTTTTTTTTGTACTCTGGACCTTTTTGGCCATGTTCTCTCGTTCCCTCCTACCCTTCTCCCCTTTTAATTCTCATCTTTCTTTGCTTTTAATAAATTACAAAGGCTTGACTAGAAGAGGAAGGGCATAAGGGTGACTTGTTGAGAGATTTCATGTCCATTTTAGAGTTTTTATGCTCTATAAATCCATGAAGGATCAAAAATAATAAATGCTTTCCTCTGTGTTCAACTTCAACCTTTAAGAGATTCAAAGATCCCACAGTTGGTTAGGAGGGGAAATGTCTTCAAGAATCCTTGAAGCATGAGAATTGTGGATGGGGAAATTGGTGGGATGTAACCAGGATTGCAGTAGGTTTACAGGAGGACTTAAAGCCAGAAAGCTTGAGTAATGTACGAAACAGACAAATTTTTATCAATACGGATTATTCTTGCTGACATGAACTAAATGTGATTGATTTGATGTGATAGGAGATATAATATCTGTATGATTGTATAAGTGCCCATTTCTCAAAAAATAGAACTATTTGATATAAATAGATCTGGATTTAGAGTTGGAAGATCTCCTTTTCCTCATCTCTAAATAGGACAGGAAGTCAATGAATTGAATTATTCTGGTTTCATGTTATATGACTCTAAGTGGGACTTAACTTAAAACTAGAAAACTATTCTTGGACAAGTTCTACCAGCTATGTGATTTTTAGACAGGTTTCTTAACTGTTCTGAAGCTCACTTTCCTCATCCACAAAATGGGGACAATAATATTTCCATGACTTGCTTCAGAGTAAGTTAATGGAATAAGTACTTTGTGAAATATAATAGCACTATGTGTTTTGGCTATTGTGTATTCTAGTTTTTGAGAATGAAGAATTCCTCAACTATTAGGACAAATATTGGGATGAAATTCAACCAGAGCTAAAAACAGTGGGCTGGAATTCAAAAGACCTGGGTCTGAATTACACCTTTACTATTCACTCATTGTACGTTCTTGGACAAGTCAATACATCCCATTGGTTATCTATCTCCTTCAAGATCAAATATAAATTTCTCTGATATTTAAAGACCTTCAAAACTTGGCCCCTTCACAACTTTCAAGTCTTCTTACACTCTTCTCCTCTCCATATACTTTATAATCCAATCTCATTGTTCTGCTTACTATTCTTTAGATTTGTTGCTTTCATGCATGTAAAGACTAGAATCCTTTTTAGTTGTCCGCCATGCCTGGAATGATCTCATACCACATCTGGCTTATGAAGCTAGAAATCCCCCTTGACCTCCATTTTGGGAAGAGGTGCTCCAGAATGGGGAGTAGATCGGTGATAAATGTGATTGGGTTAACTGTACTGTGATGCTAGCAAGATGTTGTATACATAGAAAATGCTGAACACATTTGTTGGATGTTTTGAAGAAAAGGTAGGCTAACATTGAATAGAAAACCTTCATGAATTATCTGAAACTTTATTTCTTTCTGGCTATTTTTGACACAAGGCTCAATGAACACTTAATAAATATTATTTAAACAGTTTAAGGAATGAGTGAATTTTCTGGTTTTAATAGCGTCTTTCAGATTTCTCCAATGAAGAAGAGATGGTTGGAACTCTGAATTTCTATCATATAGTGAGCAGCATAATCCCAAGCATAATGACATATTTAACTAGAATTGTTTAATTTAGCTCATGAGATATTTGTTAGATTTTTGTATTATGCTTAAGAAGAACTGGACACACACTATAACAATACCTGACTCCTGTTCTCCCATTCCAGTAGGAGGAATTTATGAATCTCGTAGATCAATATTCTATAAATTAGAACATGAGGGTATAAGCCAGGCACAAAGTATTATTCAAGGACTGAGGAAGAGAAGCTAATTTCCAAAGCAGTCATTAGGAGTCATAAGATCATAGAACAATAGGATTTTGGGGGTCAATCTCTTCAAGTGATATTTGAGAGAAAGTGAGTGACCTAAAAAGTGATAGAACCAAGGCTCTGTTTCAAGTTTGCTGAAGCTAGATATAAAGTATTTTTTCCTTGTATCACTCTTGCTTCACTAGCAGACTGTAGACATGCTTAAGTGATAAGTTGTTTGGATTTTATTCTGTAGAGTCATCCCTGGACAAGCTTTGAAGATCTCCCACCTCCACCCAGGTTCTCTCCCACCCTCCTACATATGTTCTTGCATCTCTTTTAATTTTTTTTAACACTTGTAAATCAATTTATTTTTTTGAGCTATTTTTCCAATTACATTTAAAGATAGCTTTCAACATTCTTATTTGTAAGATTCTGATTTGCAAATTTTATCCCTCTCTTTCCTTCCTTCCTTCCTCTCTAAAAATAAAAGTAATCCGGGACAGCTAGGTGGTGCAGTGGATAAAGCACCAGCCTTGGAGTCAGGAGTACCTGGGTTCAAATCCAGTCTCAGACACTTAATTACCTAGCCTTGTGGCCTTGGGCAAGCCACTTAACCCCATTGCCTTGCAAAAAACCTTAAAAAAAGAAAACAAGTAATCGATATAGGTTATACATGTACAATCATATTAAATAATTTCCACATTAGGAGAATCAGAACAAAAAGGAAAAAAAAAACCTTGAGGAAAAAAATTATATGAAAATAGTATGTTTTGGTCTATATTCAAACTCCATAGTTTTTCCTATGAATGTGGAGGACATTTTTCATTGCAAATCTTTTGGAATTGACTTTGACAATTCATGTATTACTGAGAAAAGCTAAATCTATCAGAGTTGATCATCATATATTGTTGCTGTTAATTTATACAATGTTATTCTGGTTGAAGTCATGTGTGTGGATGTGTTTTGTTTTCTATTTAAGTTCAATTTGTTGTTTTTGGTTTTCCTCAAGTCATTAAGTGATTTGAGATGTGTTACATTATGACAAGGGTAATTTAAGGTTCAAATAAGCAACAATTAAATGCAAAATAGTGACTAGAGTCATTACAATGGAAAAGGTATCATTTAGAGACAGTTTTATTTTTTTAAATTTACTTCTAAGGCATTTTTTTGCAAGGTAATAAGATTAATTGATTTGTCCAGGGTCACACAGCTGTATTAAGTGTCTGAGGTTGGATTTGAACTCTGGTCCTTCTAACTCCAGGGTTTGTGCTCCATTCACTGCACCACAAAGCTATCCCTTAAGGGGCATTTCTAATATGATCCCACCTATGAATCTCTCATTTTCATGTTTTTGAAAGATTTTCATATCTGATATATTTTTTGTATGGATAATTGAAATTTTCACATCTAAAAATATATTTTCTCTATATAATATTTGGACTAACACTGTAATTTCATTGGTGTAATGTGGAAAACTCCTTTGATCTATAAAAATGGCCTCTTAAAATCTAGTCATTTTCTGAAGACCACATAGCTAGGATTCATTCAGAGTGGGATGTGAAGCTAATTATCTTTGGTTAGCTTTGAGTGTCATTGTATCTGCAACACCAGGATACCCTTCTTCTTCAAATAATTTCCTTCAATTCTCTAGCAAATTTTTTATTCCCTTTTCTCTCTGTCACATCTTTCTAAGTCAAAAGAGTTCCTGAAACAATTTCTACATAAATTTTCACTTGCAATATACTTTTATTTGTGATGATGGCAAAACTGACATACATCCCAAAATTTGAATAGCAATCAAATTTATTTTGAGATGGATAATTTCATATATCATCTTGAGACACATCTTGAAATATATTTTAATTTGTTAATGAGTTGTCTTTATTTCAGAATGATACACAATTACACAGACTTGCAAGAAAATAACATGTTTGGTAATATTTGTCAGATTATCACAGTCCAGAAATATTATAAATGAATATGTCATTTATCCTAAGGATATGTGCCTACTCAAAGTATTCTTTCAGAAAATTTGTGCTCATGAATGCATTGGTTGAAAAAATGATGTCATTAAAACCTAGACAGAGCTAAAGAATGCTTACATGGGTTATATAGTAATTTAATCCTAATTTTGAGTTCCCATCTATTATGAAGTTTTTATAATTCCAAGAATTACTTGTATCTTTGATTTTTGAATATTCTTTCATTGAAAGTTTTTGATGGGTGAAGGAGATGACCAGAATCATATGTTAGTATTATACTAGTTATGCAAAGGATAGATTGGAATAGGAAAGAACCTGGAGGCAGAGAGATCAGTGAGAACAAAGTTTGATGTGATAGTCTAGATGAGATCTTATTGAGGACCTACATAGTTTATATTGGAATGGAAGATGTAATGGAAGAGATATTTTGGAGGTAGAAATAGGAGTTAGAAATAAATAGGACTTGGAAAATAGCATGGGGGTAATGGAAAATTTAAAGGTCATTCTAAGATTTCAAATTAGAGTGAGGGAGAGAATGGTAAAACCATTGACAAAAATGTGTAGGTTAAGGGGTGGCTAGGTGATACAATGGATAGAGCACTGGCCCTGGAGTCAGGAGTACCTGAGCTCAAATCTGGCCTCAGACACTTAATAATTACCTAGCTGTGTGGCCTTGGGCAAGCCACTTAACCCCATTGCCTTGCAAAAACCTAAAAAAAAATGTGTAGGTTAGGAAGAAGAAATCTGTTGGAGGAAAATGATATTTGTGTTTTGAGAATGATAAGGGAAACACAAGGTGTCTTGGATGATGATAATGATGATGATGAGGATGATGATGATGATGATGACGACGATAATAATAATTTTTGCTTTGTGCCACACAATATATTATCTCATTTGATCCTTTAAAACAACATTGGAAATTAGGTGTTATTATTATTCTCATTTTATAGATTAGGGAACTGAGACAAACAGTAACAAAATGCCTTGCTCATGTTCACACATTTATGAAACATAAGAGGCTGGATTGGAACCCATATCCTCTTAACTCTAGACCTGATATTATAAGTATTGGACTAACTTGTGTCCCACTACAGATAACCAATATTTAAGCAAGTCAGGTGGAAAAAGAAATCAATAACTTGCTTTGTAACCTTAGGCAAGATATATATATATATTTATATATATATATATATATATATATATGTATATAATTCCTTTGTCCTTCAATTTTCTTATGTAAAGCAAAGGGGTTAGAATACAAGATCAACAAGGTCTCTTCCACTTTTAACAACTTTAAGACTATGAGCCAATTTTCACTCGAAAATCAGTGGATTAGAAAGGTTCATAACTGAAACATCTATACACCATGGAAGGGAGGGGTGTAAGTCAATTTGAAGTCAGAATGCTGTTGGTCAATTTTTTCAGGCAAATCTGCCCCTTTGAGACCCTATTTGGCATTTTTGGGGAAGATATACTGGAGTGGTTTGTCATTACCTTCTTTTTTTACAGATGAAGAAAATAAGGCAAACAGGGTTGAATGACCTGCCCAGGGACATATGTCTAAGGCTGAATTTGAACTTTGATTTTCTTGAATCTAGGCCTGGTCCTCTATCCACTGCATCACCTATCTGTTGTTGTTCTATGAGAAATGCAGTTAAACCTCCATAAATCTCATTTTTCTCACCTCTAAAAATGGTAAAATTAAAGTCATTATCAATCAGCAGCAAAATGTTTTGTTAATCTATGATGAGAATTTATATAGAAATGAGAGTTATTATTTGTTATTGCAACAATCATCACGATTTTCTCTTATGAGGACTATTGAACTCTGGCTATGTGGGTTTGGAGACTGGAATTATGGGCAATTTCCCCCATTCTCCACTCTACTTTGACTATGAAGATCTACTTATGGGGGCATAGTGGCATGTTCTTGGTTCAGTTATGCCTGGAAGTAGGAGGAGAATAATTTTCAGAGGATAGCTTTGGAAGGAACACTGCATGTGAAGATGGTTCAGTGGTGACTGGAGGAAACTGTGCTTCAGGATGATAAGATACTAGATGCCTTTTCTGAAGGAAGCGGTAAAAAATTATCAGACCAAAAAACAATGGGGACAGGAGCGATCAGAGAGGGAGAAATCTTAGTGACATGAAGGTGAAAATTCAATATAAAAGTATTTTAAGTTTTGTGGTTTCTGATATCTCAAAAATAGACTTGAAAAGTCACATAAATACATGGGATTAGAAACCTGGAACTTTGATTTTTAAACTTTGGTTTTATCATTTACCCATGTTAATATTTTTGTCTTTAAGAAACATTTTATAAAATATTTGGTCTTTAAGAAAATTATTTTCCCTCTCTTTGGGCCACTTTTCCCTTTTCTGAAAAAATAGCTCACATTAGATGATTTTTAATGTCTTTTTACTACCCTAACACTCTTGGGTACTAAGTTAGTTAAGGGACCATAGACACTCATCACCCCAAAGGACAGAGAAATGCTCCATTTTCCTTTGAGACTAATGATGTGTCTTTTCAATTTCCTATTGGTTCTGAAGACTTTTACTTTGAGATATACTCACTAGTGGCACCATGAGTTTTGAAACTGAAGAGGGAAAAGAGAGAAACACTGAAGGTAAAAGTAATCTCTGACCTTGCAGATCCTAACTATAATATCTTGAGTTTTCTGAGCTCAGTCTTTATTCATGTTACCCTACCAACCTAGGATGTTCCACTCTACCTTTCACCTCTGTCTCTAACTAAGCAATTCCTTCTCATTCATCAAGATTCAACATTTCCTTCATAATACTCTCCTATTTCTGTCCACAAGGTTACCCTTTGAACTCCAATAGTAATCATTTATTAAGTACCTATTATGTGCCACATACTTTACAAATATTGTCTCATTAGATCATCACAACAGCCCTGTAATTTAGGTATACTGTTATTACCTCTTTTACAGTTGAGAAAATTGTTTCCCCCTTACTGGAGCTCTCCATTAACTTCTCAGGAAAGTTTTAGAGGATATTCTATTTCAGAATTATGTGGCAGCCCTTTACAGCTCTGGGATTCAGTGATCTTAAAAGTTTAGTTTATGGAAGTGTTTAAAGTTTAAAGTTTAAAACTTTAAAACCTTGAAGCTGTGTCTCCTCTGCATCCAAATGATTTGACCTAAGGTTCTAACCTATCAAGAAATATTAATTTTCTAAGCATGCCAATTATTCTTTTACCAATCTACTGAGAAAAATGTCAAGTAGTCTAGGATCAAACACTGATCCCTTCTTGCAATATATAATTAACAATAACCTCTTATTGCACTGCCTAGTAATATAGATATCAAAATAAATGCTCCTGGAACATGCCAGCATGCACTAAAATCCCCTTATTCTTCTTACCTTTCTTTGGCATGATTTGCCAAAGACTATGTTCCTTTCTATCCTTCATGTCATGTCAAAGTAAAGGGCATGGGAGGTGGCTAGGATAGAGCACCGGCCTTGGAGTCAGGAGTACCTGGGTTCAAATCTGACCTCAGACACTTAATAATTACCTAGCCGTGTGGCCTTGGGCAAGCCACTTAACCCCATTGCCTTGAAAAATCTTAAAAAAAAAAAGTAAAGGGCATGGCATTGTATTCTGAGTAGTCTATTGTACTACATGATTCTTCCTGACACAAGTCTCTCCTCATTTTAGTCCCTCCTCCACTCAGTTGTAAAAAACAAGAATTTCTAGAACATATAATAAAAAGATGATTTCACGTAAAACTTTTGCTATTCCTTTTAAAGATATAATACAGTTATAAAGCAAATTTCTTTTCTTTCCCTTTTTTTCTTTTCCCTCCTTTCCCTGTGTCTTAGAAATATTTATCATTAGACAAAAATAGCATAGGTCTGACATGGACTTCCTCCTTTCTCCCCTGCACAATAACTCCAGAGGCTTCCTATTGCCTCTAGGATCAATTATAAAAACCCTTTATTTAGCATTAGAAGTCCTTCATATCTTGCCCTCTCTGCCACAATTTATAATCTAATTATAAGTTGCAACCTCCATCTCAATTCCTGGGTACTGTCTGATCCAGTGATTCCATTTTTCTCACTGTTCCTCAAACAGTGCATACCCCTTCTCAAACCCTGGCATTTTCAGTGACTGTCCTCCATGCCTGGTCCTCTAGTCCTCCTAGTCACTGTCTCTTGAATTCTTCAACTCCATTCAATTTCCAACTAAAACCTTACATTCTAGTTGGAAGCCTCTCCTTGTTCACATTGATTCTCATGCCTTGTTTGTCCTAATCATCTCAAATTTCTTCTATATATGACTTGTTGTATCTAATTCTTTGCATTTTTCCACTTTTAGACTGTGAGTTCTCTGGGTGCTCCTAAAGTCTTATATCTTATTCTTTAATTCTTTTATAATAATAATATCTTATTCTTTTAATTCTTGAGGACAACCAATGACATTCCCAGAATAATGTATTTGCTTGCACTGTGAATTGGAATTAAGTGAGGCAGAGCTGCACAAAATCTTTTACCTTCCTTGGTATTCCAAACACTAATATATACATCCATCCGTGTGTGTGTGTGTGTGTGTGTGTGTGTGTGTGTGTGTGTGTGTGTATACATTTTCTGTTTAATGACTGAGCTGAAACTGAAATCAAATATTCCGACTCCAATTCTAGGTATTTTCCCCCTTGGTCCATATTTTCAGAGAGCATCTGAAGAGTACAGACTTTATTTGACCAGTAATCCCTGAACATCCTTCCATAGTAATTATCTCAGTTTCCATTAGAAGACTTAAGCCAAGGGTAACTCAGTACTTCTCAAAGCAACCCAATTCACTTAGGAATATTTCAAATTTTCAGCAAAGTTTTCTTTATGTTCAAGTCCAGCTCAATTCTCTAGAACTTTTATCACCTAATTTTTGGGGTCAAATTAATTTCTCTTCCTCCAGGCATCCCTTTAATTCTTGAAAACCACTTTTCATGGTCCCCTAATTCTCTCATCTTTAGTTTATTTGCCCTATTTTTATCTTTTGTCTTCTCATAAGTCTCATGGATTACAACCTCCTCAAATGACAGTCTCATTCTTCTGGACATGTTTCATTAACCTTCAATGAGGTCATCAACTTTCCTAAAGGGTGGTGACCAAAATTAAGAATAATATTCCAAATTGATTTTATGTACAAGGTACTGATCTAGGTGCTGCACCAAACATCCTCTGGGTGCTTCCTGTCTAAAACAGATAAACTGACATGGAGAGACAAATATAGGACAGTATAAAAACAAATGAAAAACAAACATAAAAATTTAAAATTAATACAAAACCAGAGAGAAACAATTTTAACTCTCCATCAGAGGGAAGCAAAATCTGGCTTGAGGAGAAAGGAGAAGTGGTTACTATCAGTTTCAGCTTGCACACTTATGAAAAAGAAGGAGCTGCAGAGATACTTCAGATTAGATGGAAATACAAAAGTCAGCCTCATTATTAATATTATTATTAAATAGATCTTTGTTTCTTTTGAATTATGTTTTTATAAAAGTAAAAAACAGCCTTCTTAAGCTATTGAACTTGGTAACTGAAGATATGGATTCTTTTAATTCCTAAATATATGAAAAAGTCACTTCACTCTACCTGGGCCTTAGTTACTTTAACTATAAAAATGGATTGTTCATATTATAAACAATTGTTCATATTGTAAGGCATCTTTTAATTTAAATAGTCTGTGTCTAGACTAGTGATTCTTAATTTATGGTCCATTTTTATTTGTTTATAACATTTTGATAATCTTTTTCAGAATAATTGGTTTTCTCTGTAATCTTTAGTATTTCATGTCATGTATTCAAAAGCATGATTTTGAAAAGGGTCTGTTGGGAGCTCATCGCACATATACTAATTCAAGAACCGTGGATTCAACCTCACATAAACATTTTTGTCATTGCTGAATCTTAAAATGAGTTTGCAATCCCTGATCTTACAATTCAACAAAAATGTTAATTACCTACTATGTACAAACTACAGTATTAGGTGTACTGGGATTATCTGGGTGAAAAGATGTCCATAGACATGATGGATAGTGGAAAAGAAGTCAGCAGCCTGGAATTTGGACTTGCCCCCAAAAATATACAAAGAAGATAGTCAGTAAGTATTGAGTATGACCCCCTAGATTGATTGGCCCAGGGTCAATAGCAATTAAAATGTTATCATTGAATGGAGAATTAATTTTCTCCCATTTCCTGTGAAATGGAAAGGAATTAAAAGGCAATGGAAAGAAATTAAATGGAAATGAAATGGAAAGAAATTAAAAAGGAAGAAAAAAAGAAGTTAAGACCTTGCTATATTATGGCATAGGTAGAAATTAAGTGGTAAGGGATTTGGGGTGGAGAACTTTGGAAAGAGAGAATGTGTTGGCAGTATAGATGCCAGTGACTAATAATACAGAATATATAGGACATGTAGACTTCTAGAAAGAACTCTCATTCTCTCTCTCTCTCTCTCTCTCTCTCTCTCTCTCTCTCTCTCCCTCTCTCTCTATTTCTCTGTCTCTCTGTCTGTCTGCTTGTTTATTTGTCACAGCTCTGGCTTTATCCTAATGTTCCTGGGGTGCTTGTCTATGGCATGGATTCTGATATAGGCAGGGGCAGACACCATAAGCATAATACCAGAGCTTTCAAATTGAGATGAGAAGTAGAGCAGGAGTGAGAAAGTGTGGGAGTGCAACAAAAGGAAACCAGGTTTCCATGATGGGTTGGCTACTAGGGCCTGAACCACACCTTTCTTTCTCCTTATCCACATCCTCTAGAACATGCTCATTCTATATTCCAAAAATTATTGTTCCTTCCCCTGTCTCAAGGTTGGTGAGTCTCTTTTGGGTCAGACTGACCCTTCAACACTTGTTTCAAAAGTCTTTAGCAATTAAAAGCCCATAGCTTCCCATGGTCACAAAAATGGCAGGGCTCTCACATTCCTAGGAAAAATGAGAATTATTCCTAATTTTTAATAGCCTACTATCTGTCTGTTGAAGAGCATTACTTATAATAATATTAATAATAGCTGACATTCATATATCTCCTATTAAGTGCTAGGCATTGCTAAACAATTAACAAAAATTATCTTATTTGATTTTCACAATAATCCTGAAAGATATATATCATTCCCATTTTATAGTTGAGGAAACTGAGGAAAATAGTTTAAATGATTTGTCCAGTATTGAAGATTGATTATGAGTGAAAATGATGAGAGAGTTTTCAAAGTAGGTTCTTTCAGGGTTCTATGAGGACTTTGTGACTTGGGAGGATAACTGAGCTCTACTTAGCTACCAAAAGAACTATGGAACAAACCCCTAATCCCCTCTCCCCAAACTCAAATATCCAACCCCTTCTCACTAAACTTCACTAAACCAGGTTGTGTCCTACTCTTATTGAAATGGTGACCATGTTAGACCTCTCATTCTCTCCATTTTCATTTCCTTCTCTTTCCCTTTTCTTCTAATAATCCTTATGTTTTTACTTTCCTTGGTACAGTCTTGCTGATTGGAATCCCCCAATATCCTCCAGAAACATTCTGCTCTAGGTAGATGGATGCAAAAATAGAGATGCAGAGGACAACAGACCAAATGCCAAATTCCCCCCGACCCAGTGACTCATCTTCCTCTCCATTCTTCCCATCTTGGTCAGAGACCAATTTCATTGACCTTGAAGGTGCTCTGATAAGTAGATATGACTCCCTGGAAAGAGTTTGCTTCCATACCCAAGGGGAAGAGAAAGACTATATCCTATAGTTACTACTGTTGGAGGAGATTCCTCATCTCTAAAATGAGGGAGAAGAGTAAATGAACTTTAAAACCCTTTTCAATTTTCAGTTTTATAATTCTCCAGACAGCTGTGGTTGGGAACAACCATAGCAGGGAAGGGGAAGCCTTGCTCATATTTTAACTTCTATTACTCTTGCTAAAATCTCAGTATTTATCAGTTGTTATGGATGACAACTAGATAGTCTTTCCCCTGCTTAACCCTTCTAGACTATAGGAGATTCTTAAGAATCCTCTTGTTTTCAGTCCCAACTGAGAACAAAATGCCACCAACTTGATTGGCATCATGAGAGATGCATATTAGACTGGCATCAGCAAAGAAGTCCTAAATAGTAGAAAAGAGCCCTGCACTTGAAATCAGAAGACCTAGGTTATAATGCCTGAACTATCAGCATTCCATTTCATACCTTTCCATTCCATAAACATTGGTTATATGTCTACTATATGCAAGTAACTGTGTAGAAGGTAGGTATACAAAGATGAAAACCAAAACATGTCCCCTCAGGACAGAAGTCAGCAGACTTTCATCTCTGACACTCTTTTGTGGAGGGGCACCTTCTCTGGACAAAGGGGGCAACCCCTTTTCTGCAATATGGGGAGCCACATCTGTTACCTAGAAGCAATGGGACTTCCTGGGGTCTCCCCTTTATGCCCACAAATTCTTCAAGCAATACCCAAGGGATCTTCCTGGTCCTTTATCTTCTCTTTATTCACTCCTAGCAGTTGCATCTTTCTTAACTACCTAGTGTCACAGCTGGGGTTCTAGGAAACTCCAGTGGGCAAATCTTTCCACCACCCCACTGTCTCCTCTTGACCCCACCTCTAAGCCAAAGTGCTCACAACCTAGGTGCAGGTCTTCTTAGATCTCTCTGCAACCCATTCTACATTTTGGTCTCTCCCATTCCTCCCTAATCTAAATGTCTTGTGCTTTAACCTTATTTCCAAATATTCTCAAATCTGAGGTTCACTAACTGTATAACCATAGCCATTCACTTTACCTCACCTGTAAAATATAGAAATGTAGACAACAACATATATACTAGTGATATATGGCATACTAAATGCCTTATTCTCTATGTCTTTGCAAAAAAAGAACATTTTATAAACATTACAATGAGTTAGAATGGGACTTATTCTAAGCATTTCCCTGAAATCAGAGAAATTCAGAATAAATATTTAGATGACTCTAAAGAAAAAGGAAGCTCAGGGTGGCTAGGTGGCTCAGTGGATAGAGTACTGGCCCTGGAGTCAGGAGTACCTGAGTTCAAATCTGGACTCAGACACTTAATAATTACCTAGCTATGTGGCCTTGGGCAAGCCACTTAACCCCATTTGCTTTACAAAAACCTTAAAAAAAATGAAAGAAAAAGGAAGCTCATTTTACTTTTTTTTCAGATTTCTACATCTGTACCATTTGAAGGCCTTACATAATGAATAATGACCAAAAGTGACCAGATTCAAAGAAACAACAGTTGGGAGAAGTGCTAGCTGCACTGAGTTCATGAGATCTCTGATGGTACAGTAGATAAAGTTCAGTAGATAAGAGTGTTGATCCTGGTATCAGGGAAACCTAAATTGAAATCCAGCCATGACTGAAATCCATATGTATGAATTTTCATATTCTATGTATGACCCTAGGCATCTAACTTCTGTATTCCTTGATTACCTCAACTATAAAATGGTATCAACCTTGCAAAGCTATTTTGAGGGTTAAATGAGATGATATATTTTAAGTACTTAGAACTGCATCTGGTGCATTATTAGATGCCATTATTAGATTTCTTCTTTACTTCTTCCTTGAAGATGTTAGAGTCAGAGAAATCAGTTTCTATTGGTGAAAGTCCTCAGAGAATGGAGAATAAATAAAATGGACTCTCAAGATTCCACCAGTTATAGGAATTGTGGTAATAAAAAGAGCTGGTGGGGTGGCTAGGTGGTGCAGTGGACAGGGCACTGACCTGGAGTCAGGAGTACCTGAGTTCAAATCACACACCTAGCTGTGTGACCTTGGGCAAGTCACTTAACCCCACTGCCTTCCAAAAAATGTTTAAAAAATAATAAGAGCTGGCATTTATATAGTGATTTAAGCTTTGTAATGTACTTTTGTACTTAACAAGTATTATCTTATGATATCCTCACAATAAGCCTGGAAAATAGGAGCCATTATTATTCCCATTTTATAATCTAGGGAACAAAGGATAAAATGACTTGCCAGGATCACAGTTAGTAAGTGTCTGAGACCAGATTTGAATTCAGGTTTTCTTGATTTAGGTCTAGTGCTTTATCCATTGTAGTACCTGGCAGAATCGATGACTCAAGAGGTAAAAATTAGGGTAGGGTTCTTTATCTTAACTCTTCTCTTTCTTTAAAAATGTCTTAAAACTCAGTTCTCTTCTCCCTCCAAAAACAACCTCATCCAGCCCAACATAAATAGAACTACAAATTGTCTTTCAAAAAGACTGCACTCACCTGTCCTTTGGGAAGGAACTTGATCAAAGAGAAGGGGATCTGGGGAGAAATGCCCCACACCTTCCCCAAGGTAGGTGCAGCATTCAAGGCAGCAGCTGAAGGTCATGTTATGTGTGGTGCCTATCTCCCTGTCCTCATTAGCAACTGTCACGCTGAGAAGGGGAAGCGGAAATGAGAGAAGTCAAACACATATGCGCTCACAAACCCCACCTCCCCCACCCCTGCCACATCCTTTACCCTAGTGCTGGAGACCAGAAAGGGGGGAAAAAAGCAACTACTTGATTCTCAATGCTCAGAGACACAGTATGTCTCTGGTCAGGGATTCATCTTGGTTAACCCAGTCAGATAGTATATCTTCCCTAGGGGATACCCAAGGAGCAATTTTATAGGCCTTAGGACTTAAGAGCTGGCAGGAAACTTAAAGATCATCCAGTTCCATACTTTTTGCTTCATTGACAAAGAAAGTGAGGACCAAAGACAGAAAATACTTTGGCCAAGATCACACAGAGATGACCTTTTTTTTTTTTACTTTAATGGTTGGTTTTAATAATAGAATAAGTAGACAAGAATCAGAGAATATATTTCAATAGAATGTAAAACTCTTGAAGTTAGGAACTGCCTTCTTTGTATCCTTGCCTTCTTCTACACAGTTGTTCACATACAGTAGACACTTAATAAAAGTTTATGAAATGGAATGGAATGAAATTAAATACTGTCAGAACAGGGATTAGAACTTAGTTTTAGGTCTCTTTTCTGCTATACAATATTGCCTTACCTATATCAGTCATACCTCATAGGAATAACTCTAGTGTCTAACCTAAATTCCTCATGCCACAAATGAAGTTGTTACTACCCTGCTCTCAATTGGGACAGAGAAAAACTGCTCAATGAGTCTCTATACATTACACTCTGAATTTAAGTATTGTACCTCCTCTGGGGCTGCCTACTAGCTCCCAATCAAATGTTTGGCCACCAAGGGAGCAATTACACTAGATTCAAAGTACTCTATGGCTCCACCTGGCTAAAAAATATGGTTTATGATATCCCATTAATACATTTACTTTTAATTGTCATTCCATAGGCAGAGTTAACTCAAAACAAAAACATTTAATGGAATGATATGGTAAGAACAGCAAGCTACATACTATGTGAAAAGCATACCAAGAAAGTCAAGCTACCATTATTGTTGTAACTACCACCTACATAACCTAGGGCTTTGAATAGAAGAACCCTGGGAAAAGCAATGACCTCCACACTACTAACTCTACTTTTAATCTAGTCTTGCAGTCAATATCAAGAAAATTAATCATTATATAATTCTCACCACCATTAAAACTCAGTTCTAATCAATTGATAACAATGGGCAACTAGATCAAAGAACTCAGATAATAGCATCATTGGCCATGCTAGTCCTATCCCCCTATTCATTATCTAGGAAAATAAATCCTGTAGTAAAGAGGTCGATCATACCCACCAAATGCCTACAAAGTACTGCTCTTGGGACAGATAAGCCAGAAATATCATACAGGAGAAATAGGTGATAGCAAATGTCAGGCTTATTAACCTATGCCTATCACTTCTATTACTGTCTCCCATCAAATCTCCATGGGCATAGTTCAGGACCCTGAGATGAAATCCCAAAAGTATCCTTCCTTCTTCCAGTCCAGGTTCTGTAGCCATGAGAAAGGGGATCAATCATTGTGGAGAAGGGCCCTACCTTTCTTGTAGTCACCAAAACCTACTGATAATCAACTTCCTCTGATAAGTGGATAAGCACAAGAGCTTTAGGAGTGGTAATACCCCACATATTACCGGACCTGCCTTTTAGTCATAATCTTGGAGAGTAATTCTATGAAGATGTGACCTGGCAAAGGGTTTTGCTGGTACTCTGACTCACCAGTAACCACAATGATGGAAACACCCAGAGAAGAAAGCCCTTAGAACTATAAACAATTCAACAGCAGAAACAGATGTGATTTTATCAATAGAAATGAAATTAAAGATATATTACCATATGTTTTGTAGTTTATATATTATATGTTACTATAATATGATATTATAAACAATTTTATATATGTTTTTATAGCATTGTAACTAATTGTGGTATTTGTTTTGAGTTGTTGGTCTAAACTTAATTTATACCTATTATAACATTTTCTTGTACAATGGAATTATTTAACATAAATGTGTATGTACATTATTCACCTGACTGTTCACCACTGAGGGGAGCAGGGTAGGAAGAGAGGGTGGAAGGAAATCACGTAACTTAAAAATATGCATATGCAGATGGATGAATGTTGAAAAACTTTTATAACATGTAATAAGAAAAATAAAAATATGAATTAAAATGTAGTTGTTTTGGGTCAGCTAAGTGGTGGCCCTGGAATCAGAAGGACCTGAGTTAAAATCCAATCTCAGACATATAATTACCTAGCTGTGTGACTTTGGGCAAGTCACTTAACCCCACTGCCTTGTGAAAAAAATTTTAAAAAGTGAAGGTGTTTTATCAGAACACAGTCAAATAGATTAGTGAAACCTATGATTTTATTTTTTGTTAGCCAACTGTTTTATTATGTGTATAGTCTTTGAATAAAAACAGCAACAACTAAAATTAATATAATACTTTAAGGTTTGAAAAGTACTTTAGAGATGTCAATTCATTTGATTCTCACAATAACCCAGTAAGCTATATATTATTATTATTATCTTTATTATACTTTTGATAAAATTGAGGAACAAAGAAGGTTAAGTGTCTTGCCCAGGGTCATTATCTGAGATAGGATTTGAACCCAGGTCCTCCTGGTTCCAATCTTGCATATCATGTTTAATCTCCATTATATTTCTGTTTTTGCATTTGAATGAGAAGAGGTTGCCTGATGCAAAGGCATAAACTGTTATAAAATGGAGCTTGTTTGTGCCTTGTAAGCACAGGTTAGTCACAATGCTCCATATTTCACCTAGCGTATGAAAAAAACTTTTGTAACTCCATTGCTTAGAAATAAATTCAGAGATTCTGGAATCAATTAAGATAGTTACTAAATATTTCTCATTCACTGAATAAGCCTTACAAGCTTTGCTTACCTCAAAGAAAGGCATGTGTTCTGGGTAGGGAAGCTCCAATCTAGCTTTTGGAATAAATGCACTAATTAAATAATGACTCAGGTGGTGGCTAGGTGGCACAGTGGATAGAGCACCTACCCTGGAGTCAGGAGTACCTGAGTTCAAATCCAGCCTCAGACACTTAATAATTACCTAGCTGTGTGGCCTTGGGCAAGCCACTTAACCTCATTTACCTTGCAAAAACCTAAAAAAAATGACTCAGTACCCATCCTACTTTAAGAGAGCCCTTCTTTGTTATAAAACTGGCAATAAATTGATTTATCTCTCTCAAAGACATATAATAATGACAACTTAATGGTTTTAAAAAGTAATAAAAGCAAAAGCATTTTTCATCAAATGATGCAAACACAGACCAATTTAGATTTTCCCTAACCCCAATCTCTCCCAACAGTAGAAACTCTTCTTAAGTTAATGCTTCTCTTTTTTTTTCTATTCTTTCTCTCAGTTCTGGGATGCTGAAAGTCAATCCAGATGTTCACTTTCCTTCAACTGCTTCCAGAAAGGATTTAAAAAGCAATGGCTCAGGGTTTTTCTCTCATGACAAAGTCTGTGTGGTTGATCATTGTCCACAAGACGGGTTGCTAAGTTTCCCATTAATGAAACTCAGCACAAAGATAATATCCCCAGAGGTGAGTTCTATCCCAGAAAATCATGTCTGGGAAGAATAGCTCTTATGTATCATAGAACCATAATATTTGGAACTGGAAGGGGCCCTAGAAGTCCTTTTTTAAAGAAACTGAAGCTGAGAGGCTTGGAGTTTAAAAGGGTTGAGAGATATAGTTTTGAGTAATTAATCATTCTATTAATACTGTTAGCATATTATTAATAAGAGAATTATCATTTGGCTATTTCTCTTAGACCAAAAACCTTTCATAGCACCTGCTCAATGTTTATAGTTCCTTGGAAGAAAGGGTGTTCGTGAGGGTGGAAAATAACTCCGGTTAACAAGTAAATGAGGAGAAAGAATATTATTATGATTGTTGGACTTACTTTAGTGAGTGATTGGGAGATAGATTTTTGTATCTATATCACCTGTCTGACAAAAGGAAGAATCTACATGTTCCCAGATCTGAGTAAGGTCCAATGGGTCAGAATCCATAAATTCACCTACTTTATCTCTTGGACAGATCAGATTTCCTCCTCTCATTATCAATCTTGCACCTCAAAGTCAGCCTGAATAACTATAGTGGTTGATTTCTGAAAGAGGGGGTCAGCTAGGTGGCATAGTGGATAAAGCATCAGCCCTGGAGTGAGGAGTACCTAGGTTCAAATCTGGTCTCAGACACTTAATAATTACCCCATTTGCCTTGCAAAAACCTAAAAAAAATGTAGCGATTTCTGAAAGAGGAAGTAGAAAAGGGGGGAAAAGCTTGGCCTTAGTTCACTAATTTATTAATTAGTTATTAATACAAGAGAGAAAAATAATCATTTATCTCACAGTGATTAAATGACTTGCTCAAGGGCATACAGTAGTAACATAAATTTGATATGAACCCAGGCTTTCTCAATTCTTTTGTAGTTTTCTTTCAAACAGAATCTTATTAAGCTAGGTTCTAGAAGCTTTATATTTTGTAAAAATAAACACTAAGCACGTTTCAAACTCTAGAGCATATTAAAAATAGTCTTTGCATCTAACTTGCTTAGCAGTTAGGTGGCACAATGGATACAGCACTGGATAGCACTAGATAGAATCAGGAAGATGCTTGAATTCTAATTCTGCTTAAGATGCTTCCTAAGAGAGTTACCCTAATAAATGCACTTAGCATATCATTTTCTTCATTCCTACTTTCTAGGGTTGTTGTGAGAATCAAATGAGATAATAGAAATAAAAGAATTTGCAGATAAGTAAATACCATTAAAGAACTAGCATTTAAATGCTAGCTGTTGTCTCCCTTTTTTACCTTTACTCTAGTTGAAGAAAGTAGTACAGATAATTGAATCCGTTAGTCTTCCAGGTGTGACCAAGTCAAGTAGTCAAGAAACAAAAAGACTCTTCTGGCAGCTTTCCAAAGGGCTAGGGCAAAGCCAATACAGCTGCCCAAAGAAGCTGCCAAGAGATAGAAAGGCTGATATTGGCAACCTTCAACTCCCAGTCTAACAGCTGGGTCCTCATACTTTTATCAGGGACATGTTAACTATTGCTATCTCTACTTCCACCTATATTCTAAGGATCGCAAAGCTATTATAAAACTGTGAGTTAGAATTTCTCATGCCCACAGAGAGGACCTCCTGCCTTTAACCAATCAATATATTTAGGAATGCTGGGTTTTTTTTCCAGTTATATGCTGACAGTTCAAGATCTTATGTCCTTTCACCTATCTCATCAAGTCTTTTCTTCCATTATCTCACTATATCCACTTTCAGAGAAGTTGCTCTTTGTGTCTGATCTTGTCCTCTTATCACATCTTAAAATAAATTTATTTTGTTTCTTTCTGCAGTGGTGATGAAGAATATATCTAGAGTGCCACTGAGCAAAGGTCTTAACTCCAGGCAGAGATGCCTCACAGACATGGGGGGAAAGGATGGGACATAGAGATAGAGATAGCAAACCGGACAGTATGCCAGAGCCAGGAGTGAGAGAGAAGGCATTGACAGAGACAGATGAAGAAAGAGACAAAAACAAGAATTGGGAGAGGGGAGAGAGAGAGAGAGAGAGAGAGAGAGAGAGAGAGAGAGAGAGAGAGAGAGAGAGAAAGAGAGAGAGATGCACAGTGGTAGGAAGAAAAACAAAGATGAATAGAAACAGGAGAAAGATCATGTAGGAGAAAGTGAAACTGAATTGTGGTTGAAAAACTGCATTGGTCCACTCCCACTCATTCGAGAGAGGATTTCTTTCTCAAATGTCTATCATCATCTGCAACCAGTAAGCTCCCACCGATACAATCCGTTGCCAAAGCACCCTTCCTTCTTAGGTTTCTGCATCCGGAGAGGATGCGACTGTTCCCCTCAGTTCATTGGAGACCAGCTAGCCCCTGTCTCCTCATCTTCCTATCCCTCTCCTCTCACCTGACCTTCTTTCCCCTCTGAAAGCTACTCGGTTGCTGGATTTGAGGCCTCAGAATATCTATTTCCTCTTGTCTGGTGAAACCCTGCCCTCTGCCCAATCTATGTTTACCCTTCCTTATTTTTGAAAGACAGACTCAAACCACTCCCCTAACTTTCTCCAGGACCACCTCACTAATCATGTCTAAACAGCTCAAATAAAATCCCTACAAATATTAAGCAAATATCTTTTCCTTTCTAAGCTATAAAACAGCAGTAATAAACCTTGCTCTATTCGCCACCTCATAGGATTGTTGTGAAGGGCAAATGCAATTGGGGTTGTAAAAGATATTCGTTAAGTAAAGTGTAAGCAAATGTAAAACTCTTTATTTCTCTATTTGTTCTATTTGTTTTTTTATTTTAATATTGCTTATTCTTATTCTGCAGTTGGTCATTTAATCTGGTTTGCTGCTTGCCACACTGATGATAAGAGTAAAGAGGGGGATTGAAGAGGCAGAGGCAGCTCAGGTGAGTACTGTGGGGAGTCTACTCTGAACTTGAACCCCATCGGGCAGCACTTAACTCTTGGCCCTTGAATCGGAATCTGTTGCAGTATTCAAGAAAATCATGAATCAAATGCTGATGTGGGATTGGGCAAACGACGTTGAGAAATCTTTCAGTATAGGAGTAAAGGAGATTTTTATTTTGTTGGGGGACATGCTGTCCATTGAAGTTGGAGAATCTAATTTTGCCTTATGCTGTGGCCCCTCCAAAATCGTTCCGCAAAAAGTGATTTGGCTCTAAGTCCCTACCCTAGGTGATCTTGATTAAGCCATACCATCACATTACCAGACTGTCTATGATGACTACCTAATACCCTATAGTCTCTTTCTATCATCCTGTTAAGGGGGGTGTGTGGGGGGGGGATACTGTCCTAATCTTCAAAATTCTGAATTCCTGCTACTCCAATGTACTAAAATTCCCATCTGCAAAATATGGTGGACCTTGCTAGTCATCTGCTCTATTATGCCTGTGAGTGTGGTGGATAACCTTCCTCATACCTAGCATTCTCAGAATCTTTTTTTTATGACAATTCAAACAGTTTTGCACAAAACTTTGGATGTGAAAAAGTCGTTGAGGATTAGTAAGGAGCATCAGATAATTTTGGGGGTGGGGGAGGTAGGAGGGGGAAGCAATCTGCTGGATTTATTAAGATGTATACTCAACATAAGGCAACAGCATGTATTTGGGAGATATGGAAATCAAAAACACCAACATGAGATAAAAATCCATAATAATGGATCCATGACATCAATAATGTGGGTTCTTCTGCCTCTGGTATAGCCTGAGATGATCCTTACCTTCTCATCCTGTGTGATCTTTGTTCATATTCTTTCAAAATTCACAAAACACTTACACGACATGTGAAGATGGCCTTCTGTGGTTTTTAATATTTCACAAATTTTAGTACCAACTTTTAGGTCATCCATATTCATACTCAGTATATGAACAATCAATTTCATTTTTCTGGTCATATAGGCACATTATCCTTTGTTTTGTAACTTTTAAAAAATTTTAAATGTAAAATTTATTAAATTTTCACCCATAATTCCAGACTCAAGATCAAAGATGAGCCCTCTCGTCCAAGAAAGGTTCCTTCCTCAGGAGGCAAATTGTTTGCCTGCCAATAATTTCTAAGTTCACTGACACCAAGAATTGTTTTGCAACATTTTTAACTGTTATCATAAAACCCACATTTTTCCACCTTATTTATTTGGCAGATATGAGGAATTTTGTCTTAAGCTTTGTTAAAATCAAGGCATGCTATATCTGTGACGATACCTCGAACTACCATTCTAGCAATGTGAATAGAAAAGGAAATGGTGTTAGATTCTCCTGACTTCTACTTTTCCCCATTTAGCTTATTACGCTTTTTATAATTAAAAAATTAACTTAACAAATGATAACAAATGTGACCAATTCCAAATATTGTAGTTTGGTTATTATTCTTCATTCTTGAAGAAGACCAAAATGACATCATTATGTTGGAGTCAAGTACAGTGTTTAAATTATGATTGATCAGACCAATATGAGCTAAAAAGATTCTGCCACAAGTATGGTACAAATAGTCCAAAGAAATATCTGGAGTGAAGATGTTTCTAAATTTTTGTACCTCACAATTCTTTTGAGATACTTCAATTCTGCTTTACTCATAGATCACAGTATCTTCTTTGATTCAGACATGCTAATACAAGTGTTCGTTTACCTCTCAGGAAATACAAGTGATTCCAAAGTTCTTCAGAGAAATCTTCAGATTATCCTTGTATTACTTCCAAAGGACATGTGAACACTTGCCTTGGATGAGTTCTAGGTAAAATAGGTTTTTAGGCAAAGGTTCATTTTGGTCCTCATTAAAAGTGTCTGATAGCATTACTAAAAACATTATATCCAAAAGCATGGGAGCAAGCACACAGTCTTGCTTCACTCCATTAGTGACTGTGAAAGCATGAGAGCATTATCCATTATCTAGAACCCAGGTAAGCATGCTGTCTTGAAACTCATGCTCAGTATTGATGAGTATCTCTGGGAAGTCAATTTTTTTCTATAATTTTCCACAAGCCCTCATGTAGGTAAGTATCAAAGACCTTTAGACCTGTAAGATAGGCAACTGTTGTTTATAGAGTTATTCTCTACTGCTGACATTTCTATGAAGTTGTAGGACAGCAAAAAAATATATTGATCATTCCCTGACTCTTTATAGAGTCACATTGTTTCAGGAGTAGATGACCATCATTCAAGTGAAGGATCAGTCTATTAAGAAAGACCTAGCAAGAATCTTATTGGCAATGACTAAGAGAGAGCCCCCCACCCCAAACCCAATTGTCACAGGACAGTTTATTTCTTTTACATTTCTACAGATGGCGATTGGGGGCATCCTTAACCTCCTCTTGTCATATAACCTGGAAAATTTCATTCAGCTTTTACAAGAGCAGCAAACCGCATACCTTGAAATTCCCACCTGGAAATAACTTTCCAAAATGAAGGAGACTAATGGAAGTCAAGACATCTTTTTTTCAGTTAGAAGTTAGATGAGAAACAGGTATTTTTGAACACCTCTGCAGTCCATCAAGAATTATCCCCTTCCTTACATGATTGGTCAAGCAGAACTAATTAAAGATCTATCTATGCTACTCTGGTTTTCCATTGCATTTTCATTACATGTAATCATGAGAGTCCCAGAAGGAGACTCCTCATTGAATACACCTTAATATTTAGAAGCCTCGGTTACATACATATGGATCTTATTAATGGATCCTTTTCTTTTTATTTCATCTCTTTGGAATATCCCAATACCTGAACATTTCTGGCTGTCTTTTTATGTAGGCCAGATATGGATGAGAGAGATTACTATTATTTCTCTTTGGATTTATTGATTATGATTTAATTCATGTGTCCTTTTAAAATCTTGGCTGGAGGATATGTGGGAGAACTGGATCTACTGTGACTCTTAATACACACTGCTAACTATAAGTTTCATGACTGACTCTTGAGTCAAAGGAACAAACTATTTAATGACTTATTAAGAGGGGTCCATAATGATTTCCAGAATGTTTTTACTAATTCACAATTCTCCCAGCAGTACATTCATGTGATTTTTTACCAAAAATTCTTCCAATAATTGTAATTTTTTTTGTCTTTGCCAATTTGCTATGAAGAGTTACCTCAGAGGTGTTTTAATTTATAATTCTCTTATTAGTATTGATTTGAATAAGTTCTTTATATGGTGGTTTATAGCT
The DNA here is from genome assembly GCF_037893015.1 of Macrotis lagotis. Classification (NCBI taxonomy): domain Eukaryota; kingdom Metazoa; phylum Chordata; class Mammalia; order Peramelemorphia; family Peramelidae; genus Macrotis; species Macrotis lagotis. The sequence goes on along the minus strand of NC_133659.1, from coordinate 261,396,447 downwards.
TGATTTTCTTCTTTTGAAAATTGATTATTCATATTTCTTAGTCATTTTCTTATTTGAGAATGGCTCTTGATATCTGAATCAGTTCTCCACATGTTTTAGGTAGCAAATAGTTTTATCTTTACCCAATTAACATTTTTTTCTTCTAATTGGTTTTTTTTTTGGTATTTTTTTGCAAATTTTCCAGTGAAGTTTCTGGTTGAGACATAGTCTCAGACCCGTACTTAGATATGATGCTATGCCTCTTTTTGTTCCTGAAATCAATTTCCAAGGCTCTTTCCACAGTTTTCTACCCTTGCGCGTGTGTGCCAGTGCTCAGAAAATGCAAAGGTCCCACATCATCTTCACATTCCAATGTCGACAAATTCAGAGTTTCCAGACTCCTAGGGGGTTTCCAAGTTCCTAGGGGAAGAGTACTTTAGGATCCAAATGTCCTTTTGTCTGTTCTTGGACCGGGGCAAGCTTCTGTTCAATTTATCTGAGCCTATATTAGCTTTCTAGCTGGGATCTCTATCCCAATACTTGAGTATTTCTGGCTGTCTTTTTATAAAGGCCAGATCTGGATGAAAGCTATTTCTGTTATTTGTCTTTGAATTTATTGATCATTTTTTAATTCAGCTTCCTTTTTAAAATTTTGGCTTGAGGGTATGTGGGAGAGCTAGGATCTACTGTGACTCTTAATACACACTGTTAACTGTAAGTTTCATAACTGAATTTTGAAGTTTTCCTGGCTTAGACAAAAAGAATCTTTCAGATCATTAAGTGCTCTGAAACTTAGGGGGCAATGAGAGGTCACATAGCGTCAGCATTTGTATTGGTTGCCTGATTCAGAATCCAGTTTGTTATTTATTCCACCATTCTCCTCTTCAGTTGCAAATTCTTGCATATTTACTATACCCAGAATAGTGTGCTAGCTGCTCCAATAGGTATCAAATTTAAAGAAGACAGTATCTCAATGATCTCCCTGTCTTCAAAGACCTTAAATTCTGGTAGGGAGATTATGAAACAAGCATCATGAAGTAGTTTTAAAAAAGGTAAAGGAAATGGGTCCAGTCCTGGTCTTGGGGTCAGCCACCATTGTTTGAGTCCTAGAATTGAAATTTACTAGCGGGGGCGAGGCCGCAGCGGCCCGCGGGCCCGGCTGCTCCCCACTCCGCCCCTCCGAGCCCAGCGCACAGGCGCTGGCGGCCCCGGCGGCCCGGGCGGCGGCGCGGATGGCCCTCCAGGAGCTGGCCGCGCGCCTCAACTACGCCCAGTACAAGAAGTGGGTCAAGGCGGGCCACTGCCTGCTGCTGCTGCGGGGCTGCCTGCAGGGCTTCGTCCGCGCCGAGCTGCGCGCCTTCCACCGGCGCCTGCGGGTACGGCTCTGCGGCCCCGGGCCTGGCGCCCCCTGCCCCGGCGGTCCGCGCTGCGCGCCCCGCCAGTTTCAGCCTCAGTGTCACTTGTGTGCAGAATGGAAAAGAAATTAGTAGTAACTCTGAACTCATATGCCTACTTTTCCTTCTCTATAAAAGCTTTAGGAGAATAGCTTGTACATGCACTTGATGGAGTCTTTGTTGAAGGCTTAAGGAGTGAACAAGAGAGTATTCTCTAGCAAATTAAATCATTATAAATTGACTGAAAAGTTAAGAAAATAAGATCCTTTTCTGCTAATTGTTAAAAAGCCTTTGACTCAATACAGCAAAACCTTGCCCTAAAGGTTCCTCCAACAAGGTGGACCTTATGCATACACCAGATTATTAAGAAGCTAGGTGCTTCTGTCCATGGAGCACTGGGCCTGGAGTCAGGAAGACCTGTACTCAAATGTGACCTCCTGTGTAATTTTGGGCAAAACATCTCACCTCTGCCTATTTTCTCAGCTGTAAACAGGGCATTTTTGTACAAGTGATGTTTTTACCCTTTTTCATAATCTCTTCAGGGTATAGATCCAGTGGTGACATTGCTGGATCAAAGAGTATGCACATTTTTGTTGCCATTTGAGTATAATACCAAATTGCTCTCCAGAAAGGTTGGATGAGTTCTTAGCTCTAGCAACAATGCATTAGTGTCCCAGCTTTCCTACATCCCTTCCAACATTGATCATTGTCCTTTCTGGCTGGTCTGAGAGGTGTGAGGTGGTACCTCAGAGCTGCCTTAATTTGCATTTCTCTACTAAATTGTGATTTAGAACAATTTTTCGTATGACTATGGATTGCTTTGATTTCCTCATCGGTAAATTGCCTTTGCATGTCCTCTGACCATTTGTCAATTGGGGAATGACTTGTTTTTTTAAAAATTTGACTCAGAGATGAGCAGAACCAGAAAAAACTGTACACCCTAACAGCAACATGGGAGCAATGATCAACCTTGATGGACTTGCTCATTCCATCAGTGCACCAATCAGGGACAATTTTGGGCTATCTGCAGTGGAGAATACCATCTGTATTCAGATAAAGAATTGTAGAGTTTGAACAAAGTCCAAGGACTATTTCCTTTAATTTAGGAAAAAAACTGGTATCTTATTGTCTGATTGTGTTATCTCTTATACTTTATGTTTCTTCCTTAAGGATATGATTTCTCTCTCATCACACTCAATTTGGATCATTGTTCAACATGGAAACAATGTAAAGTCTGACAGATTGCTTTCTGGGGGGGTAGGGGGAGGGAAGTAGGATTGGGGTAAAAATTGTAAAACTCAAATAAAATTTTTAATAAAAAAAATTTGACTCAAAAAAAAAAGAAATTTACTAGCTATGTGACCAATGGTTCTGTGCCCCAGTGTTCCCTGTAAAAACAAACAAGCAACAATAAAAATAAAAACAAAAATGTTTCAAGGACTTATCTCTAGGAGTTATGAAGAAAGCATTAAAATTTTATTACAAAGTGATTTATTTATCATCCTGCCATTTCTTTTTCTGAACATGTGCTCTGAATCCTAATTGTCTTGTCACTAGTGTATGATGCAGTTTATTTTAGCCTTTACCTCTTGTTTTATCATGAACTGCAATGGCCTATTCCCCTCCTCCCAAACTTCCCAAGTTTTCTACTACCATGAGGTAACTGTGCTGAGAAGACCTGGGTTTGAATCTTTCCCCAGACACTTACTTAATTGTGTTATTTCTCAGTTCTATCTGACTCTGGTTCAGATTGGGATTTTCTTGACAAAGAAAACTGAAATTGTTTACCATTTCCTTTTTCATCTCATTTCATAAATGAGGAAACAGAGGCAAATATGGGTAAGTGACTTGCCCATGGTCACACAGCTAGCAAGTGTCTGAGATCATATTTTAACTCTGGACTTCGTGACTCCAGGGACATAGCTCTATCCACTGTACTACTTAATTGCGTGACCTGGATACTCTTACCCTCAACCTCTTCATCTGTAAAATGGGGATAATTGTGACTACTCTCACAAGATCTTTTTGGAAGGTCAAATGAAATAACACATATAGTTGTGCTTTGCAAATTCCAGATATAATATAAATATAGGATTTATTTTCTTATACATCCTATATTTATATCTAATGTAAATTTAAACTATTTATTATTATTATTATTTTAAGGGTTCCAATTCTGCTATAATTGGCAAGTTACTTCTCCTTATCCTTAGTTTCTTCCTTCTAGAAATGAGAAAGTAGTATTAGCTAAGACCCAAGGTTCCTTGGACAGCTTGAAAAGTAATAATAATAATAATAATAATAATAATAACCAACATTTGTATAGCACTTATTTTGTTTAAGGTCCTGTGTTAAGTACTTTACAGTTTGATCCTGAAAACAGCCCTGTGTCATAGGGGGATATCATTAGTGATGCAAAAACTAGGTAAAACAGAGTTTAATTGACTTTCCTGGGGTGATGTAGCTAGTAAGTAACCTACCAGTCTCAACATTCTCGATTCCCATGAGTCAGTGTGCTTTCATATTAATTCTATTTGTAATTTCATAAATTTTATTATCTTGAAGGCAGGGGCTATGGCTTCACCCATGACCAGAAAAAACTCTGGAGAGAGGACAATGATTTACTTTGGCATCTATACCTTTAGAGTAGAGAAGCTGGGCTGTCACCAGGGGGCAGCATGTACCAACATTTCTCCTTTGGCTCAGGTCCAATACTGGGCAAAATCCGGCTGTTATTTCATTGCCATTGCTTGCCAAAACAGTGCTGAACCAAATCAGATACTCAGATTCTGTTTCTGAAGATCAGAGGCACCACAAGGGATGTTGTTTGCCTCAGACCTATGATGCTTAGGTGAGAGAGAGCATGGTGTAGCGGAGAGAACACTGCTTTTGGAATCCAAAGTCTTGGATTCAAGTCTTAGATCTATAAATTCATTAACTGGGCTAGAAAAAATTACTGTACCTATTGGAACTTCTGTTTGTGGACAAGAAATGTGCCTGAACCTGCCTCATAGGGTTGTTGTGAACTGAGTAAATAGAATATATCTCCTATTTTAATGCCAAGACCTTGTTCCATAGAAAGAAGTCTGGTTTAGTTTTTGATTGTTCCATTTACTATCTGGATGCTCTCGTTTTTCTCATCTTTAAATGAGGAAGTTGAACTATACGATTAACTATCTTTTACAACTCTTAATCTGATTCTATGATCTAATGAGTATTGCAATAAAAATTTAATTGGTTTCCCTACTTTGTGGCTCTCTCTTCAATCCACAGTCTCCATATGGATTTCCATAACTATTGAATTAAGAGAACTCTTAAAGTACGTGAAAGTCTAGTGGCTTCCTATTGCCTTTGGGGGAAAGCAACAACAAGACAAAAACAAAAAAAAACTGTCACAAATTCCTCTGTTTGGCACTGGAATCCACTCTCTCTTGATACTTTGAAGAAAATAGTTTCCATCAGTGTTCAAAACTGGTAAAAGCCAATAATACCACAGCACCCAGGTGCCTTGGTGATCTGAGAAAAATCTAGCTCTAAAATGTCAAGGTCTCCCGTTTTATCCAGGCTAATATCAATCATCCTGTTCCTTATTACATCCTTATTACAGCAGGTCACTGGGTTCCTATAGTTTTGAGGAAATAGTGAGACTAGTGTCTTTGCACATTACCCCATCACTTTAATCCTAATTAAGTGAATGTCATAATAGCAGTTCCTTAATGTCATGGTCTTCCAGATTCAAAGACAACTACTTAACTTTCCTCTTCCCTTACAGGAATTTTTCTGGTCATCTTAACTCCTCTCCCCGCCCTCCCCAGGTATTAGTGTCCTACTCACAAAAATACTTTGTATATATTTACATGTGTACATGTTGATCCTCTTCAACTCCCAACAAAATCCATGTCCATCAAGGGTTGATACTGTTGGATTTTTGTCTCTGAATATTCAACATCTTTTTTTTTAGATAGGCAGACACTTTAATGGGGGTGGTTTTTTGTTTACAAATGAATTTTTTAGGAGAATCAGGAAATGCTGCCAGCATTAGATGCAATCCTCGGCCACAAGTCAGCACACTCCTTGGCAACAGGTCCTGTGATGGCTGAACCTTTCATCTCTCCTTTGTTGTTTACTATGACCCCTGCATTGTCCTCAAAATATAAGAACACACCATCTTTTCTCTGATAGGACTTTCGTTGTCATATTACCACTGCTGGATGGACCTTCTTCCGGAGTTCTGGTTTTCCCTTTTTGACTGTGGCCATTACCATGTCACCCACACCAGCTACAGGTAGCCTGTTCAAACTTCCCTTAATCCCCCTCACAGTGATGATGTACAGGTTCTTGGCACCTGTATTATCAGCACAATTGATGACAGCTCCAACTGGGAGATCCAAGGAAATTCAGAACTTTGCTCCAGAAGGCCCACCACGTCCTTGCTTAGACATCTTGGCTCCCAGAAAGTCAATATTCAGCATCTTGCAGAGAGCTTGGCACATTAAGTACTTCATAAATATTTGCTGAATTGGGGATCTTCTTCCTCTGAGTAAGGCTGAGGTCACCTTCAGTACCTCCCCATCAAAAGTCAGAGACTCTTTCCTAGGGAGGAGACTAAATCAAAATCTAGAATCAGATCAACTGCTAGGGCAACCTGGAAGGGGGATGCAGGGAACATGGTCAGCTAGGATCCTGAACACTGAAGTATTTCAAGAGATATACCTATGTTTTGTAAATATCAAAGCATGAGGTGATCAAGAGCGTCATTCAGGAAGAGGGGGGTAAGAGTCTCATGGATTCTTCCCTAGCCAGACAATATTTAGTTAATTATTTGAAATCACCAAAGTACCCAGAGAAAGGCAACAAGACAGATGATAGAATTGGAAATCAAATCATAAACAGTAGTGGTAGCAAATCCAAATAAAAATGGGAACCACTAACTATACTGAAGAATTTCTGTGACTGTATATTGACTTAGGAAAAACCACATATTAACATTAACTATATTTTATGTTATTTTCTTTTTTGCAAGGCAAATGGGGTTAAGTGGCTTGCCCAAGGCCACACAGCTAGGTAATTATTAAGTGTCTGAGACCGGATTTGAACCCAGGTACTCCTGACTCCAAGGCTGGTGCTTTATCCACTATGCCACCTAGCCGCCCCTGTTATTTTTATTCTATTAAATATTTCCCAATCATATTTTAATCTGGTCCTCCCCTATGAGTCCCCTACTTAGGAGTACTGAAGCTCCATATGACTCAAAGATCAAATGGTTGACATCTCTGATATTGTTTGTTCCTCATTTTCTAAAAGGACTGGATGAATTGAATTTAAGTGAGGCAAAGTTGCATAAAGTCATCACTCTCACTTTCTCTTCCAGAAACATGAAAATTCATTAGAAAGACAAAAATCAAGATTCCTCTGTTGGCCTAGGATGAAGGGGATGACTTGTCATCTTTGAAGTCTTACCAAAAGTGGTTCACAGCACCTGATTTATCTGCCTTCATGATCCTTGGAATAAATTGTTCTCATTTGCTCATTCACTGGAGGAAGTTTTCACATGCTTGGGGTCAATACCACCTCCAAATCACTGATAGATCTGAGGCCCTTCCACTACCCTCAATCTGATTAAGTCTATCTGCTGAGTTGGGACTTGGCCATTGCACATGCTACTGCTTCTTCTCAACCTGTGAGAGTTGGATGAAGGTAGACACCCTGAAAAGGACTTGGCATGTCCTCATACAAGAGGTGTAATTTCTCCCTGAACACCCCATATACCCCATCTCTAATGAAAGGATTAGTTAAAGAAATGTAGAGTCCTTGGCATTGAAAAAAAATCTTAGGGGAAACATGACAACTGTTTTCAAGTTTCTGAAGGGGTATCATGTGGAAGAGAGAGATGAAAGATCTGTTCTGTTTGTTTTCAAGTTAATCCTTTATTCCTTTTCTCAACTAAACTCAATGAAAAAACTGTCTCTAATTTTTGATTAACTTTATCTCCTCTCAATCTTTCCTTTGTCCTCTGGCTTCTGATTTCATCCAGTACTCAAGGAAAGGAAACTGTTCCATCTAGAGTGATCAATGAGCTTTGATCTTTTAATTGTAAATCTTATGGTCTTTATTCAGTCTTCATTCTTCTTGTTATTCACTCTTCTTGCATATTCTTTCAGAATGTTTGGACACTTCTCTCTCAAAACTCTCCTATCTCTCTAAGTGTTCTTTCTCAGTCTCCTTTGATTATTCTTTAAGCATATGCCATCCACTAAATCTGTAGATGTTCCCTAAAGTATAAACCCTCTTCTCTTTCTTTTAGTGATCTCATTAATTCCCATGGAATTAATTTTTATTTATATGCAGATGATTCATAGATCTATAGATCTAGCTATTTTCTCTTGAGCTTCAGTCTCACAACAATAATTGCCTACTAGTCATTTCAAACTGGATATCTCAGACACATTTCAACCTCAGCCTGTCCAAAATCAATTCATTATCTTTTCTGTCAAACACAGCACAGTTGCAAACTTGCTCTATTCAGTCAGTCTCCTAGGTGCATAACATTCCATGTTATCCTCAATCCCTCACTGTCCATCCTCCCAAATATCCATCCAGTTTCCAAAATTTCTCATTTCTACCTCTATAACATCTCTCAAATTCCATCCATTTCTCTAATTATGAAGAAAATTTTTGTCCTTAGTCTTATTATGCCTAATTCTCAGACTTTCTTGGTCTTAAAAATAAATAAACTTTACACCCAAAATCTTTTTGAAGGTCCCAAGAAGCTTTTATGTGCACTCGATCTGCTGTTACTTGCCAAATCATTTTAGTATTATTATGAAAATACTTTTTACTTCAAGGGCCTTGTAAATGCATCTTGGGTGCCCTCAAGTGTCCCTGGAATATGCTGTGTGAACCATTTGTTAACCTCTTAATTACTTTCCCCACCTTAGTTTTCTCTCCATTCCTGGAAATATTTTACATTTCTACTAAAGAGATTTTCCTAAATAAAGCACAGAATTGACCATGCCACATACATACTCAATATATTCCGGTGACTTTCTATTGTTTCTGGAATAAAGAAGTATGAAATTATTATTAGAAAAATAGCCTTAAAACCATAAATATCTTGGTTGAGTACTGCTTCTTGTACATGGTGGTTATATGACACTAGGAAATGTCAGTGCTTAGTAAGTTCCCTGAGTCAATAAGTTGTCGGGGGAAGCTACATGATGTAGTGGATAGAATTCCAGGCCTCAGACACTTAGATGCTATGAGACCTGGACAAAACACATAACTCTGTTTTCCTCAGTTTCCTCATCTGTCAAATGAAATGGATAAAGAAATGGCAAACCACTCAAGAAACACTAATTGGAGTCTGAAATGATCAAAATTAACTGATAAATAACAAATAACAAAGGAAGTTTCTCATGAGATTGTCTCTATATCAGTAACATCTCAGGTCTGGTTTAGCTTTAAAAACCTTCAAAATACAATATCCCACCGAACTTTCTATTTATATCGGCTATTACTTTCTCTCCCTCACTCATGGATTCAAACAGGTCTGTTAATCACACATACACAAAACACTCCATTTCCTTTCTGTCTCATTGACTTTGCATATTAACTATCTGTCATGCCCACAATGCATTCTCTCCTCACTTCTGCCTTACAGAATCTCTCTCCTATTTTGAGAAACAAGAGAAGTTTACCTTCTGTTAGAAGCCTTTCCAGATCACCAGACAGTGGTCAGTGCCTTCTCTCTTCACATACACATACACACACACAAACACACACACACACACACACACACACACACACACACACAAAGACACTTACATATCCTTATTTAAATTTAGGTTTCTTGGGAGTAGGAATTCCTTCATCCCTTAACTTCTTATTCCCAGAACCTGACTAGTATAAAGGAGGGACTGAAGCAGCTCTTGATGAACCACCAGAGGGCAAAACCAGGGATGATATGTGGGAATTGTAAAGGCAGAGGTAGATTTTTAGTTCAATGAAAGAAAAATCTTCTTAAAAACTAGAGCAGTGAGGCAGCTAGGTGGCACAGTGGATAGGGTACCAGCCCTGAAGTCAGGAGGACCTCAGTTCAAATTTGACCTTAGACAATTAATAATTGCCTAGCTTTGTCTTTGGGAAAGCCACTTAATTCCATTGCCTTAAATAAATAAAATTTTCCAGTCTCAGACACTTAATAATTACTTAGCTGTGTGGTCTTGGGCAAGCCATTTAACCCCATTTGCCTTGCAAAAACCTAAAAAATAAAATAAAATAAAATAAAATAAATAAAATTTAAAAAAAACTAGAGTTGTGATTCCACATGTAAAATTCCTTGCCTCTTCAGGGATTGAGGAAAAGGAGAGAATATGAAACTGGAGATAAATAATAAAAATAAATAAAAATAAAAATGAAAGTTAGCTCAAAGTCGAATAGACCTACTGGAAAGGCGACTATTTCTCTGTCCCTGAAAATCTTCAAGGAGAAGCCCAATACATATGTCTTGAGGATACCATGGGAAGGATTCCTTTTCAGTATGGGTGAACTTTAGAGTCCAAACTGAGATACTGTAAATCTGTGACTGTGCGAAACCAGAATGAGGATGAGGCCTGATGGAATAGGAATAGTGGGGCTGCGGTAGAGGGGTAAAACACTTTTTTTATATGACATTTCTTAATTGATTCCAGTTGAACAAACCTGAGATGTAGTTATCGATGTAGTAACCTAATCAACTCTCATAAATTTAATTATAGATCATTATAATGAGAATTCTCACATTGTTTTATCCAATCCTAACTTCTCTCCCAAACTCCATTCAAAAATCTGCAATTACCTACTGGACACCTACAACTGGATATCCCATAGACATCTTATACACATCTAAAGTTGAACTCATTGTCTTTTCCACCAACTTCTTCCCTATCCTTTTGAAGTTTCCAATTATTATCAATATCATCCACAATCACTCAATCTCAAAACCCAATGCTATCTCCAATCATCATCCTTTCTTAACTGTCTTATTTTGTCTGTTGCCAAGTTCTGTTGATTCTACCTTTTTCAACATTTCTTTTATACACCACCTTTGACATCATTCTGACATTGAACAGTTCTAGTGCAAGCCCTGTTGAGTTTGACTTATCAGTGGGACACTCATATGAAAAGTTCTTTTGAGGAAAACTGGAAATGTGAACCTCCTGCTCGGAAGATTTGTCAAGAGCACAGATGAACATGTGTGAGAATTATCTATATCTATATCTATATCTATATCTATATCTATATATGTATGTATATATGCATATATATGTGTATATATACATATATATATAAAATAGTTGACTTAGGATTGAATGAAATTTTCTGGAAAGAGGATGGTGAATGAAGTAAAAGGTCAAAGAAACCTCCTTGAGAAATGCTAGTATTTGGGGATTGTATAAAAGAAGAGGAGGCAGTAAAGGAAATAAGGAATAAACATTTAGTATCTACTAGGTCAGACACTGTGCTAAGGAAATTTTGCAAATGTCATCTCAATTTAATGCTCACCACAACCTCATGTCCAAGTATCTGAAACATTTGAACTCAGTTCTACCTGACTGTGAGCCAGTGCTCTCTCCACTGAGATTACAGCTGCTAGGGAATGATGCTTTAGAGCTTAGAACTGGAAACCAAGAAGTTTATGAGGCCAAATGAATAGGAAATATCTAAGAGGAGAAGATGGTCAATATTATCAATAGTTGCAAAGTGAACAAGCAGGGAGAAGATTTTTTTAAAAGTAATTTGTATTTGACATTTAGGAATTTATTGGTCATCTACTGTTTTTTTTCTTCCTTCTCAAAGAGAACCAATGACATCAAGAGGGTGATGTCTTGTGTTGTAAATGAACTGGATTTAAGTGCAAAATAAAAATCTTGCAAGACTGCAATACAAAGTCAGTATGACTTGGCCTTTCTAAATTAAGGTCTTTCCCAGGCCTCAATTTGTCTGAGGAAATGCCCATTCAATGACTGAGAACTTAGGTAAGAATTGCAACAAAATATGACTTAATTTAGCATTACTAAATATCGATCTGGAAAAAGAAGACAGAAAGTTTCTGGCCAGTACAAAATACAACTATTATTTACACTAAATGTGAACTATCAAAACCTAAACAAAGCCATAGAGATCTGGACTGAGCAAGTTCAGTTGAATGATGTGATCGAAAACTTGATTTCTAGTACTGCACAGGTAGAGATGAAATTACTGTGTCAAATAGAGATTTCTTTTCCCAAAAAAGTTTAGCAGTGAATGTAAAGAAAAGAACAGGATATCATTTATAAGTATTAAGGGGATTTTTTTTTAGAAATGTGGAGAGCCAAGGATCACTAAGGGTCTTAAAGTTGAAAGAGTTTAAAGATTCATGAGAGAATAACATTCTAGGGCAAGTAAGAAGTAATAGTCTCAAAAGTTTAGGTCAGGGTTTGAAAAAGAACATTATTGTAACCCTAACAAAAGTTCTTCCTATCCTATCCTATCTTCCACTATCATTTATCCTATCCCTGATTTTTTATCTTGTGATCCAGCTCTTATCTGTCCTGAGTTGACATATTAAAGTTTGCAAAATTGCTAGAGTTGGGAAAGAATTTGCATCTGAAGAGTCTGGGATCCCCAAAGTCTAATTCAAATTCTTCCATTTGGTGTGTGATTTCCCAAAAATCACTTCAGTTCTCTAGACATTAGTGTTCTCATCATTTTCAAACATTTGTTAAATTTGAATCTGTAAATTAGGAAGTAGAATACTCTGCATAAATATTTCAAGTAATTATTTGGAGGTATTTGTGAAACAGCCTCTGGCTTAAGTGCCCAGTGAATGTGAAAATGGATATAGAAAAGATTTTCTAAAGTTTGAAAATTAAAGTCATAATTGTGTCCTTTCAGTGTTGATGAGCTCTGGGGCTCTTAAAAAAGGTCACAAAGAAAAGGTTCCCCTCCCAATCCCCAACCTCCTTTTCCACCCCCTTCAGCTTCAGACTGGGCAGATCCATGGGGACAAATCCATCAATGCTTACCTTTGTAATGCAGAATGTCCCAGCTCTCCCCAATCCTACTTCCTCCCACCCCAAATCAGACATACAATTGCCCAACTGCCAAATCTGAGGCATTACCCAGTGCTGCAGACCCCATGACTACCTCCCTCTCCCAACTCCCATCCCTTATCCTCTGGGGTACCCTCCATCCCCCCCATTTGCCAGCACTTCCTACTCCACCCCCACCAAACTCCTGATTGCCCAGTAATTGCATTCTCCACCCCCTAGTGTCATGCTAATGGACCTGCTCCTGGCACAGCTGCCCAGATTAAATTAGGGAGCTGGAAGGCTGGCCTCTTAATTGTATTTTCTAGGCTAGGATTGTCTCCCTCTTTAGGGGTGCTAGTCAAGGGGAGGCCCAGAGAAGGGTAAATTAGCCCTGCCAATATTTACCAAAGACATTTGACTCTGGGTCTGGGGTCGTTTTGTCTTTTCTTCCCAAACTGGGCCCCGGAAACCTGATTAACTTGGTTAGAGTGAAAGAGAAGTTTGGGGGAATCATCCATGACCTGTGGTGGCCTTGTACCTTCTCTTCACATGGGAGTTGTGAAAATTTTCTTAAGAGTTTCTAACACCTGCTACTGGCCTTCTGCTGTTCTTCCTGATGGGAAATCCATGTTTTGTCTGTTTAGAGACTGAAATTTTGCCTTTTATCACCTTGTTTTGTTTTCTGTATAGAGATAAGACAATCAGAAAATCATCTGTAGATTCAACCATAGATTCTCTTGTGAGTTCCATTTTTACATTGTCAAATGCCCAGTGGATATTTTGAACTGATTATCTCAAAGGAATCTCAAATTCTAAAAATCCAAAATACAATTTATTATCTTTCTCTCCCCCCTCCTAAAAGTTTGAGAAATGTTAGTATGTCGGAATTGCATAAAAGAAGAGGAGGCAGTAAAAGAAATAAGGAATAAACATCTATTATCTACTAGGTCAGACACTGTGCTAAGGGAGTTTTGCAAATGTCATCTCAATTAATGCTCACCACAACCTCATGTCAAAGGATCTGTGACAACATTTGAACTCAGGTCTACCTGACTGGACCAGTGCTCTCTCCACTGAGATTACAGTTGCTAGGGGATTATGCTTTAGAGTTTAGAGCTGGAAATTCTTGTTGAAGATATTGCCATCATTCCAATTAAATTGCATCATCAGAGGTCTAGGCTCTTCACTTATGTATCCAAATAATTCAGTTTTTATTGTTTCTACTTCTATAACATTTCCCTTCATCTACTTTAATAACTTCCTAATTGATTAAATCAATTTATTCACCTAACCTATCTACTGACCTCTAGTCTCACAACTCAAATTTCCAAATGACTATCTCAAACTGCATGTTCAATAGACAACTCAAATTTAATATGTTCAAAACTAAATTCATCATTTCCCCCACAAACTTCATATTAATTATTGGTACCACCATACTTCCCATCACTCAGGTTCACAATCTAGGTACAATCCTAGATTCTTCACTCTCTTTAAGCTCCCTATCCAACCTGCTGCCAAGGCCTGTCAATTTTATCTTTGCAAAATCTCTTACATACATTCCTCTCTCTCTCTTCTGACACTGACAGTAACCTAGTATAAACTCCATTTCCTCATGTTAAAGTATTTTCATAACCTGCTGATTGGTTTCCTTGCCATAAGTTTCTTTCCATTCCAATCAATACTGCATTTGCTTGTCAAAGAGAGCTTCCTGTAAAGCACAGGTGTGACCATGTCACTTTCATTCTGTTAATAAATTCCTAACATCTCCAGGAACAAATAAAAATCTTCTGGTATTTCAAGTCATTCTGTGTTTGTGTGTGTGTCTGTGTGTGTGTGTGTGTGTGTGTGTGTGTGTGTGTGTGAAAATCTTTTATCAGAGATTATTTTTTGCTATTCAACTACCTTCTTTCCTGTCCTAGATATATTAATTTTATGCGTAGGCTTTTCAGTTACATATAATCAATTAACTATTTTATTTCTTTTTTAAGTTTAAAAAGGTTTTATTTATTTTGAGTTTTACAATTTTCCTCCAATCTTGCCTCCACCCCCACAGAAGGCAGTTTGTTAGTCTTTATATCATTCCCATAGTATGCATTGATCTAAGTTGAATGTGATGAGGGAGAAATTACATCCTATTATGTGATATAGCAGAATTACATAATAAGATAGCATTTTCTAAAAATTAAATGTAATAGTCTTTGGTCTTTGTTCAAATTCCACAATTCTTTCTCATGATACAGTTGGCATTCTCCATCACAGATATCCCAAAATTCTGCCTGATTGTTGCCCTGTTGGTACTTGCTCTTTTACCACCTTTTCAGCCTTCTTACACTTTAGTCCTACTTGCATATTCCCTATTCCAGTGATATTACCTTCCTTGCTATTCCTCAAAGTAGATATTTTATCTCCAGACTTGAGGCATTTTCAATGGCTTTCCCACATGCCTGGAATTTTCTTGGTCTTCACTTCTACCTCTTGGCTTTTTTTACTTTTTTTTCCAAGTCTCAACTAAAATGCCACTTTCTTTAGGAAGTCTTTCTTGACCTTTCTTAATTCTAATGCCTTCCCACTGTTGACAATTTCCCATTTCTCATATATATATATAAATATATATGGAGAGAGAGAGAGAGAGAGAGAGAGAGAGAGAGAGAGAGAGAGAGTTGGTTTTTAATTATTTTCTTGCTGTCTTCCCCATTAGACTGTAAGATCCTTGAAAGAAGAGCAGTCTTTTCCTTTTCTTTGCCTCCCCAGTGCCTAACACAGTGTGTAGTATTAATTCATCTTCCCTGTAGTAGTCTTAGATGGTATTCCTATAGTACAAACATGGTTATATTTCCTAATAAACTCCAGCAACATACAAGGATTTCTGAAAAAATATAGTCTCCTCAGTCTGGTGTTTAAAAGTCTACTAGGATCCTACCTATCTCTTTAGGCAATACTTTAATTCACATACTCATTCCATGATCCAACCCAATTAGTCTTGATTTTGATCTTCTCATGTTACCTCCTCTATCATGTCTATGCCTTTTCAAAGATTGTTCCCAAATAGCACTTCCTACATGAAAACTCTTCTGATTCCCTCCCAGATGTTAGTGTCCTATTTACATTTACTGTGCTCCCCACGTGCAATAACTGCAATTAACTTGCATTTTTTGCACATAATTTGTATTTCTTTATATTTGTGTGTCTCACCCAGTAGAAAGCAAAATTATTGAGGATAAGGACTATTCTATTTTTGGTTGTATCTGGATCTTAGCAAAGAATAAACATACATTGACTGATAGACTGATTGACTGATAGATTTATATGTAGAATCAGGAGGCACTCAGGTAGTTTTAGTGCCGGTCCTATATGGGGATGACTACTCTAAGTTCAAGGTACTATATAAGTCCACATCTCTATACTCATAATTCATATGTCCCCATTGGTGTACTTATCTTGGGTATCAAAATGACATAATTAATTCAAAGTAAAGACATTTAAAGAAATGGTACAACTAGGCAAATAGCAGCAAAATATTTTTCTCATAAATCCAAGAAAGATTCTCATACATATGCATATGGTCAAGGCATGCATGTAGAGGAAAACACATTGTTTCAATGCTATAAGACCTCTAGATTTTGAAGAAATAACATTATGCTGTTCTTGTTCAGCATGTTACTCATTTGTTTCATACTCGACATAACATAAGCAGCTAATTTCCTGGCCATTATAATCTCTACTGATATATCCAACATGTAGGTTGTAACTTTTAGCCAGGCATTGCCCTGCCAAATGATGCTTCATTTTATTCTGATTGACTATACATATATTCTCTGCCAG
Organism: Macrotis lagotis; assembly: GCF_037893015.1. Lineage (NCBI taxonomy): Eukaryota > Metazoa > Chordata > Mammalia > Peramelemorphia > Peramelidae > Macrotis > Macrotis lagotis. The sequence continues at coordinate 261,380,198 of NC_133659.1, read as the reverse complement.
ATGTGTATTTTCAAACTTCTGGCTATTTGAATCCTTGACTATCTTTTTCAAGGTATAAAAGCAGGTGCTTCTCTATCATTTATAAGTCATATGTCTCTTCTCTTTCAGAAAAAGGAGGAATTATTACCCTAGGAACTGATCAAAAAACCTCTCCCCTGATTCTTCTTATTCCCTCAAAACTCTTGTTACTGAATTATCTCCTCTTGCAGGAGATTCTCAGTGATAAATGCCAAATTCTTTAGAATATAGAATAAAGTTCCTTCAAATAGCTAATCCCTAGCCTTTTCATTTGTATTTTAGGTCCAGGAGCCAGAATCACTCTGGCAGAGGCCTGAGTATAGCTTATGGTAACCATAAAATGTACATCACATTTTTGAGTATCTGAAGGGTAAACTATAAACAGAGCTATTGATTTATTTGCCTAATAACTTAATAACAATGCTGGGATTTGGGGGTCCCCAGTTTTCAAACTTGAGGTCTCATCCATTCTTTTATGAAGATGGAAATACTTGGAAAAACTCATAGATAAGCTAAAGTCATATGAAAAAAAATTAGTCTGCTTCTTAAGGAAATGTCTTCCTGGGTCTTCCTTGTTCTAAATTCAGTGCTCTAACCACTGTATCACCTAGTTCAACTCATTCTATTTTTGGAAAGCTCTAATTCTTGAAAGTTTTTAGTTCTGTTTTTTTAAGACCAAAATCTGTCACTCATTGCTCCTAGGTGTGCCTTCTGAGGCCAAATGATACAATTTGAATAATCTTTCTTTCTCATGACAATCCTTAATATCCTGCTAGAAACTGATTGGCTTTCCTCTTAATTCTTCTCTTTTTTAGGTCAAATGTCTCAGCTGAGATAGTTTCCATGTGAGTCATTGTTTAGTTATCCCCTCCCAATCCTACATTTATGTTTTTTGTTTTTGTTTTTTTAATCCTTAATCTTGTTCATCAAGTTCAGGTCTTTTTTTTTTCCAGGATAGGAAACTGATTCCTAGAGAATTCACTAAAACTTAAAAAGTAATGACCAAATATGAACATTTACTCACTTCCACTTCTACTTGTCTGTGTATCCACCCTTTGATCATTACTTCTATAAAACCTCACTTTCTTCAAGAGGCAAAGAAGATAGAAAAACAAACTCAAAACCTTGTAACATTGTATGCTGCTATAATAATAATAATAATAATAATAATAATAATGAAAATGGAAGGGAAAAAGATTAGATTGGTGAAGAAATGAGAAAAAGCAAGATTTATGATTTTTCAGAAAACAAATATTCAAACATATAAGCAAGGATGGAGGGGGGTAGTTGGCATCTCATGAAAAAATATTTAGCATATACACATATACAAAGTATAATTGTACAAAATTATTAAAGTCAATACATATATATATATATATAGGAATAGGAAGAAAGGAGGGGAGGGGTTAAGAGGGAGGGTAGATTTGGGGAAGGAAAAGTCACAGTCAAAGCAAACTAATAGTGATGATGGTTACTAGATGATGGTGATAAATAGGAGAGAAAGGCAAGACTCATAAATTCTGATCTTTATTAGGTGAAGAAGTGAAGGACAAAGGAGTAGGATCTGATAACTATATAATTATTTTAATTGCATTTGTTTTCTTTTTATTACCTTCTTTTCTATTGTAAAAGAAGGCTTAGAGATGGGAGTAGAACATAAAAGGATATAATAGAGGAAAAATACAAGTAAAAATTTTAACTACAACTGTCAATGGGATGAACTCACTGATCAAATGAATTAGGGCAGAAGGAATGAGAGAGCATGCATCAACAATATTCTGTTGAGGGTCGACTAGGTGGTGCAGTGGATAGAGCACCGGCCCTGGAGTCAGGAGTACCTGAGTTCAAATCTGGCCTCAGACACTTAATAATTACGTAGCTGTTTGGCCTTGGGCAAACCACTTAACCCCATTGCCTTGCCAAAAAAAAAAAAAAACACCTAAAAATATTCTGTTGAAAATATACACACTAATACAGTAAAGATTTACCTAGGGTTAAGATGATAGACTATAAAAGAATTTCAAGCCTTTAATGAATTCAGAAGAATAGTGGTCATAATATGAACTGTACATTATAGGCTTATTGTACATCTAGTAACAAAATAAGGTGATATAATCTGAAGACTCCTGTGTGAGGAATAGAAATAGTCAATTTGATTTAATCATAAACTACAGTGGAAAGAGTAGTTTTTGAAAAATTAAATCATTACAAATGTAATTGTACTTTCTCAGTATAATCCATCTCAATATCTATTATAACTGAAACTGCTGATCACCTTCACAAACTGGATACTAGGACTTTGTCACCTTACTTTCTGACTATGTGAACAGTGGTTTTCAGTCTCTTTTTCTGGCTCATGTCCCCTAAATATAAGTGTTTCCAAAGATTCCTTCTGAGACACTGTTCTCTCTCTAAAGTTCTTTCTTGGAATCTCATCAGGACACATAGATCTAATTATCATATTTTTGCAGATGACTTCTAGAGTCTACTTTCCAGTCTCTCTTCTGAGCATCTGTCCTATATCACCAATTGTAAAATGGGAGTTTGAAATGAATAGATCACTTGTAACATTTCAAAAAGCATTTCTCTCAAAATTATGACAAAGTTGAAAACCATATTGCAAAAGTTTGAGAAGCAGGTCAGAGGAGAGGAAATAGAAATGGGGAAAAAAAACTGTAGACAGCTTTTTCAAGGAGTTTGAAAAAGTGAGAAGAGATATTGGATGAGATCTTGAGACAATGGTCTAGTTTAGTGAAAGATTTATTTATTTTATTTTAAAGAATGGGTTGGTCTTGGGTATGCTTGAAGGAAATAGATAAAAAAAATGAACAGTGGAAATTTGAAGATTTGAGCAGGAATTGTGGTTTCAATTTTCTGAAGAAGTCAAGATGGGATGGAAGAAGACAAGATGGGATGGGATCAAGTTCATTTATAGGTTTGGTGGCTTTGACAAAGAGAAGAACCTCTTCTTTGTCAGAATTTGTGACAATGAAGAAAGAATTGGAAATAATATCAAAGAACTTTGAGATAAAGAGAACAAGAGAAAAAGTTTATTTACATGGTCCCAATATTAACTGAACACCCCTCACCATCCCTAGTCTACAACATTTGAAGCCAGATCCCTGTGAATATGGAATGAAGCATCATAAAAACTTCCCCTGTCAGATTCTGGGGTATCTTCATTCTACTTGCTTTTCCTTTGACAGTTCACCATGCTCCAGATCTCCAATTTTAATATCATGAGGGTGAAGAAAGTTTCTAGGGCTTGGTTATTGCTGTTTTGTTGTTGTTTTAAGATAAATTTTTATTGTTATTTTTTTTACAACACCAAAATTCATTTCAATATTACTCTAGGTTAGATATAAATGGTTGGAGCCTCTCCTCTTCCAGAGAGCCATCCCATCTAACTATAATATTTTTAAAGAAAAAAAGGAAAAAATAGCAGAATCAACTAATATTTTGATAAAAATCTGAAAATATACACAATGTGAAAATCCCATTTCCCAAAAGGAGTGGGTCAAGGTTTGTTCTCTGTTATTTTGTAAAAGTTGAGGACTGGACAAGGTAACTAAGAATCACCTGCTTGGAGATAATAATTGAATCCATGGACAATGTTTAATTTATCAAGCAAAATGGTATTGAGGGAGAAGAGAGAGGGACCCATGTCAAAACCTTGGGGGACACCATGGTTATACCTAGAAAATGACACAGGTAGGAGACAATGTAGTAGTAAGATAGATAGGAGACCAAGGAGAAAGCAGTATTGAAAATCAAGAGACAAAAGAGTATCATGGATAATCAACAGTGACAGAGTACAGAAATGTCAAAAGGAAGGAAGATTTGAAAATGAAGACTTCACTGGTAACATTAGGGAGAGATGTTTGGGTAGAATGATGAGGGTGTAAAGCAGATTTCAGAGTGAAGAGAGGGAAAGGAGAGCCTGTGGAAGCACAAATTATAGAAAACTTTCTCAAGGGTTTAGTTGGTTCTACTTTCTCAACATCTCCCCTATGGATCATCATTCATACAGCCACCATCTTCATTCAGATTCTTGTGGCCTTGTGTACAGACCACTACATTATAGCTTTATGACTGGTCTCCCTAGTTCAAATATCTCCCTACTTTATGCCATCCCTCACTCCTTGTGCCAAGGTTATTTTTCTTAAGTGTAAGTTCAAACACATCACTCCCTCCCCAATAAACCCCAGTGGCTCCCTATTACTTTTATGAACAAATATAAAGTTTCCTGAGACTGTCCAAAATTATTCATTATCTTACTCTTTAAGCCTTCTTTTTGTCTCCCTAATCTGGCTCTTTCCTACCTTCTTCCTCTATACTTCCCACCACATACATTCTACCTATATCCAGCTGGCTCAATGATGCCGTTAAAGTGAGTGACCTGCTTGCAGCTGCATTTCCTGTCTCTTCCTTTGCACTGGCTGTGACTCATTTCTAGAAAGTTCTGCCCCTTCAGTTCCACCTCCTAGTTAGTTACCCTGGCTTATTTCAAGAATCAGATAAAATACCAACTTTAGTAACTTGGCTTTCCTGATTCTCCCCGCCAGGTCCTAGTGCCTTTCCTATTTAAATGAACTTTCTTTATTCTGCATATTATGTATTACCTGGGTATTGCCTCTTTGGTTGCATCCTATTTTTTTGAAGGCATGAATTGCTACACATTATTTTTTTAAATTTTGGACTTTTTGGTATTCCCAGCCACCTCTCCTGGCATAGAATACATGCTCTATAAATGTTTATTGACTGACTGATGGACTTTTGTTTAAATCTATTTTATACATAGAGTCTAGAAGAGAAGTTGGTGACAGTCCTTTTACATACCTCCACCACCTTCAGACCCTCCCTCTGTCACTATGACCCAGAAAACATCTCCCATCCTTTAAGAAGAATTAAAAGGATAAGAAATCCTTTTAAGGTTGCTCCTTGAGGCAGCTAGGTGGTGAAGTCTAATAGGATACCATCCTGGGAGTGAGGATGGACCTGAGTTCCAATTCAACCTCAGAAACTAGCTGTGTGACCCTATGCAGTTTACTTAATTCTGATTATGTCAAAAAAAAGTTTAATTCTCTCCAAACCATTTTTACCATGGGCTTCCAAATCAAGTTTCCTCTTTCTCAAAAAGTTCAGTCCATGCCTCAGTCTTCTTCACCACAAACCCTGCCCAATTCAAATATCTTGACATCCAACTTTCTCAATCTTCAACTCCCACTTTCAGTCTGCAATCACCTACTACCATGTATAGGAGTCATAGCTTAGATGATCTCCCTCCTCACTTTCAAGTGATTTTGTCCCAGCTGCCAGAATTTCTCATTATAATTGATTCCCAAATCATTAGAGGGTCTTGATGGACACAACAAGTGGAATGGTGGGCATGGGAATGACTGCACTGTAACCTGACTCTTTAGTCTCTATTATTTCTCTATTATTCCTAAGAATATCCAGGAGAGCGAATCTTAGTATTTACAGACTAGGGATTGTGCTTAGTGGACAACCAGAAGATGGAAAAGGAGATGTAGGGGAGGGAGGGGAAGATGGGTACAGCTAGAGGTAGTAGTGATTGTTACTGTTTTGGTGTGTGTGTGTGTGTGTGTGTGAGAGAGAGAGAGAGAGAGAGAGAGAGAGAGAGAGACAGAGACAGAGACAGAGACAGAGACAGAGACAGAGAGAGAGACGGAGAGAGATACTGACTGGCAAAGCCACACTGTTCTAGAGTTGAATGGTGTCAGAGATCTGTTAGCAGAGGCAGGGGGAGGGTGCTGGGTGTTGGGGGGTGGGAGTGTGGAAAGACTGAATGCTGACAGATGGAGCTCTCTCTTTCAGGTCCCTCTGAGGACCGTTGCAAACCACACAATGTACAGAAGTAAATTAAATCCAGGAACATGTGAACCAAACTGGGGAAGAAGGAGGAGGAATCTCACATGGGGGTAGAGAGCCCCCCAGGGAATGGGAGAGCAGAGGCCAGAGGCAGCTTGTGGAATGGAGGTCAGGGCTCATTTGTTGAAGCAATTGATGAACTGGAGTTGGAGGACAGAGTCACAGGCATAGATCCCTAACATCCTCAGGTAGACAACCTTTAGGGTTGAAGTCCAACTTGCTAGTATTCCACCCTAGGGCCCTGCATTCATTCATCATTCTAGAAAAATTGAACACCCAAGCCACCTTGTCCTGAGCTTGGGTGACTTTCTCCAAAAGCTTTGCCTCAGACCCTATGATAAGAAAAATACTCATGAAAATATATTACCCTGACAGTTAATTTGGATCTCATTTCACTTTTTTCTCTAGTCCCCATATTTTTGACCAGAACATGCTTAATTTTGGATCATAATTTCTCTGCCATCTTTTTGCTCAAGGTACAATTTTTTTTGTCTGACTCTCTAGATCACACTTTTGCTATAATGGGTGTATGTCCTTTCCTCTAATCTCATTGTAAGCTTTTTGAGGGAAACGATCACCCCTCAGCACTTAAAAAAAAGTGTTTTGTAAGATGAGGAACTTAAAAAAAATCTGTTGAATTGAATTAAATTAAATACATCCTCACTTCTGGTTAAACTGTAGTCTCTTCATTGCTTGCTTTTCCTGTCATAATGATGATTTCAAACACTCCCAAGCACTGATGAGAAGTGTCCAGTGGAAAATCTCATCAGTGCCTTCCTTTGCTGGCATAGACAACATTTTCTTTAGAGTGGGGGTTTTTAACCTGGGGTCCACATATTTCCAAATATTCCATGGGTGGATTTCAGGGGAATCCCTGAATAGGAATAGGAAGTTAGATAGGAAATTATATCCTTATTTTTACTAATTTCTAATTGAAACTAAACATTTCCTGCAATTATTTAAAAACATTGCTCTGAGAAGGGTCTGTCAGGTTCACATAAGATTATATTCATAGCACAGTGTCTGCTGTCTAATAGGTACTTACCTAATCAATGTTTGATCCTTTCCCAGCCTGCTTCACAACCCAGGCAACCACAGCCCAGAAAACGTTAAGATACCTTGATAAAGAAAATTTATTTTTTCATCACTGATTACTTAGACTTAGAGGAACTGGAAGAAGAAATACTCTGGACCCAATTTGAGAATAAGAACAGGATTTTTTGTTATAGCTTTGTCAATTATGTTTCACTCTTCATGTGACCATTTGGGGTTTTCATTGGCAAATTGATTCAGTATCTTTGCCAAGAAGACCCCTAAATAAGATTATGAAGAGTTGGACATGAATAAAAGCAATAGTAAATGTAAGGTTGTTATTTCTTTCTCCAGTTTATTTTACAGATGAGAAAACTGAAACTGATAGAGTGAAGTGATTTACCCAGGGCACACAATTAGTAAGTCTCTGAGACTGGAATTGAACATAGGTCCCCTTGACTAAAGGAATGGTGCTCAATCTATTGTGCTAACCTGTCTTCCCTTACTGACTTAATTTGAAAAGAAAGTATGGCCTTCTCTGTTTTTCTCAGCTTGGATAGTGCAACATAGGTAATTGCCATGGTCTTCATACAACTCGAAAGCTCCATCCCCAGACGAGAAAAAGTAGCATGAGAAAAAGTACATGAAAATCTATTTGGACATTGATGTGAAAGTCGACATATTTGAAGGAAAAGGGGTTGTCTTGGAAAAAGTTGGTGTGGAAGCCAAACTCCCCAATTCTACTGTGTGTAAGTCTAGTTAATTAAGAACAGCAATAATAATGATTAATATAAAAAAATCACTGCCTCTGTTCCAAGTGATGTTTATTATGAGATTTTGGAAGCTAAATTTCGTCAAAAATGTCATACTGTTGGTGATATTCCTGAAGTCTCTTCAAGATTATAATATCTGCAAATATCTTTATTCTGATCTTCTTCAAAGGGAAGACAAAGATCATAAAAATTCTCTGATTGTTTTATCATAGTTAAAACATTTCTTGTTAAAATAAAGGAAGCATGATGAAGTAAACAAAAAGCTGATTCCAAGTATCTTGCACTCAAGATATGCATTTCCTTGGTGAAGCATTTAATCAAAATGTTTGGTTGCATTCTTGAACTGAATCAAATCAGAAAATCTAGGTTCAGAATCCGAAGTAATGTAAGGTGCTCTTTATCCTTAGGGTGCCAAATTTCGAGGGTGCTAAAAGTGCTTTCAGACCTTCATCAGGGTAGTGCCCCAGCTGAGAACTCAGTAAACAAGATTAATTTAAATAGGAAACTACCCCTTGATGGATTGGGATCTGGGGTGTACATTAGTGACTGGGAGCATTTCTGATGTAGAAATCAGAAAATGCTAGAAATCAGAGTTTGATTTATTGTTTTGTTGATTGATCAGACTTAAGATAGTGATGAAGTGTTAATGATGCAGATTAAACTTAAAAGCATCATGGGCACATTTTCTCTCTGTCTCTCTCTGTCTCTGTCTCTGTCACACACACACCACACACACACACACACACACACACACCTACCTGACCCCTGCTAGGATGAAGTATGATTTCTAAGGTTACCTTCCAGCTCCAACTTCTGTTTCTAAGTGATATTGACTTAAGTCAACTAGTACTTGAATTCCTTTCTTAGAATACTTCACTTTAAAATTGGTGAGAACCTACTTCACAGCCTTTGCCTCAGGCCTGTTTTGTGGTACTCTAGGAAAAAAAAAAGAGTTCTATCTGGTCTCTTCTTTTTCCAGGTGCTCTTAGAGCAGCTGTGCACAGGCTGAATCTCTCTATCTTCATTCTTCCCTAGAGTACCTAGAATGACTCTGAAGCCTCAGGGAACTGGAGCTAAATACTTCTGCCTCAGTAATCTGGATGCCAAAAAAGGGAGCATTCTCATGTCCATTTACTTCCAGAATGATATTTCCATGAACACTTTTTCTGTTGACAGATTCTGAAATGAGTTATCCTGAGCACAACATAACTCCTAGATGCCATAGGTCTAGAGAACAGAGACTTGGGGGACATCTGATCTAACCTCTTTATTTTTAAATTTATTGTTAACTTTGATTTTTACCTTGGATTTATTTTTTAAAATTTATCTTTTAATTGAATTTGAATTATTTCCTCTCACTGGGAAAATGTAAAGAGAAGAATAGTACTCTTGTAACAAATATAAATAGGCAAGCAAATCAACTTCTCATTGTCCTTACCTATTGGTCCCCAAGGGGTCCTTGTTGAATGAGATTAGTTGGGAAGTGACAGAGAAAAATAGCTCAGTAATATGCTAAAAAATCACAATACTTGGTACACTGAAAAGTACAAAATAGTACCTACATGAAACTCGTTCTTTGAGGGTCTCTTCAAGAAACTTGGGGGATAATTAGTGAAAAGTTGATAAACACACTAGGGAAGAGTAATGATCTCAAGCCATATGAACTCAGCTGAGGGTACTCAGCAAACTAGGAAGAATGTTCAGTTTAGCTTTGGATTTCAGCATATTAGCAAAGTCCTCAAGGAAGTGTAGAGTAGTCATGCAGTTTGCTGAATTGAATGGAAGAGAAAACTGAGGATAGAACAGAGATTTTTAATCTTTCCTATGCCCTAGATCCCTTGGGTCATGATCCAATGAAATCTTTGAACCGCTAATCAGAATCATGCTTCTTAAGTAATAAAATAAAATACAGAGGGTTACAATGTTAACTAATTTTGCTGAAACAGCCATACATGCTAATGTACATATATACATATATACATGCATGTGATCCCTTCATATTTATATAAATAAAAATGTTTACACACTCACAACCCCAAGACACAAGCCTCAAGTTAAAAACTCATGAAAAAGTACTATTGACTACTTAATATATATATATGACTGATGGATTTTCCCCCTTTTATATGAATTTTCATTATTTTATCATTATCTTGAGTTAGAATTGCTGCTCGCTTATCTTCATTTCTTTCTTCCAATTAAGAACGTGGAAAGAAAATGTTCCTTGTTTTTGATAATGTGATAATTGACTGACTGAATAAAAAACATTTATTGAATGTCTTTTACATGTTAGGCACTATAAAAAATTTTGGGGATAGAAGAATATAAGCAAAATAGTCCCTCCCTCAAGTAACTTACATTCTAGCAGGGAAAGACAAATATATAGGAAAGTCATCTAATGATTCAGGAGGTTCCTTTGTGAAAGTTTTCCTATTACTTCAATTATTAGGCCTTCTTCTCACCTTCAAATTAGTAAGGGAGGGTTGTTTTTGTCAGGGAATTCAGAAGTATGGTAGTGCTGTTTAGAGGGACAACTAAAGAGAGGGAATGAGTCTGTTAACATAGCACAGAAATGACTTAGAATTTGGGTAATGGGACTGGGATCAAGGAAGGTAAGGTTAGAAGCCCTCAGAGTTTTAAGGGAAGGAGTTGGAAATCGTGTAGAAATGGCATGGATTTAGGATGAATGGGAAGTGGTAAACTGCCCTGTACAAAGCCATAAAAATAGGACCCAGATGTGTTGACACTTAGACCCCTGTTTTAGTTCCTAAAAACTGTCTAGCTCAAACTGTGGTAGGACAAGACTGAATGAACACATAGGAATGTGATGAGGATGGTGGTTTGCTTCAGTGGAAAGATCACTGGATTTCATTTCTTCATCTGTCAGAGATGAAGACTTAAGATGACCTGTCCTTTCTAACTACAAATCAATGATCTATTATGGTTCAAAACCCTTTAATTTCAAATGTGCACATTCTCCAAAACATTTCAGTGAAGACTCAGGAATGGAATTAGAGTTCTAAATTTCTGTCTTTACACTAACCAGCCATGTGATTGTGGGCAAGGCAATGAGCTACCATCTCTATCTGATATATTGGACCGGGGCAAGGCAATGAGCTACCATCTCTATCTGATATATTGGACCACTAATTCCTGTCCTATTTCATGTAGCTGTTATAATCAAGTGCTAAATAATTATAAGATTTTAATATTTCTCTAAATGTTCTGAGCTGAAAAACAGTTATTTTTGTTATATGAAATGTTTCTTTTCATATAAATTCTCTTTTGAATATATGCAATGAAACAAACAACCAAAACACTAATCCAGCTCCCTCCTTCCAAATAGGACTATCCTTAAATTGTTGTAAAAGAGTGATAGAGCAATCTGGTATAGGGTCTAAAGGTCAGACTCTTCTATTTTTAATGATTTCTTCACTAGCTTTCATAGTCATCTAATCCAGAACTTATTTATCATTGTTGCCAGGACCTCTAACATTAGTGTAATTTGGAGTTATTATGGGGCTTTTCTTCTGGTTGAGGCCCGGGCAGAAGTGGGACTGGCCCACTATGCCATTCTTTCAGAATGTCACTTCACATCAGACTAAAAAAAATAAATAAAAAATAAAGTAAAGGAGGCAGATATGTGAGAAGTTAACATGTTTCTGGTGCTTTTCCCTACCAAAAATAAATGAAGCCTCTGCACTGAAATTAAAGCTATAGGTCCCAACAAGAAAAAACAGAAGATCCAAAGAAGTTTTCAGTGGTAGAACTCATAGAGGGTCTTCAGTGAAGGTCTGTCTCTTTGGGGAAGTAAAGGAGAAGTAAAGGCCAGAGAGGTGAGAGTGAGAAAGCCAGTGGGAGGCTTTTAACCACAATGCAGTCCAAATCCCAACAACTTTTCAACAACATATGTCCCAGCAGCTATATAACAAGCCATCAGGGAGAGTCCCTACCCCAAACAAAGTCAGAACCCTGGAAATACCAGGGCAAAATACATACTGAATTGGGAACAAATAGTTCCCAAAGCATAGTTAGAACCTGGACATAAAGGAGGAAATAAACCTCTGCAAAGGCAAGGCCTAGATTGCATAGGCAACATCTTGATCAATGGTAAACCAGAGATTAGATCCCAAACCCAGCATAAAATTTTGGGTCTATACTCCCTACAGGAAGTATAGCTTGGATCTATACCCCTCCTAGGAACAGGTGGGGTGGGAAAGATAGGGAGGAAGGAAATTTTGTTACTTAAAAATATACGTATGCATATGGATGAATGCTGAAAAACTTTCATAACACATATTTGGAAAAATAAAATATCAATAAAAAAATTTAAATAAAGAGAAAAGGCAAATGGGGTAATGATGCAAGGGAAAGATGAAGAGAATTGTGAATGTAACAGAAAGAATTTGGGTGGAGATGTAAATTGACTCTTGAGATGTAAATTGACTTGAAGTAGAGAATTGTGATTGTAAGAGAAACAATTGTAATCTTGGGTGGAGACCCTCCCCATTCATTATTTAATGTAAAATTTGTGTCCTGATCTCCTTTAACTGTAATTCCTGGTCTAGTAAGAGAAAGGGAGTTCACCTTTTTGCCCTTTAATGAGAGACAAGACATAAAAACCTGAGTTGGACTCCAGGTCAGGGCCATGGTCTTCTCTGACCATAGCCCAGCCAATGCTGCTTGGCTGTTCTTTTATCTTTATCTCTTTCTCTATCTAGCCCTTCCTATGCTTTGTAACCTTTTAAAAAGAATTTGTTTTATTTCCACCCATGCTTTCCCGAGGCTGAATAATGATCCCTTACAGGCAGAACCGAACTCAAGTAGCCATCAGCTACATTTATGGTGAGCCAGCTAGGAGACTCTGCCCAGATTGGGAAATTGAACCAAGCTTCATAGGTGAGAAGCAACACCCCCCCTTTTTAAAATCCTAGATTTTTAGAAAAGTAGGAAAATTATTGGACCTCTAGCCCTCCTTCTGGTTTGTGGGTTGTCAGCTAAGTTGAATCCAGGTGGTGTTTCTCAGTAGCCCTGGTGTGGGTCTGCCCTGTTCAGAGTGGCCAGTGTTGGCAGTTCTGAGGTGTGTTTGGTCTATACCCCACTGTGAGTGAGGGTTATTAAAGAAGGCTGTTTGGTGGATGTCTAATTGACATGTTTGCCTACCCTCTGCAGAGCGAGGAAGGAGGGAGAAGGGAAATCTTTTTTTTAGAACTTCGAAACTCAAACCTATGCTCAGATGGAATGCATGCTTCACTGCAGGAAGCTTGTTTTAAGAAAAAAAAACTTGTTTTAAGAAACAAGGGACCCCCATGCCTTCCTCCTGGTTTGGGAAGGGGGGGGTGGGGGGTTGGGAAATGGCCATGTTTTCAATTCCAAGCCCCATTCCCTAAAGTAAGTCCCACACTTGGGAGGGGGAAGAGAGATGGGCAGATTGGGAATGGTCAATTAGTTAAGAAAAAGAGGGGAAGATAACTTTTTCTAGGACTAGGAAATTCAAATTTCATCTTTAAATTAAGCCTGTGCTAATAACTAATATTTCTGTAATAGAGTAACTGGATTTGAACTTTATAAAGTTATTTAAAGGGGCGGCTAGGTGGCATAGTAGATAAAGCACCCACCTTGGAGTCAGGAGTACCTGGGTTCAAATCCGGTCTCAGACACTTAATAATTACCTAGCCATGTGGCCTTGGGCAAGCCACTTAACCCCGTTTACCTTGTAAAAATCTAAAAAAAAAAAATAATAAAAAAATAAAGTTACTTAAGAATGAATTCAATTTTAACTATTGGTTGACTATTTCAAAATCTTAATGAATATATAAGAGGTTTCCTCAAGAAATCCTGATTGATTCCAAAAGAGTTATTTTTTTGTACTGGTCTTAATTGGTACATTCAAAAGATATGTAATATAAATATATGTGTATACATGTATATTTAAACATCAATGGGATGTTTGCACATCTCTCTACTGGCCTGGAGAGGTGATAAAATATGTCTATATTTTAAGATCTAGTACTGGTCAGGGTTCAATCTCAGCTTGGTAAATTTGGTACAAGAGTTGTGTCTATCTAAACTTGTCTGCGTGTGCGTGCGTGCGTGTGTGTGTGTGTGTGTGTGTAAATCAGATCTGAAATAGTGAGTTACCTGAGTTAAATGCTACTCCTTTTAGTTTGAGTTTTGAATATAATTGCTTAAAAGGGTCTAATTTTAAGTAATTAATGAAGTTGTTATCTGAGCCTATAGCCTTATACCATTTGAAAGTTTGTAAGTGGCAAAGTTTGAAATGATTTCAGGTGTGAGCTAAGTTTTTGTTAACCTAATATTGACTGAAGGCTGTATTCGACTTAAGTTAATGGAGACTTTAACATTTAGTAAATTCAGACTCTCTACCCTCAAGAAGCTTTGAAAAGAGGGCGGGAAGGCCTTTGATGGGAAAAGGTCACCACCTTGTGTTTAAAGAAAGAAGAAGTTTGGGGTGGCTAGGTTGCCGAGTGGATAAAGCACCGGCCTTGGAATCAGGAGTACCTGGGTTCAAATCCGGTCTCAGCCACTTAATAATTACAGAGCCGTGTGGCCTTGGGCAAGCCACTTAGCCCCATTTGCCTTGCCAAAAAAAAAAGAAAGAAGAAACTATCTGAGAGTAATTTAGTCACCTAAGTTTTGTACCAAGTCTTGAGAATTTGTGCATGTTTATCATGAAGGAAAATATAATTGGGATAAATTGTATGTCAAGGAATTTGGGAATATTAAATCATATATAATTTACTGAAGATATTGTACTAAATTTTGTAATTTGATCTGTTTTGATGTTAAATTGATAATTGTCAACAGTCTCACAAGGTCTTTTGTTGGTAAAGGAAGAAAGTTTGTAATTTTTGTCTCATCCAGCTATCATATGTTTATGAAAGGGAATATATATATATATATATATATATATATATATGTATTTATCAGTTATGTAATATTCTTTTGTAACTTCAAAGAAATTATATTAACAGTGTTTGATTCTATTGTGAACATGTAAACTATTTGAATACTGTAATGTTAAAGCCTGGAATTAACATGTGATTGTGTTGAAGGGGTGGTAAGGGAAATATTACAAATTATGACCCCCTTCTGGGATAAATCTGTGAATTCATGTATAATATAATGGAAATGTTATTTTGTAAAATTTAATAACTCATGTTGTTAATTGACTTGAATGTCTAGTTGTTTTTACTATTGTTTAATTGCATTGGAATCAATAACACATAGAAATTTAAAGTTATCTAAGATGTTCTAATGGTTTTTTTTTAATTTAATTTTTTTGCAATGCAATGGGGTTAAGTGGCTTGCCCAAGGCCACACGGCTAGGTCATTATTGAGTGTCTGGGGCCGGATTTGAACTCAGGTACTCCTGACTCCAGGGCCAGTGCTCTTATGCACTGTGCCACCTAGCCGCCCCTGTTCTAATGGTTTTAAAGAATTCTGAAAGTAAGAATTTGTATTCTGGAGATGGCTAGTAGTTAAGTTTATGTATAGAAATTTCTAGCTATATATGTAAACTGGGACTAAACTGTGTTTTTTGCTTTGAGGGAAAGGCACATATGTAATATGAGGAAGATAAAATAAAGGTGATGATTTGAGATTTCTCTGTGGCAATCTCCAGCCAATTGTTACGTGAGAAGTATGGAGATGATAGATAACTTCCTAGCCAGAAGGAGATGTTTATTTATTTTAAACAGTTAGTAGCTAAATTGGTTCATTGCAAAAAGTTGATTTTATTAATACACAGATATATATGTGTGTATATGAATTAGGATTATTGTTTTTACATCTCACAATGTGTTTATTGCTTTTCATTTACAGCACTGTCCTTAGCTACATGAGCAACAATTGAATTATGATTTTTTTCTCTGGATCTCTTATACCAAATTACAGCCTGGTACAATCTTGTTTCTCCTTAGGGCTCAAGCCACCTGAAGCTCTGGTTATAGGTAATTGCTATATTATAACATATTGTTCTGCCTGACATCAGGTATGATAAACTAGAAAGACAATATGCCAATGAAGCCATTTAACCCTATGGGATTTGATGTTCAGGTGACCTTTGAAAGAATGACCCTAGCCTCAACTAGGGTAGGATTCTTTTAAAAGTTCCCTCACCTGGCCCGTTGAAAAATATTGTCTGTATGATTTCAGAAAGGAGCATGTGTCGCTCTTTGCTCTGTAATACCAAATTACCATGATCATTCCATGTGCATCATGACTAAGTATGAGAGTGAGCCAGTGGATCAGGATAATGCCTATTGGCATATTTAACTGCTTTAAAGGAGAGATCCATTCTTCAACTAGGATTTTTGTTCATTCTAACTATGGCCAAAGTCATAGAAAATTTTGTTGCAAATTACTTTTTGTACAAGTGCCATTTTAAAATGCTTTTTCAGTTCATTTGTTTATACTATTTTTGAACTTTTGTTTACAACTTATGTGGAATTCATCAATGAATCTGTGTTGTATTGGAACCCATGCTCTTATAAAAAATTTTGATCCTGGCTTAGCATTATAAAGTAATTCTTGCCCCTTATAGAGTTTCTAGTTTTTTTCCTAACTGTTGGACCTCTGTTAAAAAGCCTTTTCTGTTACAATATCTCTGGTTTTAGCTTGTTCAGTTTTTTTCCTTGAGTTTGTTTCTCTTAGCTGTATAGCTCCAAGATCAACCTCTGTAGGATGCCAACCAGCTGTGCCAGTCAATCATTCCTTGAACCCTGCCTCAATGAAACCCTGGCTGTAATACATTCATCTCCAAATGGACTCTGAAAGGCCCAGAAAAGTCTGGTCCTAAATAATTTGAGGGGAGAATGATGCAGGGAAAGATGAAGAGAATTGTGAATGTAGAAATTGGGTAGGGTTGACTACCACCTACTCTTGAGATGTAACAGAAACAATTGTAATCTTGGGTGAAGACCTTCCCCATTCTTAATGTACCATTTGATTCATTGTTTAATATAAAATTTGTGTCTTGATCTCCTTCGTCTTTACCCTTTACTTAATTCTGGGTCTAGTAAGAGAAGGGGAGTTCACCTTTTTCCTTCTGGATGAGAGACAAGACATAAAAACCTGCAGTCTTCTCTGATCATGACCAAGCCAATGCTGCTTGGCTGTGGCTGTTCTTTTCTCTCCTCTCTCTCTCTCTCTTTCTGTCTCTCTCTCTCCCTCTCCTCTTTTCTCTCTCCATCTGTCTGTCTCTCTCTCTCTCTCTCTCTCTCTCTCTCTCTCTCTCTCTCTCTCTCTCCCTTCCTATGTCTTGTAACCCTTTAAATGAATTTTTGTTTTATTTTCACCCATGCTTTCCCAAGTCTGAATAATGATACCTCATAGGCAGAACCAAACCCAAGTAGCCAGAAGCTACAGTATACAGTAGAATCAGAAAACATGAGTTCAAATTCTTGTTCTTCTAATTTTTACTTGTATAACCTTATGTCAATTACTTTTCATTTCTGTTTCCTTGCCACCAACCACAGGAAATTATCCCAGAACTGATATAACTTCTAGACTTCTGATGATCTAATGAAATATACATACACATATATGTATTATTGCTAATTGTTGATTCTCTTCTCTTGTGTACAAAGAAATCCTACAGGGAAAACTTCTAGGCTTCTTTTCAACCCACGGTTTTTCTATATGTTCCCTTTTTTATACTCTTTTTATACACTTTCCCTACTGGACAACATATTCATAGCCAACTGGCATCAATTAAATGTAACTTGCTTTACTTAAGTAAAACATGCCTTGGAGGATTTTAGATATTTAAGCCACCAGATTCAAAGAATACAATGGTAAGCTCTTCCCTCAAGGAACTTCCATTCTATCTATTGAATAGAATTATAAAAATGAAAGGAAGTGGGGAGGGCACTATTAACATGAAAATTCACATAGAAAGTAAAACAGTGCATAGAGCATTGGACTTAAAGATAGGAAGACCTGAATTCAAATTCAAATGTAGACATTTTCTAACTATGTGACTCTGGGTGAGTCATTTAACCTTTGTTTGCCTCAGTTTCCTCATCTATAAAATAGGGATAATAATAGCACATACCTCCCAGGATTGTAGTGAAGAATAAGGACATGATAATTGTAAAGCACCTGTGCCTAACCAATTGTAAGAAATACACAGATGTTGACTATTGTCTCAGTTTCCTCATCTGTAAAATGAGCTGGAGAAAGAAATGGTAAACTTCCCCAGTTTCTCTGCCAAGAAAACCCCAAGTAGAATCGCAAAGACTTGGACAAGACTAAAATGAATGAAAAACTTTCAGTGTCCTTATAGGAAGTAAATCAGTATATCTTAGGTCATTAGATGATTTGCTTTGGAGAAACTACATTACAAAGTTATTACTACATTTCTGTATGGAAATTGAGGGTTTTCAAAACTAGCACACTTATGATCTCATATCTAATATCTATCATCTAATTTGATTCTTACAATAATCCAGTCTTATAGATGAAGCAACTATGTGATAGCATATATAAAGCTGGACTTGCAGCAAGAAAGATCTAAGTTCAAATCCAACATTATGACTGTGTGACTCTGGGCAAATAACTTAAACTCTAGACCACTCTCTAGCTCTATAAGTTTCAGACAAAATGCCACCTGAATGGTTTAATTTCCTAAACCAGTGAAATTAGCTCCAGTTTTTATCCTTAAGTCAGATTTTAGTCCATCTTGAGGCAAACTTCTTCAATTACATTGGACAATTCCAATGGTGCTGCTCTGTTATTAGCCTTGATTACTCCATAACATGTTGTATGCATTTTCCTACAGTATTTCTACAAATTTTAATATGTCTATCATGGGTTCTGAGACTATCCCCCAAATTTATTCCTTTTTTTGAAAAGTAAATTTTTTTATTTTTTTCTCTCCCTGAGACAGTTGAGGTTAAGTGACTTGTCACATAAATGACTTAAGGGTTACACAACTAGCAAGAGCCTGAGAGTAGATTTGAAGGTCCATTTTCTTCAAAAACTGCTGCTTTATCTACTGTGCCACCTAGCTGCGCCTGAAATATTGATATTTCTATAGATAACTTCAGGTCTGATGACTCCTGGATTTCATTATTAGAGTACTTTCCAAATCTGATGGCTCACTTTATAACTCTGAAAATTATTATTAATACTATTATTGTGCAGGTTCTAATAATTTTTATTCCCATTTAGCTTTGATTTCATAATACCAATGAATCTCTTAATGCTAATAGACTAAGTCACTGCCTTCGCTTCAATCTCTTTAAACTCAATGTTTATTGATTGGAGGAGTCCAAGATGTTTTTAAATATCATCTTCATCCATTAATTCAATATAAATTTCAGATTCAAGCCTGAACCTTCAGACTTATCTCTAAACATACCTTAATAATTTAAAATTTGTTCAGTCCAAAGGAAATTTTTAAATATATAAACTATATAAAAATAGTTTAAGAAAAATTCACTGAGAGAAGGAGCTTTTTAATATATTTTTGGTAGAGTCACATACTTTAATATCACATGTTCTTTAAGATATATTGGCATGATAAGTCATTCCCCAATTGATAAATGGTCAAAGGATATGAATAGACAGTATTCAAATGAAGAAATTAAAGATAGATATATATATATATATACATATATATTATCATCATCATCATTTGAAAAAATGTTCCAAATCATTATTCATTAGTGAAATTAAAACAGTGATGAGGTATCACCCCATACCTATCAGATTGACCAAGATGAGAAAATGGGAAAATGATCAATGTTGAAGAGGTTGTAGCATTGGAACATTGATGCATTGCTGGTGGAATTGTGAACAGATCCAACCATTCCAGAAAGCAATATGGAATGATACCCAAAGATCAATAAAACTGTTCATACCCTTTGATCCAGCAATTCCAATTCTAGATCTATATCCAGGAGAAATTATAAAAAATGAAAAATTCCCATGTATTTCAAAATACTCATAGCAATTCTTTTTGTAATGACAAAAAATTGAGGGGATGCCCATAAAAGAGAATGGCTAAACAAGTTATGGTACTTGAATACTACAGAATATTATTGTGCTGTAAGACATCATAAAAATGTGGACTCTAGAGAAGCATGGAATGATTTAGAGGATCTGATGCTGCAGGAAGGGAGCAGAACTAAGAGAACAATGTGCACATTAACAACAACATTGTGAGATGATCAACCCTATTGAAACAGTTCCTCTTAGCAGTTCAGAAAGCTAAGACAACTGTATTAGGCTGGCTATGGACAATGTTATCCCCATCCAGAAAAAGAAAAATGAAAAAAAAAAGAAAGAAAAAGAAAAAAATCTTTCAGAATCTGATGAACACTTATAAAAATTACTTCTTATATATCTCCCTAAATCCTAATTCCTCATGCCAAAAATGAGTAATACATAAGCATGTTTATCAAAAATATGTACGTATGATGCTAACCTTACTGTTCGCCGCTGAGGGCAAGGGGGTGGGAAGGGAGGTGGAAGGAAATTTTGTAACTTAAAAATATACATGTGCAAATGGATGAAAATAAATAAATAAATAATTTTTAAAATGTTGAAAATTGTATTGGCACAATGACATTTTTAATTTGGAAGCAATATTTAATTCTACTGAGGAAACATGATGATGAATTTAAAGTTAGGCACACCTACATTGGGATTAAACTTTTCCCCTGATAAATTTCATATGTTATATTAGCTGTGTTTTACAAATTGATGACATTTTCCCAAGTAGACTTCAAATACTTGGTATTCTTACTATTCTTAAATCACCTTACACATTTGAAGTAATTCAATAAGTTTTGAGTGTGAATGAGTCAAATGCTTTTCATTAACGATAAAGGAACTAAAAGTATGATGACACTTTGTTTGAAAATTGCCAAACTGATAAAATTGATCTTTATACTATTTGACTTTGTGAAACATTTGTTTAGCTCTTCACCAAATACATTCTTTATTTCTAAATGTTTGCAGATTTTTTAATATACAAGCTGTAAGTGCTTTGTGTTAAATATAAGAAAATGTATTTGAACAATATTTGCGGGATATTCTATTGTTCTCATCATGTGATAATAAACATTCCTTCTGTTAAGAAAGATATAGGCAAATTCAGATCAGCCAACAAGCTGTCACTGTGAAGCATTTGAGCCAAGAATATTGGATATTATCTAACCCCACTGATTTCCAGTTTACTGACAAAACTTCTGTCATTCATTGTATTAATGATTCACAGACTTTGTTTTTTCTTTGATCCAGCTTATATTTTTTTTTGTTGGTCAAAGAAAATTTCCAAATCTTCCCTCAGACATTTCCTCTCTCACCCATGATTTCCTGATGCCTCAACTCTGTGGCATATAGTTTTTGATCATTTTTTCTTTTTCTTTCCATTTATTTCTTTTCTGATGCCTTTCATTGGGCAATGTGCCTGTTATTCTGGTTTTCTACTGAATGAATCAGCTATATCTGGATGTAATCTTGCGATGCCTTTCCAAAAATCTAGAGCTCTCTTTAGTCACTTCTGCCATGGTGGTGTTTGACACCTATACTTATGTTCCTTGATAGTTCGACCTTGTGTCTTATGACTCTTAGTACCTCAGTGTCTGTTTGCCCTAAATGAAATATTTCAAAAACTTTGGAGTCTGTAACTTCCTCTCTTCACTAAATTTAGCAGACATAATTTTTTACTTTTATTTAGTGTAATCTAGTCTTAGGGATAAAAATATTTGTTATAATTGAACAGCACTGGTTGGCTACATATTGTTGTATGACTTAGAGCTGAAAGTAACACTGACAAAAGAGTAGTATGACAACCTTGCTTATAACTGGTGAAATCTGTTTCCAATATTTTATGACAGAGTATATGAAGGTGATTTCAGTCCTCATACACAGTTCTGGTGAGTCCAGTCTTGTTGTCTATATCTTCACAGAAGCCTTTTCAATAAGTGGCATATTATAGGTATTTCTGATTTATTATGGGGTATCTTGTATTTTTGTGATAGCAGAATACTAGAGTGCTACTTACTCCAGTCTTCATGTTGAGCTTTTCAGTAGTCCAGAATACAATTCTATGCTGCCTATTTTATTATTTTTTGGATGTAGGAACCATTGTCGTCACACTGGTTGAAATGTTTATATGTTTATATAATTACCTTGCCAAATGATCAGTGTAATAGAGTTCCTGTTAATTCTTTGCAATTACTGTAGTGATATCAGGGATCACAGAGTCCCTCACATACCTCACCTTAGCTGACATTCCCCTATTTTGATTTTTCTTTTTTTTTTAATTTTTCAAGGCAATGGGGTTAAGTGGTTTACCCAAGGCCACACAGCTAGGTAATTATTAAGTGTCTGAGGTCGGATTTGAACTCAGGTACTCCTGACTCCAAGGCTGGTGCTTTATCCACTGTGCCACCTAGCTGCCCCCCTCATTTTGATCTTAAGAAAGGGATCATGGTTTAGGTTTTGAGGAAGTTGTTGTTGTTGTTGTTGTTATTATTATATAATCAGAATCTTAATAAGAGTTTTCATTTATCTACTTTTGCTACCAATCCCCAGTTCCTGTGTCTTTGGCTTGGTTCCTGGATTTCAGCACATAGATTTTTTTTTTAGTTTTTTTTTTCGCAAGGCAAACAGGGTTAAGTGGCTTGCCCAAGGCCACACAGCTAGGCAATTATTAAATGTCTGAGATCGGATTTGAACCCAGGTACTCCTGACTCCAGGGCTAGTGCTTTATCCACTACGCCACCTAACTGCCTGGCACATATATTTTTAAACCATTTTTGTATCATGGGTCCTTTAAACATTTGGAAGCCTATGGAATACTTCTCAAAATGTTTGTTTTTTAAATTCATAATTGAAGGAAATACTAAATTTTGATTAGAGGTTAATTTAAATATAGAAATTTCTCATCCAAATTTACTTCTCTTGAAATCTGGCCATAGAGTTTTAGGAATTCATGGACTTTAGATTAAGAGCTTTAGTCTTAGAATATTTCTAGTCCATCATTGGGAGGCTACTAGGGCAAATGTGAATGTTTTTATGCCTACATGCATGTATTATGTATGTGCACTCATGCACATATGTATCTTTAAAATAGTGCATAATATCTATTCACATATAAAGAGCTTCAATATAAAGTCATAATATACCTGCATAAATGAATATACAGGCACATGTATGTATACATGTGTCCATGTGTCCATTGATTTATACAAGTATGTATGAACTATAAATACACATAAGTACATATGAATATATGTGTGAATAGAAAAAAAGAAGAAAGAAGAAAGGAAAGATTTTAAGGTCTCTAGCCTCCAGTCTGCTCATATCCTAGAGGTCATCTTTGAACAAGGCTTTGGCGGAAGCTCCTCAATTCCTGTGTGGGCCCCGCAAGGCATCTCCTGACTCACATGCAGTTGTCCCATTTGGGGACCAGGATTACTGGGAATACTAATGAATTCATTACTGGGGCTGATGGATTATCATTCTGTCTCTTGGCTAAGGGTGCTTTGGGGAGAACAGATTGCCACTCCATAAATCTGCCTGTTGCCGCCCTCCTCTCTGCTCCAGAGACTAATGGTGTCCTGCTGCAGGCAGCGCTGTCCCTGGCCCCATTCACACCATCCAGCAGATGGTTCCAACAGGTTACCTCAGAACCATACAAAGGCGATAGGGGCATAGAGGAGGGGAAAGAAATGGCCCTGCAGCCCAAGCAATGCATCCAAACCAAAGGGGTGGGGGAAAATAAATGCAAATAGCCTAGGGTCTTTTCTCAGAGAGCAGTTGGCTACAGCTAACATATCACCCCCCTACTCCCTCTCACTTACTGCCCTTGTCCTTTTCCTGTGCCTAACCGTCTGGGCTCACAGAATGGAGCAGCAGACTGAACAACTCTTAAGAGACCTGGTGGGGCTGAAGCTGACCCCCGTCTGCCAACAGACTCTTTCAGGGTTGGGCCTACATACATACTTCTCTCCCTTCATTCTCTTATGTCACCCCCACCCTTCTTTCCCCCACGTGCCATGAGCTAATCCTATTGTGTTGAGGCTGTTACATCTGTTAGAGCTGAGAGGGCTCAGCAGGCAGCCCTTTCCCCATCGATTGGGCTTTATTTCAGGGAGGAGCAGTATAGTAAAGCCCAAAGATGAGTCCTAGGCTTCAGCAGTAGATATTGCTCAGTGCCTTTCAACTCTATGGGACCCCATTTAGAGTTCTCTTGGCTGAGATGCTGGAGTGTTTTGTCATTTCTTTCTCCAGTTTATTTTACAGATGAGCAACTGAGGCAATCAGGGTTAAATGACTTGCCCAGGGTCACACAGCTAGGATGTGTCTGAGACCAGATTTGAACTTTATCCACTCCGTCAGCTAGCTTTCCAGGATTCAATAGACCTGAATTCTAATCCTGATTATACTGGTCTCAAGTATTTCCAAACCTCAGTCCAACTTACATGTCTCTGTTATGTATAGTAATATTTTTTGTTTGTTTGTTTTGATTTATTGCAAGGCAAAGGGGTTATGTGACTTGCCCAGTGTCACACAGGTAATTATTAAATGTCTGAAGTTGAATTTGAACTCAGGTCAGGCTGGTGTTCTATCCACTGTGCCTCCTATCTGCCCTGTCATAGTAATCTTTCTTAAAGTCAGATTTGACCATGTAGTTTCCCTACTCAACCAATGCCATTAACTTTCTATTACCAATAAGATGAATCACGTAATTCATCATTTAGCTTTTAAAATCCTGCACAACCTGGTCCTGATCTTTCTTTCTAGCCCCATTGCATCATACTTGCCCTCCCATACTCTGAAATTCAGGCCAACTGACCTTTTCTCTGTTCCTTACACACTATGTCTGTTCCTTACACACTATGTTTTCCCTCATCTTTGTGCCTCATTCCCACATGGAGAATGCACTCCTTCCTTGTTTCTGTCTCATAGAGTCTCCTTTAAAATTAAGCTCCCCACACCATCTTCTGCGTGAAAACTTTTAAAAGATTTTTTACCCTCCCTTCCCACTTCTCATGCTCTTTCTTAGAAACTGCTTTTTAATTGATAACTTTGTGGTATAAATTTGAATTTATATTTATGAACATTTTACTTAAGCTATACTCGTCTTACGTGCACTTTGCATCACCCTCATTAGAACCTAAGCTCAGAGAGAGCAGGATCTTTTTCTCTTCCTTATACTTGTATATCAAATATCTACTGCAGTACCTTACACATAGAGTTAAATAAATACTTGTTGAAAAATGAAAGCAAAATGAGAAGATCCAAGAGAATATTTAACAATATTGTTTTAAGAATGACTGAATGAATAAGTTATTGTGTCTATTATAAATATCCCCAAACACTAAAGATTAAGATACCATCTGCATCCAGAGACAGAATCAATAAATAGAAGTATGTATAGAATAATTATATATACATACATATGCATGCCAACACACACATACACATACTCACATAGAAATATTTATGTGTAATGATAGCTGTCTTAAGGGTGTGGGGAGAGAAAAAAAAAGGAGAAAAAAGAAATTTACATGCTAACCTTATTTTATATATGGAATAACAAATTATATATAAGAAATTAGCAGTTTCATGTATAATTATATTTTTCTTTTTATTATACTTTGCTTTGGAAATGCTTGTTTTATAAATTAGAAATAGAACAAAAACATATATGTTGACTGATTGTTTGATGATGTCTTTAATCAACTCATTTCACTTGAACATCAGTTTCCTTATTCAAAGTCCTGAATACAGATCTCAACATTCTCACTAACCAGTTCTGTGATCTTTGGCAATTCATTTCTTTCTGGATCTCAATTGTTTTCATCTATAACATGATGACTTTGATAAAAGTTGATCTATAAAACCTCTTCCAATTCTAGCATTCTATACTGCTACAATTTCTACTTTTGTAGCTTGGAGAAAGTTAAACAACTTCATAAAATTTTACATGGTAAGAGATGACAGAAAATGACTAGAAATCATCTAGACTCAACTCTCCCATTTTACAGATGAGAAAACTGAGGCCCAGGGACATGAAATGATTTGCCTAATGTTGAACTATTTAGTAACAGAACTGGAGGTGTAAGCAAAATCTTTTGTTTCTTAGACCATCATAACCTTTATTGCACCGTTTCTTTTTGTCTCTTGGTTCTCATTTCTCTCATCAGAGAAATGGGTCCTTATATTGCTGCAGAGAGGATGAGTTGTATCCTGATCTATCTGTGAAGCTAAAAGAAATGGTGCTGAGTATTGTTAAAGAAGTCTTGTGACAAATAGCAAAATAGATGGAGAAACTTAGGTTGGAATTTATTCAGTCTCTGTAGTGAAGACTGACTTGGATGTTGAAAATCAACTTAAGAAAAAAATTAGTGCTTTTTATGACTCTTCACCTGGGGATGTATCTTCTGGTAATGCTCTGTAATTTAATCTAGAGGTTTTCTTGAGCTTCAACCTAATGCCCTCCTCATGCAAGAATACTTTTCACCCAACAGATCTCAGCACCTATGACTTAGTAAGAATGAGCCCAATATCACACAACTGGTGTCAGTATTGAAATGTGAACTTAGGTCATTCTAACTTTATAGTGCTCTATATATTGCATTATACTGACTTTTTAGTGGTGACTTATTTGCAGCGAATGGGTCATGTAGAACCAACATCTTATCCATCTACTCCTATTTTACAAATTTTAAAATTAAGTTCTACAGAGATTACTCTGTAGAGTAATTACTTTGTAATCTACAGAGATTACTATAACAGAGACAAAACTGATTTACCTAAATTCCATAGTCATTGCTTCAATTCAGATATTATCACTACTTCTTCCAAGTTTCTCTATTGTCATCACAAAGACTCCGTGGTAGCAAGATGTTTATTGGGTAAGGCATATATTTAATCCTCTTTCCTACTTTCCCCATCCCCCATTGGAGATTATTATCCAACCTCTCAGCAACTATACCTATGAACGAGACCTCTAAAACCTACTTGTGATAAAAATTGAAGTTTTTCAGGAAGCAGAGACCATGGTTTCCTATGGTGTCTTCATCCATCCTGAACAAGTCTCCCTATCAGACAAGTCTTCCTTAACTCTTACCTTAATCATTTCTGCTTCAGTCCCTCATTTTTTTCCTGTTAACTAAAAATAATCACTCAATGCTATCAATTTGGACATTTCTATATTTTTTATTAGGTTTTTTCCCAGGTAAATGGGGTTAAGTGGCTTGCCCAAGGCCACACAGCTAGGTAATTATTAAGTGTCTGAGGCCAAATTTGAACTCAGTTACTCCTGACTCCAGGGCCGGTGCTCTAACCACTTCACCACCTAGCCGCCCCGACATTTCTATATTCTTACTCTATTTCTCTAGACCTTATTTTTACTTTCCTCTAAGGGATCTATATGCTTATTTTTTAATTATAGATAGCCACAGTGCACACACTTATTTAGCTCTTTCAGTTTTGTAAGCATTTTTATATACATGAACTAACTTGACCTCCCCAAGAACCCTGTGAGGAAGAAGGTACTGGTGTAGTTAATTCTCTTGCTATTTTTAAAGACGACATGGAAAGTTTCTTCAGACATTGGTCAACTCTGCCCAACCTCAGAACCTTCCTGAGTCTTCATCACCATATTTCCCTTCACCATTTTAGTCAGTGAACTCCAGGAAAGAAAGCCTTTACTCCACTCTGACCTCCTCTCTCCCCTCCCCTTCTCCCATGAAAGACCAGCAGCAACCTGTCGGGAGGAGCTAGTAGAGAGGAGGGGAGAGAAGGGGAGAGAAGGGGAGGCTTCTCAGCTAGTGCTCTCTGTAAGAGGAGGAGTCAGCCAGCCAGTAGGCCATCACCTCAGGCTGGAAGGAGGGGTGTTGGGGGTGGGAGAGAGGGAGGAGGGGGGAGTAATCAAAACTGCTGCCACACTCAGCAGCTGACCAGAGAAGAGGAGCTGCCCAGAGGCAGTGGTCCTGAAATTCCACGCCGAGGAGTTAACCAAAGCAACAAGGTTCTGAACCTCAACCAAGCCCATTATCACTTGACAGTGGCCAGATCTCAGGCAAAGGAATTGTGGGCCTGGACCAGGACCTGGAAGGAGAAGGAGACAGCGGAACCAAACCAGGGCTGAGGGTACAATCAGGAAAGAAGGGTGACTCCCTGAGACACAGGAACAGGGGCTGATATGGAGAGTTGAAGCCAATTGATCTAACCACGGACAGGATGCTTAGAGGAACTTGAATCCTGTGACTGCTCAAGGGACCAAGTGATCTGCCAGGAGCTGCCAGGCTGCTATTTGCAGTCAGAGGTGAGGTGGGACCTAGGGAAGTTCTAAAGTATCTTTGGGAAACCCTTCCTCTACCCACCAGGAACATAGAGGACCCATGCAGACCTAAGAGATAGGTTGGGGGCAAGGGGGTGTGCCCTATGAAGCAATGATGTGGCACAGTGGATAGAATGCTGGCCCTGGAGTAAAAATATGAGTTCAAATACAGCCACAGTCATTTGAATTGGTTGTTCCTGGGCAAGTCACATAATCTCTTCTTTGTTTCAGTTAACTCATCTATAGAATAAGGATAATAATAAAATATATCTCCCAAGACTTTTGTGAGAATAAAATGAGATAAAATTTGTAAAGGGCTTAGCACAGTACCTAGTACTTTGTAGACAAATAATAAATTTGCATTTCCTTCCTTCCTTCCTTCCTTCCTTCCTTCCTTCCTTCCTTCCTTCCTTCCTTCCTTCCTTCCTTCCTTCTTTCCTTCCTTCTTTATTAATGTTAAGAGGAGGGGAATGAGGTGACTATCTAGGAGTACTAGAGTTCAAAAGGACCTTAGAGACCATCTAATCCAAAGTCCTCATTTTGTAGGGGAGGAAACTGAGGACAGGAAAAGGGAAGGAACTTGGCTATGTCATAGATGCAGTAAAAAGTGGAGCTGTAATACTAACTTAAATGTTTTGATACCAAATCCATGACTTTTTCTACCATTCTAGTTTTCTCAACTATCTAGAGGGTGTGAGTGGGTGCAGAATAGAAAGTTTTTGATCTCAAAGCCAGGAGTCCCTAGTAAACTTTATTTCCTCAAATTCCTTCAGCATTCTTCCTCCACAGTCTATCACAGATATTGAATGAACTCTCAGCCTCCACAGGAAAGAGGTAGGACTAGGACTCATTTCTGTGAGAGAGTTGGGAAAAGCATTAAAATTAGAAACAGAATACCTTGACTAAAATCTTGACTTCCCACTTAGAGGGAGTATCACACCAAACAAATCTTTTTGTTTGTTTGAGGCTCTTTTCCTCCTTGGTTAAAATGGAAATAATACTATTTTCACTTTATACTTTGCAAGATT
The DNA here is from genome assembly GCF_037893015.1 of Macrotis lagotis. Taxonomy (NCBI): domain Eukaryota; kingdom Metazoa; phylum Chordata; class Mammalia; order Peramelemorphia; family Peramelidae; genus Macrotis; species Macrotis lagotis. The sequence goes on along the minus strand of NC_133659.1, from coordinate 261,351,123 downwards.
GTTGTGAAGATGGAATAAGACTGTATATAGGAAGTGATTGTGAATCTAAAAATGCTATTTAAATGTGAGGAATTATTATTTCATAAGAAACAGTCCAAGAAAGTCGTAAGCAGTCCTAAGCAAAGTACAACTGCCAGAAGAGACTAGCAATCTAGAACCCACCCCATTTTGGGGCTTTTTCTTGACTTTTACTTTTTCTTTTGTCAGAAATTCACAAATTTACAAGACTAGGGAAAGGTATGGTTGTGAGGTGGAGGAGAGAGAAAAAGGATTCAGGGAACAAATACTCTGATTCTGCATTTTTTGCAAAAAAATTAAGTTTCCTTAAGGATAAGATATCCTATTCGTATTTTATCCCACCTCTCATCACTAAAAGGAAGAAATTATCTCCAGCATCTCCAGACTTATCTGGAGTACCTTCAACCCTTTCAGGGTTGAAAAAAATTGGGGAAATTAAAGAAGGCATATTTCTTGGGAAAAAATTTCCAGTATTTTCTAACTGTATGAAAGATGAAGGAGGAGCCAGCAGAACTGAAATAAATGTGTGTGTGTGTGTGTGTGTGTGTGTGTGTGTGTGTGTGTGTTTGTGTTTTGGGGAGAACAAGGGATGAGAAAGAGAAAATCAAGATGAGCACTACATAAAATCACTAATTCATAAGGCCAGAACACCCAATTTGTAGTCAGAAGATCTGGCTTATAATATCAGCTCTGCCACTAACTGAGATAATCATACTTAAATGAAACCAAACTTTCATTATGGTGAACTTTAAAGAGATATTAGTTACATTCAGCCTCCTCCTCATCCCTGTTATCATTATCATCACCATCTAGTTCAATTCTTGACTTGCTTGAGATTCCACAGATCTCTAGATAATGTAATCCAGCCAGTAGCACTCTTGAATCCTCAGATTACATTTTGTATAATCATAGGAAGTGATTTTGATTCTCAAGAGCTATAGATTGACTATATTACTCTAAAATTCTTTTAACTTATCTGAGATTTGCTTTTTCAGTAGGGAAAATGAATTTACTTCAAGTTTAGAATCAGAAGAGAAAGTGAACAGATGTGTGAAAGTTGATTCAGCTCATAAAATTGACAGAAGTCATCCAAGATTTCCCTCCCCTTTGCCAAATGTCACTCCCTGCTTCCACCCTGATTAATGTAAATACTCAGTGGACTAATTGGGATTCAGATATTTTCCAAAATCAGTTTCTTTCCTCAGATTCTGACAATGATTGCAATCTTAGGTTAGTTATGAGTGAAAAATTCATTCCTATTTAAAACTACCCCTTTCTTTCTTTCTCTCATGGATAGATACAAATTTATAAGGAGTGCATAACTTTTTGTGTAGTAGAAAAAGAGTCTTAGGCTTATAGTCAGTTAAGTGGCACAGTAGATAGAGTACTGAATCTGGAGTCAGGAAGGCCTGAGTTTAAAGTGCTTATGCTTAATAGCTTGGTAACCCTGAGTAAAGTCATTTAACTTCTGTTTGTCTCAATTTTTTCATCTGTAAAAATGAGAACAATAGAACCTACTTGCCCAGGCTGTTTATGAAGATCAAATGAAATAATAATTATAAAACATTCAAGCATAGTGCCTAGTACATAGTAAGTTGTTAAATATATGTATATATTTATATATTAACATGTAAGAACACATGCTTGTCTATGAACATGTATATAGACTGTGCATGCATATGTGCCATTCAGCTGCATGTGTGTACATATTTACACATGAGCACAAGTCTATTATAAATATACACCTGTCCATTTATGCATGTATGTGACCATGCATGCACACCATGCAATATTAATTTGAATATATGCATATAATTATATGGAGGCATACTTAGCTCAAAGTCACAGACTAGAAGTCATTATAGTATAATTTCAGCTTAATATAAAGAAAAGTTTCTCAACAATCAGTGTTGTCTAAACCTGGAATGGCTCCACTAGAGGAAAAAGTGTTCCTTATCCATGGGGGTATTTGAGCATAAGATGGTTTGACCCCTTTTCATCTTGGATATTGGAGAGAGAGAATGATTTTCCAGGTCCAAGTGGAGGTGACCTTTGAGCTATCTTTCAACTCTGTGACTGTAATTCTGGAATAATAATAGCTCAAAGGTACACAGTGATTTAAAGTTACAAAGGACTTTCCTTTTGACCACCCTGTGAAGGGGGTGAATTAAGAAATAAAATGGCTTTTCTGCCATCATATAGCTAAAAAGATTGAAGGAAATAGTTGAAACCAAGTGTCCTCCAAATTCAGTATAATGTTCAGAGTAGGTGTCAAGTGGTCAAACTGTATTCTCTTCTGACCAGGTCACAGATAGAGTGTTATCTGCAATTCACAGAAGCACATTCTAGGAAAGATGGTAAAAAGTTGGAGTACATCCATTAAAGAGTGACCGAGATGATGTTGGGAATGAAATCATGGGAAGATCGGAGGGGAGCATGGTGCTTTTCTTCAAGGGTTACCACATGGAAGGGAGATTAGACTTGATAGATTTGTCTCCAGAGAGCTAACATAGAAGCAATGGATGTTAAGATATGATGAAGATTTATAACAATATATTTTAATGTCTTCCTAACAAAAATAACTATGTAGAAATGGAAAAGGTTTCCTTGGAACATAACGAGTTGTTTATTATGGTCGGGGGCTCTTTAAGAAAAAAAATCAGTGCATATATCAAACATTTTAGATAAGATTAATAATTTGGTCATGAAATATATTATTAGATAATTCCCTAAGATTATTTTTGACCATAAAATTCTATGCTATTATTCTCTGTGATTATTTTCTGTGCTAATGCCCAGATCCCTTTGTGTAATGGATAGAATGTTAGGGTGTGTGTGTTTATGTGTGTGTGTGTTTAAGGTGAAGCAGGGGAACTGAAGCTGTCCCTGGTGGGATTACTACCTGTTTGACCTTGGATAAGCCAATTAGTCTCTCTAGATGTTACATTCCTTAGGTAAAACAGGGCATGGGGCAACATATCTTTAAAATCCCTTCTAGCTTTAAATCCTATGATTCCTTTGATTCTTGACATGGGCTGATTTAAGGAGGACTCACTTCCCCTTTAACCTCCCATTAGACATACACCCTAAAACTATGCAGGCTTCTATCAAGGTCAAATCTGGACTCTGTTACTTTCTAGAATTTGCCTTAATTTCTTCCTCTGTCAAATGTGGAAAATTACTTATTCTACCTTGGTTTAGTGATTGAGTGAAAAGTGTTTTGTAAACTTCTTTTGGAGTTTGAAATAATTAGAATGATCATGTGTCTTGAACATAGTAGGGAGTTTTAAATATGTGTTGAATTAAACTTTTTTTCTTTATGAATTCTATGAAGAGTTAGCTATAACTTAAGTATGAGATGGCATGCCCTGCCTCCAGTAATTTATACAAGTTCTCCTTCTTATTTGAAATATATTCCCTGTTCTCAGATTTTCAAAATCCTTATATTCCTATAAAGCTTTATTCAAACACTATCTCTTCTGTATTAACACCTATTTCCCCTCATTTTTTAGGGTCTTTCCCCCTTTAAATTTCCTTATATTTTCTTTTTTATATATATTCCATGAGAATAGCAACTGTTTTGTTCAATTCACCTAACAAAGTAGAGTAAGTGGCACTGTTCCTGTAATCAGGAAGACCTGATTTCAAATTCAGTTTGTTTTTTTTTTTTTGCAAGGCAAATATGATTAACTGGCTTGCCCAAGGCCACACAGCTAGGTAATTATTAAGTGTCTGAAACCGGAATTGAACCCAGGTACTCCTGACTCCAGGGCCAGTGTTTTATCCACTGCGCCACCTAGCGCCCCCCCCCACAAATTCAGTTTAAGACACTTAGTAGCTATGTGACCCTAGAAAAGTCACTTAATCTTTGTCTCAATTTTCTTAATGGTAAAATGGAAATACTAACAGAGTCTAACCTCCCAAGAATTGTTAAGAGGTTCAAATGAGATAATAGTGTGTGTGAGTGTGTTTGTGTGTGTGTGTGTATGTGTGTGTGTGTGTGTGTGTGTGTATTTTGTGTGTGAGAGAGATAATTGGGGTTAAGAAATTTGCACAGTGTCACACATCTAGTGAGTGTCAAGTACCTGAGATGAGATTTGAACTCATCTTCTTTACTCCAAGTCTGGTGATCCAGCTGCCCCAAGAAAATAGTTATAAAGATCACAGTTCTAGGAACACAGAAGAAGCTTCATAAAGTTTATTTCTCTCCTTCTTTCCTGGTCCTGTAATTTCATTGATTTCGGAAACTCCCTGATGTTGAAACTCCTTCCGATGTAGGACTTAGTATTCTCAGTATTCTCAATGGTTTGTAGTCTCAGAGAATTACTAGATAATATACAGGTTAAATGAATTGCCCAAGATCACACAGCCATAATACATCAGGGGCAAGACTTGAACTCTGCACTTCTTGTATTATAAGCAGCATCTCGGTATTGCACAAAATAGGTGTTTTATAAAAATACGTTAATTGAATTGAATTGAAATGATTTAGGCACATATGTGAGAGTTTTTCAGCATTCTTTCCACTATATATGTTAGTCAATAAATATTTATTAAATGCCTCTCGTGTGTCAGACACTATGTGAAGTGCTGGCGAAAGTCCCAATATACATTTGCACTATTTAAGGCAATAATTATGTAAATAGTATTGTAATTATGTAAATGATATTGCTAATTATTAAAAGTGGGAATGGTTTCCAGGCCAGTGGAAATATGAATTTGAATAAAGTAACCATGTCATGAAAAATCAAAGGAAAGATATGCCTCTGTCTTGGGGCTCAGCAGTAGTAAGGGAAAGACATGCTTCCTGTTTAAGAAGATTTATCTTTCTTCTCTAACTTCATCTTGGATCAAGACCTTTATTGAGAAAATAGTGAAAGAGAGAAGGCTTGGAATGAAACCAGTTTCTATTGGGGGAATGGGAGTGGGGAAAAGAGAAGTGGAAACAGAAGAGCTATGGTTCTTAGGTCTCCTTCTTTAGAACCCTCCAGGTCAAGCAGTAGGTAGACCAAAGACTCTGGCCGGGGATTGTGGTAGTGAAATCCTAACCCCTCTAGTTAGCATGTAAAGGGAGAAGCAAAATATACTGTTAACTAAAGAGAAACCAATACATTCACATAGAAAAAGAAGAGAGCTATTAGGTTAGTGAAGTACTAGGGAATTGTAATATTTATTCACTAAAGGTAGTGAAAAGTATCTCAAAGAATAGGCTACTAGTTTTTGATAGCCAGACCAATATAACTCACAATCAGGATCTTTCCATATATTGGAACAAGTGGACTATATATAGGATACCAGCATGGAGATTAAAGAATATTTGAGTTGGAAAGGACTTAAAGGTCATGTAGGATGGTTTATCACAGGGAAACTATTGCCAAAGGACAATAAATCACTAATTTAAGCTAGATGTGGCATTATGTCTGTAATCCTTACTAAAGATGCTGAAGCTTATGGGTCACATCAATTGAGCTCTGAGCTACAGTAGGGCTAAAACCAATTGACTGCCCAAATAAGTCTGACACCAATGGAGTCAGCTCCCTAGAGTGGAGGTTGCCCAGGGAGGATTGAAAATGAGTGCAGGTTGAAAAAATGGAAGAAACTCAAAGTTTTTAGGCTAATCCAGTCCAAGTGAGATGAGGAGATCCAATCTCAAATAAATGAATAACAGGGGAATTTAGAGACCATTTAGTCCTATCCTCTAATTTTATAGATGAGAAGTCAGAAACCAAGAAAGGTTAAAGGGCTTGTCTAGATCAATAGGTAGTGACAGAAATGGGATCTGAAGATGAGTAATGGTGTTTCCATTTTAACATGTTCCACCCAAAGTCACTCAGCAAGTTAGTGAGAGTCTAATAATTCTTACATCAGTGATCCTGTCACCACATGAGGAGGTTTTAACTTAGTTCTCTGAACTTTAAAAAAAATGATAACTATTTCAGTAGAATTAGTTGCCTTTATTATACACTTCTTATGCATTTAAAAGCATGATTCTAGGGTGCAGTTAGGTGGCACAGTGGATAGAACACCAACCCCAGATTCAGGAGTACGTGAGTTCAAATCCAGCCTCAGACACTTAATAATTACCTACCCATTTTCCTTAAATTAAAAAAAAAAAACATGATTCTGTGAAAAGATCCAGAGTCCTCACCAGACTGATTGCCAAACGGTTCTGGAACACACAAAAAGTTTAATGACATTTGTTCTATACCATAAATGTTCTTCCCTTAGGAAGTGTTACAAGCAAAAAAAAAAAGTCCAAGATTGGTTTTCTCAATAAGGAAACTGAAGGGAAAAAAAAGTAAAGGAAGCATCGAGAGACATAAATAGGATTTCTGATGGTCCAGGACTTTTCTGCTTTCTCCAAAAGTTAAGAATAAAATAAACAGCAGATTTTCTTAAAAATCACTTAGAAAAACTCAGTTTCAGTTCTTCAGTTCTATAAACATTTATCACACCTCGGTTAATGAATAAAACAATTTCCTGGGCTTACAAAGATGAAAATAAAAATAGTCTCTAAATTCTGGAGGCTGGAATCTAATGGAGAGAAGAAAATAAATACATATTAATGTCTAGCTATACACAAGATAGTCTGATAGCAAAATGAGAAGTCTGGATAAAATGTTCAAAGAAAAGTTGAGAAGGAACCCAAAAGTGAACAAAGGATTCATGGAAGAGGTATATCTTGAGCTTCAAGGAAGATTTCGAAAGGCAGAAATGAGAATTGGTGGGGGAAGGGGGAAGCCTGCCTTGAAGCACTTAGGCAGAAGAGAAATAGTGACTGGAGAATTGTGAACTTCTATTTTCCTGGAGCAGGGACAATGAAAAGGGAATCAGACTGAAATCAAGTAAAATCAGAGCCAAATTATGGGGGGAAGTGGACTTGGATGACTTAGTTAAGGAGTTTATATTTTTAATTGGAAAGGGGTAGGGATTAAGCATTTTCTAAGTGCCCACCATGTACCAGATTTTGTTAAGTACTTTACACTTATAGGTGGTGAAGTAGAAAAAGATGTTGGTGGCAGGAAAAACTGAGTTCAAATCTCACCTCAGGCATTTAACAGTTGTGTGATTCCTAACCAAGTCATTTAACTTTTCTCAATTCCTTTATCTATGAATGGGAATAATAAAACCTATATCACAGGATTGTTGTAAATATAAAATAAGATAACATTAAAGTACGTTAAAAAATTTTGAAGTGCTAATTATATATCTTTTTTTTCTTCTTCTTCTTCTTCTTCTTCTTCTTCTTCTTCTTCTTCTTCTTCTTCTTCCTTCTCCTCCTCCCATTCCTCCTTTAGACAAAAGGGAACCACTGAGAATTTTTTTTCCTAAGGAAATAATGTTTTCAGATACATGTGCTATGAAATTATGTTGTCAGCTATGGGAAAGAGAGATTTGAAAGCAGAGAGACTGAAGATGAGGAGAGTAGTTAAAGTTTGATGATAGTCCAGGTCAGACATAATGAGGGTGTGAACTTTCTCTGTAGACTTGAAAGCAGTCTCTTCTGGCCAAAAGAGGAATAGAATCATTAGTCCTGGTCATTAATCACTAGCCTCTATGGCATGACCTCTGGTGCCATTTGGGATTGTGGGACCCAAAATGCATGGCATTAAATACTATAGTATCTTATAGTGACCACGAGTTACTAACAGTTAGCTGTTATCTCATTGGGCAGAGCACTGGGTTTGGGAGACAGGAAGAGCTGAAATCAAATTCAGATTTAGACATGTCCTAGCCATGTGCTCTTGAGAAAGTCACTTAACTTCTGTTTAGCTGCAATTCACTGTATACACTAGAGAAAGAAATGGAAAACTATTCCAATAGTTTTGGCCAATGGACATAGTTATGAGGAGTCTAAGATGACTGAAGACAGAATAACCAAACAGAAATAATAAAAGCAGCTGTAGGAAGATGACCTATTTGGAGGACCATAATGTTACCATTTCTCATATCCTCCACCAACATCTCTTTGTGTCTGCTCAAGGTGAGACCTAGGACCAATTACCCAGCTCTCCCTTTCTGCATCTCCTGTAGTCAAAGACTTCTTTTATCTTTTCCCACACGTGTCCAGAGATAGCATGGCATCCATCCCCTGCCATGCTACATCCTCTTTTGTTTCAGGGATTACCTTGCTGTTGAGAGGTCCATGTTTCTTTAACAGAAAGTTAATTGCCTTCCCCTGGATATCTGCTGTCGTTAACAGTGTAGCTCAGCAAACCAGCTCCATCATCCATATTAAACATGGGATTTTCTGACTTGAACTGGGCAACCAGTTGATCAATAGGTTCCAACGTGTGTTTTCAATATAGCTGCTTACCCAGGAACTCTTATTAAGTGAGTAAGTCAAGCTGACATGATTTCCGTGCTGATTAACATGAAACCTAGGCTGTTTTTGCAGCTCGGTGACATTAATTATTCATAGGAGGTAAATGAGGTTACAGGGAGAAAAAAAAGTTCTGATTACCAGGAACCTAGGGTCAAAATATCTGTGTGTGTGTGTGTGTGTGTGTGTGTGTGTGTGTGTGTGTGTGTGTGTATGTGCTAGGGAAAGTAAACCAACTAAAGTTTTCTAGTTTTAACCTCAATAACGAAAGAGCTTAACTGTTCTCTTCTGTCTTAAATCCAGAGAAAAAGAGGATGGGAAAGCAAGGGGAAAAAGGAAGTGATTTCACAGACTGTATGTCCAGTTATCTTCTCCCAGGATCATAGTGAGTGAGGTTCATCAGAACCCCTTATTTGGGAGACTACTCTCCTGTTATTCCTGCACTGAGCTCCAAAACAAATTAGGTTCCTCTAGATCAAACAGAAAAATGTAGTTCAAGTCATCAGACTTTTTTCTATTAGTTACATGATTTGCACAAGGTAATTAATACTAATTTTTGTTAGACAAGTGGTTAAGTGAGCTCACTTTCTGAGGTTTACTTACTTATTGGAGGCAAGAAAAGATTCTTCAGAGTAAAGAATAATACAAGTAGAAATGCTGGGGTGAAAGAGCTGGCCTTGAGGCAACAAAGACTTAGATTCCAATGCTGCCTTTGATTACTAAGAGACTTAGGAGACTAATGACACTTCACCCTTGTCAATTCTCAAAGAGTATAAATCGCAGAGGAGGTGCTGACCTGCATTGGTAGAGAGTTTCTTCACTCGGGAGTTCCTATGCCATTAAAATGTTAGATCCAGTCTGTATCCTTAATAGGAATAACAATTTATGCTTGTAATTCATTTTATAGTTATCAGAGATCTTTACTTTCATTACCTAATTTGTTCAGCACAATAACCCAGTGAGTTGGAGAAGGGGAGGGAAATGGGTAGGGATTAAACATTTTTTAAGTGCCTACCATATACCAGATTCTGTTAAGTGCTTTACAAATATCCTATCCTTTAATCCTTACAATAACACTGGAATAGGTGCTTTTATTATTTCCATTTTGCAGCTGAAGATACTGAGGCAAAGATGAGTTAAGTGACATACCCAGAATCACACAACTAGTAAAGTATCTGAAACTGGATTTGAAGTCAGGTCTACCTGATTATAGACCCAGTTTTCTATCCATGTTGCTATTTAGCTACCTCTAAAGGTATCTAGAGCAGTTATTTTTATTGTGGCAGAGCAGATAGAACAGTAGATTAAGAGTCACACCATAAAGTACTTATTAAAGACAGTATGATAAGGACTAAATATAGAAAGAGATAGCCAGGTGTACAATGGATAGAGTGCTAAGTATGGAATCGGGAAGACCTGAGTTCAAATTCTGTCTTAGACATTTCCTAGTTGGGTGAACCTGGGCAAGTCACTTCCCTCTATTTGCCTCAAAAATTAGCTGGAGAAGGAAATGGCAAATCATTCCAGTACCTTAGAAAATCCCTAATAGAATCCAGAAGAGTTGGACATAATGGAAATTATTGGACTAGAACAAATACAAAGAAAGCAATAGAAAACCCCTTCCATGGAACTGTTCACAATCTAATGCAAACAATTCTATGCAAGATACATGCCAGATCCACTAGAAAAACCCTCAAGAAGAAAACATTAGTATTATGGGGCATTGGGAAAAAAGAAGAAGATTTCTTGGAAAAGGTGGGGATTTTAACTGAGATTTTAAAGAGGGTCAGATAAAAGAGATGAGGAAGGAGAGGATTTCCAACATGGGAGACAGTCCATTAAAATAATCATAAATCATGGAGTCAGGAGGTAGAGAGTCTTAAATAAAGACAAGGGAGAGAATAGTGTTTAGTGACTAGATCTAAAACATGGGAAGAAAATGAAGAGGAAGAAGACTGAGAGACCTAAAGATAATACCTATCCTCAGTTTACCCTCTGTCTTCTTGGGTCATCCTATGGCTAAGACAAGAATAGTTTATAGCATATCAATAGAAAGAGAAATGTCCTTTCCTTCATGAAGAACTGGGATCAGAACTTGCTGGAGACCCCTGTGTCACACTAAACAAACCATTTGACATCTCTCAATCTCAGTTTTTCATCTATAAAATGGACATAGTAACAGCACCTACTTGTTAGAATTGTTGCATTAAATGGGACAATTTATATAAAGCATTTGCAAACTTCAAGTGATATTTTATTATTTTATACTCATTTTTGAAGATGGAAAAAACTAAGGATCTCAGAAAATAAGTAATGAGCCTATGCCACAACAGCAGACCTATCAGGAAGGATTCTAAGCCAGGCCTAATGTTTCCATGCCTAGGCTTACTTGCCCAAGCTTTTTAAAAGATAAGAAATACTTTCTTGGGAATTAAGAAACTAAACTACTAGAATGGATGATTAAGGGGAACTGGAAAATCCCTTTCTGGAGGTTCTTATGAACTAGTACATTTTTTGTGTGTTTAGGATGCAGTTTTTTTTCTTATCACAGGTAGGTCAAGAGGACCTTTCTAATAATTCTGTGCCTTTCTTTTGATAATCTGATCCTCATGTGAAAATGTTAGGCTTAAAAGATTAAAACAGTTATCTAGATATTTACCCTTACCCTTCTCTTTATTTCAGAATCTAGAGATGGCCAAAACATATATGAAATCCAAAGAAATGGTAGAAGTGGCCAACACCTCATCCTGGATGGACAAAGCCCTGAATTCCCAGGATGAGATAAAGGAGGAAGATGAAAGACAAGACAATTATGGGATGCTTAGTAGTGTGACTGAAGACCATGACAGCATTGAAGAGGAAGAAGAAGAAGAGGAAGAGGAAGAGGAAGAAAATGGGGAAAAGCCCAAGAGAAGAGGTCCAAAGAAGAAGAAGATGACCAAAGCACGCCTGGAAAGATTCAGGGCCCGAAGGGTGAAAGCTAATGCCAGGGAGCGGACTCGGATGCATGGCTTGAATGATGCTTTGGATAACCTGAGGAGAGTCATGCCATGCTACTCCAAAACCCAAAAGCTCTCTAAGATAGAGACACTGAGATTAGCCAGAAACTACATTTGGGCATTGTCTGAGGTACTTGAGACTGGCCAGACACCTGAAGGGAAGGGTTTTGTGGACATGCTTTGTAAAGGACTCTCCCAGCCTACAAGTAACCTGGTGGCTGGATGCCTCCAGCTGGGGCCACAGTGTCTCTTCCTTGAGAAACGTGAGGAAAAGGCTGCTATTCATGATTCCACCATCACCAGTCACAACTTCAACTATCAGTCTCCTGGGCTCCCTAGTCCACCCTATGGTCACATGGAAACACATCTTCTCCACCTTAAACCGCCTACTTTCAAGAGTTTGGTGGAGACATCCTTTGGTAGTCACCCACCTGACTGTACCACCCCACCATATGAAGATCCCCTTACTCCACCCCTGAGTATTAGTGGCAACTTCTCCTTAAAGCAAGATGGCTCTCCAGACCTAGATAAATCATATAGCTTCATGCCTCATTACCCCAGTGTAAGTCTGAGTGGGGGACATGGGCACTCAACTCATTTTCAGACAGCCACTCCTCGATATGAGATTCCCATTGACATGTCCTATGATCCCTACCCACATCATGGAGTTGGGGCCCAACTCAATGCCATCTTCAATGATTAATGGTATGACACCTGCCTTAGGATTACTAACCTCCGAAAAGCCCATATATGATGAAGTGATATGTCTTTGTGCTTTAGGGAGGTTCATTAGCTTCAAAGTTGTCATCTTCCAGCAATTTAAACCAGACAATATATGGGCTTAACTCTTTGGAGCATCTCTATTCTTTAAGACTTTTTTTAACCACCCATTTCTATTAACTCTTGCTGATCTGTGTTGATCTACTGATTTAGCCTGTAGCTGATAGTAGAATGTTCTGTGTACTTTTCTTATTTAGATTTGGTGGGAAATCTCAGCAAAATTACTGAACCCAGGATAAGACAAGCAATAAAATTAAGATGAGTAGAATAGCCAAAGGAAGTCACCAATTTGATATGATAGAAATTGCTTATGATTATTAAAGAGTTTAAAGCCTTTGTTTTCTTAAAACTCTCCAAGGAAATTTGTGAAATATAGAAGCCTCTTATTGTCTGTCTGGAGAACATGGAAGGAATGTGCGTATGTGTGTGTGGAATGATTCTCTCATGATCTGACTCTGATTAATAAGGAGGACTTTCATCGACACATTTCAGTTCCAGGAGTAGGCAGTCCAGATATTAACTCTCCCATGCTAATTGGCATGTCAGCACTTTTTTTATGGAACTGAAATAAGAAATTCTGAGAACATCCACTCCCTAGACCTATCAAGTGAAGAGGACCTAAAGAAGTCAATTGCCATCACTTCAGAAATCTATAGAGATCTGATAGAGCAATTAAACAGCCACCAGCAGACTCATTGCAGGATTCCTGTCTATCACTTTTCATTATACCTGTAGAAAATTGAGTTCTGTAGGGGAAAGTGTATTTCATTTGACTTATGTATACTATATCAAAACCACTGATATTACTCTACTCAACCATCATATTTCCAAGTATAGCATAAAAGCATTTCCCATGGAAAATACTTGCCATTGTCTCTCCATCCAAAGCCATTCCACTCCATACTATTTTTGATTTCCAGAGCAGAACAAATCAATGTGAAGATTATACTAATGTATATGCTAATTTACAGCCTGGATGATAGAATTAGAGTGAATTCAAGACCAATCAATGGGTTCATACATTCTGAAACTTTACTTAATTTCTCTCTGTGATTAGTTTGTTCTCCTATTCCCCACAATTTCTTGTCATCTCCATCTTTATTAGTCCAACTGAAATGACCTTTTTCCCAAGACCCAAGAACTAAGAACTTTTTTACTAACCCAATCCAAGCTGTCAAAGGTCAAATTTAATTTGCTTTTACACAAGAATACCAAGGTATAAAGGTGCTGACCTTTTAAATGGATAGAGCAACAACAAATGCCAGCCACGAATCATCATGAGAGAAGAGGGTCCTGTTCACCAATGGGGCCAGTGAGTGTAGATCAGCCTGATATGCATTCTATTTCCTAAAGGGCACATTTAAAACAAAAACAAAAAAAACCCCACCATATGAGATAGATGTACCTTGCCTGTTTCTCTTCTTTACTTATTCTTTTGTAAATCTAAGTTATTTTCTTTCAGTTCTGTATAAAAGTTTGGAATGTGCTCCTTATATGTTTCCTAGATTTGCAAATACCTTTTAAGGCAGCATTGCATAAAAATATCATCCAAAGGTCATTCAATTCATCCAGAAAGGAAGAAGGAAAGTGAGTGGCATATGGTATCCCCATTTGTTATTTAGGATCTTAGTGCATTGTCAGAACTAAAAGGGAGGGGCGGCTAGGTAGCACAGTGGATAAAGCATCGGCCCTGGAGTCAGGAGTACCTGGGTTCAAATCTGGTCTCAGACACTTAATAATTATCTAGATGTGTGGCCTTGGGCAAGCCACTTAACCCCATTTGACTTGCAAAAAAAGAACTAGAGGGGACAACAGTGGTCATTTTTCCAATCCATAGACAAATTATGAATCCTAATTATACCCTAAAAATATTCACTTGAAGGTCTTGAATGGTTAAAAACTTAAGGCATTCTGTGGTATTTGGCATCTGTTTGCTAAAATTTTTTTCCTTTATATTAACTCTAAATCTGCCTCCTTGTACCTTTTACCTACATCTTCTTATTCTGCTTTCTGTTATCAGGTGGAATAAGTTTAATCTCACTTCCACATAATAATCTTTCAGATACTGGAAGACCACTATCCTGTCTATAATTGCCTTTTTCTCCTTGCCTCAGCAGGTTGCATTTGTGTTTAGGTTTATGTGTAATGTGTGATGTTCTGGATATTTATTAGATGTTATTTATTTAATTTATTATTGCCCTTTATCTTGTTTTTCATATTCTGCAGGTATGACATTCAATGCCAATCAATAGAGTAGATGGGAACTTAGCAGGAAGTTGACTCATGACCTTAGTAGGGAGATCCCGGATTGGGGGGAGGGAATATCAGGTAATGCCAAACTTTCCACCCAAGTCTTTTTATATACCAAGCAGCAATAATGTGAATGGCTATGCAAGCTAATTGTTTTCTTGTGTTTTCCTACTAAGAAGAGCCAGATATATTTTTGGAAACTGTTTTCACATGTTAGTGGGCCAGGACCAGGTCCTCTGTCTAGTGATTCTGCACAGGGATTTTGTAGATAATTTGGATTTGGAGAATGTCATAGAATATAGATGGACCCTGTCACATGGCCCATGAGAGGTATTTTATTCTTTTGAAGAGTCCTTCCATGTAACAAAAACTATATGTTTGGCCCCTTTGATAATATGAATAAAGGTGTGAATCTTGTTAAATGCAGTTTGTCCATTTGTAAATCTTTCTTCCTTCTCTCAGTTCCCTTCCCTTTATTTCTTTTTTCTTTCCTTTTCCTTCCTTCTTCTGTGTTACTGAATTCAATTGGGCAGTAAATGGGGGTGAAAACATGCAGATAGTATAGAGCCACTGGTCCCCTGGGGCAGAAATACACAGAGAAGACTGTGAGATCTACTTGGTATTGCCAATTGATAAAGTAGGGGTTCAAGAACATATTTCAAAGTGCTCATATCTCTCTACTTTCATAAGTTGACTGTATCCAGAGAATCTTACAGTTGAATGCATTCTCCTACCTAAGGAAGCTTACCCATTTTCTTGTGATTCTTGGTAGTACTAATTAATTAAATGGGACTTATTATGGAAAATAATGAAGTCAACAAGATTTGGCTTAAGCATTGCTGCTCTTTAACTTCCACAGGCTCAAAGACCTCTTCTGTTGAGGATTTTTTTTAAAGTTCTTGCTTTGGGGAGGCTAGGTGGTGCAATGGATAGAGCACTGGCCTTGGAGTCAGGAGTACCTGAGTTCAAATCCGGCCTCAAACATTTAATAATTACCTAGCCATGTGGCCTTGGACAAGCCACTTAACCACATTGCCTTGAAAAAAATCTAAAAAAAATAAAATAAAGTTCTTGCTTCACTCAATGCCCAAATTTCTTACTTAACCTAGAGTCTCTTGGTATTAATTTGGCTCACAATAAAAGGTTGATCAGTTGTTCTAGAGTAGAGTAGGATAGGGTACAGTAGATGACAAAAGTATTCACACTAAGGTGCTAGAGACAATGCGTTGTCTCTAAAGACTCATATTTTAAAAGAAAGAAGCCTAGAGAAGGCCATATCTGATTAAAAAGAATGAATCTCTAATGGGAGAAATTCAGGTCAAATTTGGTGGCATTTGGAGTTGTGGCTTCCCTGATTCCCTAAATCCCCAAATACACATAGTATTGAACTACTAATCATTGAGGACAGCCCAGGCAATTTCCTCCTCCCAAATCAAATGTGTAACAAGACATACCCAATTCTCAGCTTCCTTGGACTAGAATCCATGGTCTCAGGAAATAATTTACTTAAGCAATCATAGGACTCAAGGTAGGGAGAGAACTCATTAATCACCCAGCCCAGTTTATACCTGAATTGTAATAGAGAAATGTTGCATTTGGCACCCCCAACAAGTGATCTTCAAGCTACTGATTGAACAGCAGCTATGAAAGGTAATCTGTTCTCTTTATTTCCCCATAACTGGAGGCAGCTAGTTCCACTTTTGTGCAGCAAGTAAGGTAAAGATGACTATTTCAGTTTCCCAACTGAGGAAACAGGTTCAGAAAGCTTTCCACAGTTACACAGCAATAAGTTGATGAGTTTGGATTTACATGCAGATCTTGTAAGATCCACATCTCAGTATATCTTTTCATAGTAAATCACTGAATTCCTGCATCTGGTTAGGAAAGATTACAGGGATAATTTGGGGCCACTCCAGGTTACAGGTGACTCAGGATACAACAGCTGCTATAAATCATTAAGACCAAGTGAGGGAAATGTCACTGGAAATGGGATAGAGGAGAAATGTGTGGTACCTGGGGAAACAATGGAGTAGATGAATAGAGATGGCACATTGGCATCTGAGGATTAGATCAACAGTCACGATAAATGGCACATCTGATTATACATCAGGTATGGGGTGATAAGCAGGTCAGGGCAGTACAGTTCCAAGGAACTAAAGAATAATTTAGAAAATTGTGTACTCAAGTTACAGTAATAATCATGTATTCAAAATAATGGGTCCAGAGAGCGGAATTTGACAGATAGGTTGGGAGATGCATTGAGGCACCTTTTGACTTCATGTAAAGAAACAACTTCCTAAACAACGAGAATTATCTCCAAATAAATTGTGATACTTTGGAAGAAGCCAGTATCATCGTTTAATATATCTTTAAGCAGAGGCTGATCAGGGAGATTTACTGAAAGTTCTTTTTTTGTTGTTTGGTTGTTTCACTCTTGACCAAATTCTTTGTTATCCCATTTGGGGTTTGCTTGGCAGAGATACTGTAGTGGTTTGGCATTTTCCTTCTCATTTTAAAGATAAAGAAACCGAGGCAAACAGGGTTAAGCAATGTGCCCAGGGTTACTCATCTATTCAGTTTCTAAGGCAAGATTAAACTTATGAAAATGAGTCTTTTTGCCTCCAGTCCCAATATTCTATCTACTGCACCATCTATCTGCCCTAGATAACCTCTTTATCCCTTAATCCCAATTCTAAAATTCTAGTATTACATAAACTAACAAAATAAATTCTGGCCTGTATCGTAGGGGATTCCATGCATTAATATAATAAGCTCAGTTATTAGAATGCTGGGACTTGAGTCAGGAAGTTTGTTGTTATTTTTCCATTTTAATTGAATTCAACAATTCATGGACCTTGGGAGTTTGTTCTAGCAGGGGAGCACAGTTACCTGTATACCCTTGACCGAAAAATTATATACCTCTACCTGAGAGGGTTGCCCTCTCCCACTGAGCAGTCAGCTAGGGTTGCACATGGAGTGGAGAGGGAGGAAAGGGGCATCTGACTAGCCAACCAGATCAATGAATCAATCTGGGTGATCAATGGGGTGACAGATATCTCAGTCAGATCACCTACACTTGAATCTAACAGTTCATGAACCCATTTAGGACTTTCTTGGCAACAATACTGGAGTGGTTTGCCATTTCCTTCTCCAGCTCATTTTATAGATGAGGAAACTTAAAGAGGGTGAATTGATTTGAACACAGCCACACTGTTAATAAATGTGTGAGTCAGGAAGAGTATAAATTGCTACTATATCTACTGCTACATCTAGTTGTTGGAGTCAGAAAGACTAGAATTCAACTCTAGTTTTAAATTCTAACTGGGTGATTTTGGACAAGTTGTTTAACTTTGTTTTGCCTCAGTTACCCTAATTGTAAAATAGGGATGATTGGCTCCTCTTTCACAATGTTGTGAGGATCAAATGAGATAATGTAAAGTTCTTGGACATATTAGGGCAAGATTGATATATGGAGCATCCTACTAGAATTCTCCTAACCAAACTTTCAATAAGTCCACCTTAACCCGCATTCTGTTCCATATTCAGCTGTATTAGCATATCTGACTGATGGACCCAGATGACTGTGAAGGAAAAAGTGAGGCTGTGACTTGCACAGCCCTCCCTCACTGAAATTCAAATCATTTGAAAATCATGGCATCACATCCCTTCTTCAAGAATAACAACAACAACAAGCATACTTATAGTGGAATACTGTGGTCCTTATCAATGAAACTGTCACACTTGGTACTGATACTTCAGAAAACTCAGGCAGAAAGCATTAGCCTTGGCATCAGAAGACTGGAGGGCCAACTCCCACTTCCGTACTTGCTGCTGCCATATGGCCTTAGGCAGCCCCAACCCATATGGAATTCAGCTTCCACTCTATAAAGGAGGATATTTATGTATTTATACATGTCTATGTGTCTATCAATGTATCTATATAGACATAGACATATAAACATGTAAATATATAAATATGCCTCATATAAATTAATATGTATATATATAATATTTATATTTCCATCAATAAAGGCTCAAATGATGTTCTGGATCTGAATCCTAAGAATCTAGGCCCGTAAAAAGTTGTTTTTCTCACTGTGAACTATGGAACTATCATTAGTCCCATATTTTCGTTAGAAAATTAAGGTTCAAAGACTTCACAAAGCTATTGACTTCTAGCACAAAGCAATTTCTGCTGTATCACATTGTCCCTGATATTTTATCGTTTTTGTTCAACAAAGGGCAAGATTATTTGAAATGAGTTAAATTCAGTTTATATGGACAATAAGAAAGACTATTTAAAATACTAATGTTAACAAATTATATTTCCAGGAGTTTCTTGGTTCTGAGTTTCTCTCCTTCACTCTCATGTGAAGTTAAGCAAAGGCAGAATTTCAATTTTTGTCTTGAGAAGGACATCATAAGAAAGATGAACATCAGAGAAAATGTAATAAATATATTAAAAATGTAAGTGGAATGATTTTAAAATTATCTGTTATTTGAAATTATTTATACTATTATACTATACATTCTCCTCATGAATAAAGAGAATTAAGTTTTGCTTCCCATTTTTCTTTTCTTAACTCAAGTCAAAAAGTAAGAGTTAAGAAGTGTGGGAAGACTTGGACTCTAATTTTTATCAGCCATTTGGTCACTAAGCCACACTAAGCAAATTGCTTAACTACCAGACAGCAGTAGCCACCATCTATATCCAACAAGGCCATTGTGAAACTTTGATATGGTAATGGAACAGAAATTGATTTGTAAGTTTTAAAATATAAATAAATGTAATGCAGAAGCAGCAAGGTGTTACTGCAGCTAGTGCTAGGCCTGGAATCTTGAAGCCTCATCTTTCTGCCTTCAATCCTGACTTCAGTCACTTAGTGGTGTGACTCTAGGCAAGTCACTTAATCCTGTTTGCCTCAGTTTTGCCCTCTGTAAAATGAGATAGAGAAGGAAATGGCAAACCAATTTACTACCTTTTTCAAGAAAATCCAAATTGGAGTCATGAAAACTTGGAAACAACTGAAAACAATAACTCTTAGGTATAATTATCATAGCACACCTTCAAATTGCATTACTACTATTTTCTTACTTTATCCTCACAACACCTTGGGTATCATTATATCACTATTTTATAGTTGAGGAAACTGAGGTTAAATGACTTACTCAGGGTCACACAATTTGTAATATTGAAGATCAAGTATGAACTCAGATTTTCCTGACTCCAGGCCCAGACAACCAGTTACCTCTATTATTAATCTTACCTGGTTTGTTTTTGATAGAGTTTGTAAGATAGAGTGGTGATCCACCCTCTCTGCTGTTCTACTGCCAGAAACATATTCTTCTTTAACCAGAGAGTTTGGCTTTGGGATCAAGTACAATTAAGTTTTGCAGGCACGTGGGTTTGCCCTCTGATGACTGGGCACAGCCTGCAAATCAATTCCTGGCCTTCTGGACAGATCCCAAGACTCCCTCTCAGCTCATCTGCTGCCAGCCAGCAGTGACTCTTTTGTGCCAGTTCCCTGGATGCTGCCAGTGGGGATGGAGGCATTAGCTAATCTCTGCCCAGTGATTTTTGTAGGGAAGGCAGGCAGATGGAGTTATGACTAGGGGTGTTATGACAGAAGAGAGAAAAGTTTAGGAGTGGTTTGGTTTATGTTTCAGGAACAACCAACATTATCTCCATCTCTCCTTCTCTAAGAAAACCTCAAAGTAGCAGTGTGTTCACTTGAATGGATGTTAAATGTATTGAGGTTAAAGAAAGGGGGTTCAAGAAGCTTTCCTTAGCTAAAGGTTATCTATCTGATAGAGGGAGAAAGGAAGGCAGAAAATCTGAATTCCTGAGATAAGAAAAAAATCACTGAAAAGCAACAGAACAAAGCAATGATAGAAACAGGGAGAGTCTGATATTCAGAGAAGCATAAAATACAAGATAGAGTAGAAAGAGCTCTCAATAGAAAGATTGTATTTGTATAATGTTCAACAAATGGATAATAACTAGACAAATATAACTTAATTTTTCATACTTGGGTGTCCATGCATTACCATAATATGAATCATCATAAGAATACTGGGAAGCTTCCAGATAAGTAAATCATTCTGTCTTTGCCAGGTATCAAGCAAGCAAAGTTAGCTAGAGGGACACTAATGTAATATGCTGAGAGAGACTCAAAAGGGGATATAGACATATAAATAAAGAGAAAAGAACCCAGAAATATTAAAAGAGAAAAAGATTCAAGAGACAAAAAGGGGAATGATGAAGACTAAAGGGAGAGACTGAGGAAACTGAAGTGGTCATAGAAAAAAAAGAGGATTTTTGAATAAAAAAACCTTCCTCCTCTGTTAGATTTCCAGACTCCCTAATAAGAGGTAATCCACATATTGTTTCCCCTTCTACCTGACTGAAATGCCAATGACTTTCAAGTTCCTGGGTCACATGGAGAAGATGTGAAGAATTTAGGTTAAACTTTGGGGAAACTTTTTGAATGATAAAAAAGAAATCAGATGCCAGCATGATAGCTAGCTAAATATTTCAACCACTCATTTTCAAGAGAGACCTAGCCTTAGGGAAAGGACAGCATAGAGATAGACTAGATATGAAAGCAGTAGAACACTTAGTTTTAAGATTAGGCAAAGAATGCAGGAGAAGACTGTGAGTTGGATTGGGAGACCCATTTGTAGGATGAGTCTAGTTTGGTCTGAACAGAGACACTATAGGCAGGCAGAAGAGGGAAGTGGAGGAGGAGTTGATATCATGCCCTCATTTGGCATGAACTATCAAGATTTTTAGGGTGTGTGTTGAAGGGGAAATGCAGCAAATCTCTTCTGGGATGGAACATTGCTGAACCATGCTGCCCTGTTTCTGAGTTGCAGCTGCCCTCCGGGACTGTGGTCTGCAGCTGTTCCAAGAACCCTGGCTTCCCAGGGAAAGAGGACAGCAGCCGTGAGAGGCCAGAAGATGCCCGGGGGGGGGGGGGGGGGGGGAAGAGGAGAAAAATGTAATGAGGATCCCGGCAAGGGACCAGAGTACCCAATTTGAGAAATTCCATTACACATAGAGAGGGATACAATCTGGAAAGAATGAGAAAAAGAAAAGAGACTGGAGATATTGGGAACTTTTCTCAGAGCCTAAATATAAGGATAGAAGAGAATCAGAGGGCAGAGGAAAACCTTTCAGAAATCAACTCTTCCAGGTCCCTGCCTTCAGGCAGCAGGACCTCTCCTATCTTCACTTCCAATAGCACCCTTGAAAGCCTATTCCAGTGCTGAATTGTCAGCAGGTGCTTCATCTGAGTCTTACCTCTTCTCTCAATTCATACAGCTACTATCTTAGTTTAAGTCTTAATCATCTCCTAGATTTTTTGCACCAGCTTCCTAATTAGTCTCCTAGATTCATATTTCCTCTCATGCTAGTCTAACCTATACATTTCTGGCAAAGTAATTTTCCTTTAAATTGGGTCTCCTCTACCAAATAACTCTAATGGCTCCTTTGGCTCTGGGATAAAAGGTTAACTCATTTTGTTTAGCTTTTAAAGCCTTTAACAACCTGGACCCAACTCATCTTTTGAGAATGATTAGAAATGAGCCCTCTTCTTCATTCTACAATCTATCAAAATTACATTCTTTCTATGGACATTCTGTCTCACAATGGACACACACTCCACAACTTCGCACTATATATCTCCTGGACTAGAACGGACTCAACTAACTCCACCTCAAAGAATTCCTCAATTTTCTTTAAGATGGCACAGTGGATACAGCACTGGCCTTGGAATCAGGAGGACAGGAGTTTGAATCCATTCAACCTCTGATACTTACTAGCTGTGTGACCTTGGGCAAGTTACTTAATCCTTATTGCCTCACATCCAGAGCCATCTCCAGTCATCCTGATTCCTATCTAGCCACTGGACCCAGATGGCTTTGGAAGAGAAAATGAGGCTGGTGTCTTAGCACAGCACCACCCCCCACCCCCCGCCACTCAAATCTAATTCATGTACTTGACTTGACATCACTAAGATCTTAGTCTTATTCAAGAATGAAGGACAAACATATCATATCATATATTAGCTCAGGCACCATCTATATGAAGCCTTTCTTGATCCCCCTACCTAGTCCCAGTCCTTTCCTTCAAAACTACCTTGCATTTAAATGCTTTGTCTATATTTGTAACAATCAACTTATATTTTTTATATATAATTGAATTTATGCTTGCCTATTATCTCCCTCATAAAGTAATTTCATTGAGAGTAGGCATTATATTGACAGGTCTCAAACCCAGCAGGGAGTTAGAGGATGCCCACTCCAAGTATGTGAAGAAAGACTTCCCCAATGGAATGGGCATATGAGAATCTGTTCCTAAAGGTGATTGAAGCAGGCTCTGTGGAGCACTTAGAACTTGGTTAGGTTTGGAGATCTAACCAAGGTCATTCTCTGCATTCCTGGTCTTTATCAGTTATCCTGATTATTTTCTTGCCACTGGACTTCAATGACTCTGGATTAGAGAGTAAAGCTGAATACTTTATGAAATTATACCTTACTTGAATCCAATTTATGTTCATGTCAAAACATCACCCTGTGATATCATTAGTCCTCTTTCAACTGAAGTACAAACAACATTCAATAATTGTTGATTGATTACCTTGATTTCTTTGAAATCTGGAAATTTTTGCTTTATGAAGTCTGTGTTCTAGTTCTGTCTATGCCATTAATTAATTACATCATCTTGGGCAGATTATTTCCCCCTCCTGTACCTCTGGTTCCTCATTAGTAAAATTGGAATAAAAATAACTACCTCATAGGGTTACTGAGGGGATAAAATTAGATAATTCAGGTATAGTGCTTTGCCAGCTTTAAAACATTAAATAAACATTAGTGAGTTACTATTATTATCCCAAGATCATGACAAATCAACTAAATTTCACTGCTGTTCTGCTATAAAAAGGGAATGTGGAGGATGTGTGTAATCTGAACTGGAGAGTAAAGTTTGCTTTAGCCAGCTACCCACTCTGGGAAGTCCTCAATATTCCTTATCAGTTGAATATTATGATGTCCTCCCTTATGCCTCCTCAGAATTTCCTAGATCATTTTATTGTTTCTCTCTTTTCCCCTAAACTATCTAGTATCATATTTCTTAGAAGAGACTCAGGTCAGATCTGCCTTCAAGGAAAATTAGTTCTGAACTTTCTTTAGAGGTCGCTGCTTTAAAGAATCCTCCTATCTCTTATTTCCAGCTCCCTCTGTAAAACTTAAGCAGTAATATCTTCACTGCTTCCTCCCCTCAAATCTTGGGCACTTCCTCTGACAACTGTTGCCTCTCTCTTTCTCTCAGTCCCAAGAAGGGACAGACTGGTTTGTGCTCTCTAAAGCATCGGAATCTCATTGTCTTCTCTGCCCTCTTCCCTTGCTGACCTCTCACCCGCCATTGTCAGGAGCAGGGGAGTGGCAGCTGGGCCTCAGCGGGGCATGATGGGCTTCCCCAGGGCATCCTCTGGCAGGTGCTGGAGGGTTTGACAGCTGGCATTTACTCTCCCCTCCCCCACCCACTATTTGTCCTCCCTGTGAATCCGTGAGGGCTAGGAAAGGTCACACAGTACAGAGAGAACACTGTTAGCCCAAACCAAGGGCAGTCAGGGCAGAAGCAGCATACAGAGCCTGGCTAAGCCTTTGAAGACTGCCTTAACAAGGTCTTTTCAGGCAAAAAGCCCAAGTCTCTGTATCTCCCTTCAAATCATGGCAATATCTACCTTATCTCCTCTCAAAATGATGGAAAAGTCCCCTAATTTTAAGATAAAAAATCAGGGTTTGATTCTCTCCTATCACAAGTCAGTCTTTTTTTATTCTGGGAGAAGTCTCTTAATTTCTCTAATTCAGTTCCTTCAAATACGAGAGAGATGAGTTATATAATCTCTAAGGCATGTGGCAGTTCTAAATCTTATGAGACTGTGAATCTGATCATGCCTTGTCTATGCTCCCTTTCTCCTCCCCACTTCTCTTCCCTCACCTTAATCCCTAGCAGCTGTGACTGAAGGGATAAGAGAAGGGAGGGACCATAGTATAGGATACACCAAAGGCAAGTAAGACCATTTAAAAGAGATTAGAATAATGGAAGAGGATTTCACTGGGGTGTGGGCCTTGCTCCTTCTTAGTTCTGAATTTGGACAAGTTTGGAGCAAGACTTTTCCATGTCTCTTTTTCTTCATCAGTAAATAGAGAATAAAATCAAAAAGAGGTTGGTTGTTCTAAAAATTAACTGAGAAAATGGATGCCAGGTATTTTGTAAACTCTGAGAGCTATGTCAATATTAGTTTCCGTTATTGTTCAACTCTCTGTTTTTCTATGCCAGTCTCTTTTTTTCTACGTCTGTCTCTGTCTTTCTCTGTGTGTCCTTCTGTCTCAATCTTTCCCTTTGTCTCCCTCCATCTTTTTCTTTCTCTGTCCCTCTTTATCTTTCTCTGAATCATGTCTCTGATTCTTGTCACTTCTAAGTCTATCTCCTTATCTTTACCAAACCTGAAGTGCCTGAGGTTCCATACTGCTCAGAAGTCCACTTCCAATTTGGCTAGGAAACCTATTCTTAGGCAGCCTGGTGCCGCTACTCCTCTTATGACTCTACAAATCAATGCCAAACTAGTTCTGTTATTGTAAAGTTTAGTCCACATCACTCCAGAACTCCTCCAGACTCTTTATATTGCAACAAACAAGTCATTCAAGGACATTTGCACATGGAAATCAAGGACTCCATTGAAAAAAAGAATGGAGAGAAATCAGCATGGAAACTTTGATATTAGGTGTTTAATAAAAGTCTTGCTCTCTTTCCTTCTCCTCCCTCTCCTCCTCCTCACTAAGCTTTAGCAATCCACCAGTACCTGTCAGGGAGCAAAGATTCCAATGATGTTCCCCATGCCCAGCATTTCTCATCTTTTTTGATGGGGTCCAGTTAGAAACAACAAGTCTCTATCTTATTAGTCTTACATACATAAGAACTGGATTTTCAGTCAAACCTGGGGTATTTTGAATGTATGCTAGAAATTTACTTTTTTAAAATTCTGTAGATGATGATCATGCAAGTTGATAAAAACAATAGATGTTTTTTGCAATTATATATGAGTATTATAACATAAAGTCATCTTCTGCAAGCTCATCAAAAATATCTTTGAAATAACTTTAATAGCTGGTTGGGCAACATGGATGAAATAATTTTTGTCCTGTTCTCACATGGTTTTAATTTCTTCTATTTCATTTATATATTTTAAAAACTTTATTCCATTTAATTATGTTAATGGATTATTTCCTGATCTGGTCTGCAACCAGAGCAGGTCAGAGACAGAATGCCAGTAAACAGATAGCAGCTTATTAATTACTTTCTTTGCAAGCATCCAATTTGCAAATCATTGGATTTCTCCTTCCTTGGAGATCCATTTTGCTCAGAGAATATGCGTGTGTGTGTGTGTGTGTGTGTGTGTGTGTGAGTGTGTGTGTGTGTCTGTGTGTGATCATAAGAGGAAGGGGAGGGGCTTGAATGATATTCCCAAGACAAGCCCACTGTTCAGAACAATGCTTATGATCATCTAAGTATAACACAGGTGTTGTGAAATACTGTGGGAATGGCGAAATTGATTGTAGACTTGGGAGTATATTATTATTGACAGTAAAAGTTATACCAATTCATTTCACTTAACACAGATAATAGAATGCAGAATTTGTCAGGATTAAAACAAATTAAAATGACTATTATTTTTTCATTGTTTCTTTGGACAAGAACTTCTACCTGTAAAAAGGATCTTTGGAAACTAAATTATTACATAATCAATAAAAAATCATAACGATAATGTACTGATTAAGAGTTTTTGATATATTAACACTTATGAAAAACTTTGTTCTTAAATTATCATGGATCAATTTTTGTTCAGACAGTTGTGCTCATTAGTTATATCTGTGATGATTCTCTGGGTCAATTGATTTGCTGAATACTCTAGTATATTTGAGGGTTAATATTTATAGTGTTAATGTTTGTAGTATCACAAATGGGACACACCATTTATGAGTGTTTAGAGGAAAGTAGGTTTCTGGTAGCAAATTCTAGCCATTCAATTATGCCATTCTAGGTATGTAGTAGAAGCTAAATCTTTGCAACTTACAGTAATATTCTGCAGTTTTCACTACTCCATGAATAATCATTTATTAAATTCACGAACTTTCAAGACAAATTTTCTGTAATTTCTGGTGACAGTGACCTGATCTAGAATTGTTATCCTCATCACCTTCATTTCCATTATCAAATCTAAATAATTTAACAGCAATTTTTAGAATCTTATTTATGGACAGAGAACTTTTGGTCAAGTTCCCATGGGTTTTACCTATAGGGAGATTGCATGCTTGGATGGTAGCTATTTTATAGGATGTCTCCTGAGATAATCTTTGATTGTATTTAACAAATCCAATGGCATTTATCTCTGGTATGAGGTATCAAGAGGTTTTTACTAATTATTACTTTCTTTTCTTCACTTTATTTTTTTCCAAAATGGTATTTCTGAGAAGATCTATCATTCTCCTTCCTCCTTGTGATGAGGAAGTTTTATATTTTCTATGATAAGACAATCAATCAATCACGAAGACAGGTGTCATAAGTTCTTTTTTTCCCCAATATCAAGAGATCCTCTGTCTCATTTTACCCTGACACCATTCTACATTTTAAAAAATTTTATTTAAGGCAATGGGGTTAAATGACTAGGCAATTATTAAAGAGGCCAGATTTGAACTCAGGTGCTCCTGACTCCAAGGTCGGTGTTCTATCTACTGGGCCACCTAGCTGCCCTGATACCATTCTACATTAAGACTACTATTAAATAGATATTAATCTCTGTAAATATGTATTACCATTAAGCCTTGACTTCAGGAAGTCTCTTACCAAACATAGCCTTATATTTTTCCTTAATATTCCTTGCCAAGAGGAGATCCAATTATTTATAAATAATTTTCTCCAATTTCTCCAATTAGATCTCCATACTCAAGCTTGGAGACTTAAGTCTCTATATTTCCTCAGGAAGCATCAGAAATTTTTCTCTTATTCAATCCAAAAGATTTTATATACTTGGATAAAGTCCATATAAGGTGAAGGGGCTATTAAATGTGTCTTTCATTGGAGCTATAGAATTTGATGCCACCTATATGCATTGTGTTATTAGGATAGTGTTTTGATACAACTCCTTTGCCTTGAAAATTATACTTAGTTCTATTTAGGAATCATCATAATTGACTTAAGACTAAGTACAATAATAGCAAGTTTAAAAGTTGCACTTTAAGAAATCATCCTTTATACCAATTGTTTTTGATATTACTGTGTCAGTGGCTATCATAAAATATAGAACAGGGTTCATGTGGACACCAAGAAATGTAACATTCTCATTATATTTGGACTTAATACATATATACTCATATATCTTTAAACACAGATATGGATACAAATACAGATACAGATGTACAGACACAGTCACATACACACATGTAAATGTACATATACATAAGTGAGGGGAACTGCCAAAATTTTTGTGATAGTCCAACCCACATTTATTAGGTCAGGCACTATGCTTAGCATTTGAGGAATACAAAAAGTGGTAAAGAGTCCTCTCTTTTACCTGATATGTAAAGGAACTTATCATTTAGGCACGAAAGTAAATATGCAAACAATTTTGAACAAGTTATATACAAGATAAATAAGAAATAAAGTAGAGGAGGGAAGGAAGTAAGATTGGGGGGAAAATTGTAAAACTCAAAATAAATAAAATATTTAATTAAGAAAAAAAGAAATAAACTAGGAAAAGGGAGTCACTAGAGATAAGAATGATTTAGAAAACCTCCCAATAGAATGGAGAAATGGAACTAGGACTTGAAGAAAATTAGGGAAGCCTCACTAAGTGGAGATGAGAAGAGAGTATTCTAGTCATGAAGAAGAGTCCAGGAAAACACATAATGGACCCTGAAGTCAGGAGAACCTGAGTTCAAATTTGGTCTCAGACACTTACTATCTGTGTGACATCAGACAAGTCACTTCACCCTGATTGCCTTGAATTCAGAGCCATCTCCAGAAGTCCTGATTCATATCTGGTAACTGAATTTCATGGTTCTGGAGGAGAAAATGAGGCTGGTGATTTAGCACAGCACCCCTCGCTCAAATTTAATTCACATGTATGTCATGGCATTACTTCCCTGATGTCATGATCTTCTTTGAGAACAAAGGACAAAACATCACATGAGGAAAGTAAAGAGTTCAGTATCACTGAATTGAAGAGTATGCTGATATGAGTAAGCTATATGAAAATTGTAAATGGAGGAGATAGAGGTTTTTGAGAGAGAAGGGCTTTGAATGAAAATAGAGGATTTTATATCTCATTCTAGTATTGAAAGAGAACCATTGGAGTTTATTGAGTTGGGGTGGGGGAGAGCTTATTAAGTGGAGGCAGTGATATGATCTAATTTGTATTTTAGGAAAATCACTTTAGTAGTTAACTGAAAAATAGGTTGGAATGGGGAGAGACCATGGCCAACAGACCCACCAGCAGGCCATTGCAATAGGCGAGGTATGAGGACATAAGGGTCTGCACCAGGGTGGTAACAGTTTCAGAGGAGAAGAAAGGACACATTACTGGAGGCATTACAAAAGTAGAATTGGTAGACCTTGACAACTAATTGGATTTAAGGTGAAAGAAGGTGAAGAGTTAAAGATAACATAAAGGTATTGAGCCTTAGGAAATGAGTGGTTGATGATACTCTGAACAATAATAAAATATAATGGATGGACATATACAACTTTTACCAGACTGTTTGCTACTGGGGGGGGGGGGTGAGGGGGGAGGGAGGGAAGTGGAAAATTGTGTAACTTATGAATTTGCAGATGGATGAATGCTGAAAAACTTTCCTTATATGTAGTTGGAAAACTAAAAATAAAATATCAAAATAGTAATAGAAGAATAAATATTAAAGTGTTTTTATGTGGTTTGTTCAATAATAATCAAATTGAGGATGAGGGTTTTTTTTCATCAATGGTTTTTTGGTACATCTATTTTTATTTATCAGCTTACAATATTATTATTTTCTTTCAAGTGTTAGAAGATTTAAGGAAAAAAATACAAACTCTTTATGCTTTGTGTAAAGTACAAATTCCCTATATTTGTGGGAATCCTGGTGTTCTTTTCTATGGGTCACAGAACTGTGGTAGTAAAATGATGATTATGGCTATTCTAACATCTTAGAGTTGGAAGGAACCTAAGAGTTGACAATGTCTAATTCTTTATTTGAAGCTTGAGAGTAGATAACAGGAAAAAAATTTTTTTTTAATTGTAGAAGATTTGATTATATATTTTTTTAATTCCCTAACCTCTTTAAGCTTCAATTTTCTCATCTGTAAAATGAAAGGATAGGAGTCAATGGTCTTGGAGCATCCTTAAAGCTCTAACTCTATGACCTTATGACCCACTGGGACCAGGTAATGGACAATCCTCAGGGTTAGAAGAAAATCTTTCTTGGAGATAGTGGGAAGCATGGTTTCTAGCTTTGAAATCAGAGGACATAGATTCTGTTGTTGTTCATCCATGAGGGTGATATCTTGATTTGTATGTGAAATGGATTTTAGTGAGGCAGAGCTACTGCCAAGTCATCAGCCTCACTCTCTCTTTCAGAGTCATTGGAATACAGGGGCAAGATATAAGTCAAGACAAATGGCAGTGCCCCCCTCAAAGATATTAGTTTCAGATCTGAAATTTATTAGTTTTTTGACCTTGATCAAGTTATTTCACTTCCCTAAGACTCACTTTCCTCAGTGTAAAAAAGAATAATAACATATATACTATCCACTTAATACTGTTGCTATGAAGAAGGTAATTCATAAAGCTTAAAGAGATTTTAAAATGATTTAAAATGAATAATAAATTAAAATTATTGAACTTATCACAAATGTAATAATAAAGAGATTTTTAAAATAAAATAAATCTTATTACCTAGGTCATGATTTATATGAGGAAGATGATATTTGTAAATGAGTTATATTACATAAATGTGATAAATCAATGCCTTTTTTTGTTATTGAGATAATTAAAGGATGGTATCTCTTCAGGGTTTGATAGATGCTGCTTATAAATTCTAATTAATAAACTTAACTTTTCTTCCCAAAGAATCCCTCAATCTCAATCTCCTAAGAATCCTAGCCAGCTTGGTCTGAGTGGTATAATGACTAAACCAGACTTAATCCTCATTTTAAACGGTCTAATTCCAGTTCTTTTTGTAATCTGATCAAACAGAAAGCCCCCAAAGCCCCAATGGACATGACAAGGAAAAACTTGGAAAAAAAAAAAAGTCTTGGATGGAAAATTAGGTTTCCTTCCCTTATGTCCCTCAAGTCTTGAGCTTCCCTAAATGTATTTGTATTCTCTTTAGAAACAAAACAGTCCTCATGTACTGATCATTTTTATTTTTAAGGAGAGTATTTTCTGATCTTCTTTTCCTAGTCTGAAACAGGCAAACATAAGTGTGTGTATGTGTGTGTGTGTGTGTGTGTGTGTGTGTGTGTGTGTGTGTGTGTGACCCTAATCCATATGCAGGATACGAATGCAGCCAGGCAGTGAATTGGGTAATTCTACAATAATATGCTGTCCTGGGAAGGCATCAGTCCTGTTTTGGAAGCAGCAAGTCAATTCTCTAGATTCCTCTTAGGCTCAGATTATACTCAGAGGGACAAAAATAAACTGATTTCAATTCCTTATGGAGAAAAGAGTGATCCTTGAAAAGAGAAAAGATTAGAAAGGACTGTAGTGAACCCCCCCCCCCCATTCAACTTCTCCCATTCCTTTTCGCAGAGTGGGAAAAGTTACAAATTACTGGATCTCAGTGCAAGAGGTCTGCAGTATTTAGGGCATGAAAGTCATATATCCTTTCGCTGTATTTTAGTCTAGAAAAATATGCAAAACTTATTGTCTTACAAATAATGTAATCTCATGCTTCATAAGATGTTTACATTCTGAACACAATAATAATAATAAATAATAACTATATGATACTTTAATATTTTCAAAATGCCTTACAAACATTATCACATTTATACCTTGCAAGTGTATCACTTGTTAGATTAATGGGTGTGATTTATACAGAGGCTAATTCACTTGTTTTCACAAACACTTTGGCAAGTTGGTACTACAGATACCTACTTACAAGGTATAACCTTATTATGCATTGGTTTTCTTATACTTATTATGAGGGCAAATGCTGTTCCTCACACCCAGCATTCTTTCTCCCATGACATGAATAATGTATGAATCATATCTCCACTTCTCAGAATCACTGGTTTCCTTCAAAGCTATTACCACAGACTTTTCCTGATAGTCCAATTGCTAAACTTGATCATTCCTTTCTCTTCCATCCTGAATAAACCATGAACTGGTATTTATTTTGTACATAGTATATACATATATGTTTGTGTATATGTCTATACAACTGAATGCATGGAATAAAAGCTATTTCCATTTTGTCTTATTGTATTCGTCAACTAGTACTTATGTTTTTTTTAATATTTATTCTCATTTTGTACAAATAATGCTTTTTTATACATTAATAAAATATTCTTGTTTTAGAGTAAACAAAGTACCCCCTCCCCCCCAAAATATAGACTTACTTGGGTGATAAAGTAAAGGGGAGAGAAAAAAATTAAAATTAAAATTAAAAAAATATTAGTAGTAATTGTAGGTGTGGCCAGGTGGCACAGTGGACAGAGCACTAGTCCTGGAGCCAGGAGCAACCATGCCCAAATCTGGCCCAGTACACCCAACAATCACCCAGCTGTGTGACTTGCAAGCCACCCCAACCCTTTTGCCCTGCAAAAACCAAAAGAAGGGGAAAAAAAGACCCAAAATAAAATAAAACAGTAATAATAGTAGGGGCAGCCAGGTGGTGGACAGAGCACTGGCCCTTGAGCCAGGAGCACCCGGGTC
This sequence comes from Macrotis lagotis, assembly GCF_037893015.1. Lineage (NCBI taxonomy): Eukaryota > Metazoa > Chordata > Mammalia > Peramelemorphia > Peramelidae > Macrotis > Macrotis lagotis. Next base: position 261,318,775 of record NC_133659.1, on the reverse strand, counting down.
CAAATCTGGCCTCAGACACACAATGAGCACCCTCCTATGCGGCCCCAGGCAGACCACCCAACCCCATTTACCCTGCACCCCCCCAATAATAATAAATAATAATAATAATAATAATAATAATAATAATAATAAATGTGCTTCAGTCTGTGTTAAAACACCACCAACTCTGTCGCAGGTGGATCACATTCTTTATGATAAGTCCATCATAAAAGTTACATCCATATTTTTACACCATGGCCATTGTTGATCGCGACTCCCTCCTGTCATATTTCTCCACTGCCATGTTTTCTCTCTCTTTTCACTCTGACTCTGCTGAAGGGTAGCTGAGTGGCACAGCAGACAGATCCCTGGCCCTGGAGCCAAGAAGCCCCAACCCCCATACCACCCTTAGGCCCAGCATCCATCTGGCCCTATGGTCCTGGACAGGCCATCCAATCCCAGCCCCTTGCAAAAAGTAAAAAAGAAAATATGTTACATCTGACCACTCTCCCCCCATGGTCCATCCTCTCCTCCATCACTCACATCCCCACCCCTTATCCCTGCCCCCCCTTCCTTCTTACTCCAGATGTCTATACCCCATTGAGTATATATGCTGTTTCCTTTCCTAGCCACCTCTGATGAGAGTGAAGATTCCCTCATTCGCCCTTGCCTTCCCCACTTCCATATCATTGCAATAGCTCATTGTAATAAAGAAAAATCTTATTATATGAAATATCTTGGCCTATTCCCCCTCTCCTTTTTCTTTCTCCCATTACATTTCCCTTTTTTCTATTGATTCTATTTTTACACCATATTTTATCTTCAAATTCAGCTTTCTCCTGTGCTTCATCTATAAAAGCTCCTTCTACCTGCTCTGTTAATTGAGAAGGTTCATATGAGTATTATCAGTGTCATTTTTCTATATAGGAATGCATACAGTTCATCATCATTAAGTCCCTCATATTTTCCCCTTCTCTTCCAATCTCTGTGCTTCACCTGAGTCCTGTATTTGAGGATCAAACCTTCTGTTCAACTCTGGCCATTCCAACAGGAACATTTGAAATTCCCCTGGTTCATTGAAAGTCCATCTTTTTCCCTGGAAAAGGACATTCAATTTTTCTAGGTAGTTGATTCTCTTTTGCGTTCTAAGCCCTTTTGCTTCTGGAATATTATATTCCAAGCCCTACGAGCTTTTAATATAGTTGCTGTTGAGTCTTGTGAGATCCTGATTGAAACTCCATGATATTTGAATTGTGTCCTTCTGGCTGCTTGTAATATTTTCTCTTTGCTTGGGAGTTCTGGAACTTGGCTATAATATTCCTGGGGATTTTTTTTTTTAATCTCTTGCGGAGATTGGTGGATTCTCTCAATTTCTATTTTGCCCTCTGCTTCTAGGATATCAGGGCAATTTTCCTGTAGTAATTCTTTGAAAATGATGTCAAGGCTCTTTTCCTGATCATGACTTTCAGGTATTCCAATAGTTTTTAAATTATCTTTCCTAAGTCTGTTTTCCATATCAATTGTTTTTTCAATGAGATATTTCATATTTTCTTCTACTTTTTCATTTTTTTTGGTTTTGAAGTATTGAGTCCTGATTTCTTGTAAATTCATCAATGTCCCTGAGTTCTATTCTTTGTCTGAAGGATTTGTTTTCCTCACAGAGCTTTCTTATCTCTTTCTTCCATCTGACCAATTCTTCTTTTTAAAGCATTCTTCTCCTCAATAACTTTTTGAACTGTTTTATTCATTTGACCTAAGCTGGTTTTTAGCATGCTATTTTCTTCTGCATTTTTTTTTGGATTTCCTTGACTAAGCTGCTGACTTCATTTTCATGTTTTCCTGCATCTCTCTCATTTCTTTTCCCAGTTTTTCTTCTATCTCCCTCATTTGATTTTCAAAAGTCTTTTTTGAGCTCTATCATAGCCTGAGTCCAATTTCTGTTTTTTCTTAAGAGACTTTAGATGCAGGAGCTTGTACTTCCTCATCTTCAGACTAAGGGTTTTGATCATTCTTGACCTCACAGACAAAGTATTTCTCAATGGTGTTCCTCTTTTTTCTCTGTTTACTCATTTTCCCAGCCTGAGCCTGTTTAGGGGGTACTTCTTGAGCTTTTGGGACACTCTCACAAGGATCTCAGTGTGTGAGGCTCCGTCCTCCATCCTGGTCTGTGAATGACCATAAGCACCCCCCCCCCCATCACGGGGCTGAGGTGGGGGGGGGGCCCTGCTGTTCTATGGGGGGACCTAGACTGCTATCAGGATCTGAATGTAGTCAGAACCCCAGCATCCTGCTCCAGGGACAGAGGACATAACTCTGCAGTCTCTCTCTCTTCACTCCCCTCCCTCAATGGGCTCATGCCCTGGGGGCTCCTGCTTACTGGCTCTGCCTGCTTCTGTTTCCTGGATCTGGACTGCCTTGGCCATGCTGCTTGCTGTGTGCCCTGAGGGCTGAGCTTCACATGCTCACTCTGGCAGAGGTCCTCCACTGATCCCCCAAGTTGTGCCCAGTGCTCCCTGGGGCATAGGTCAGGAAACACCCCTGCGGCTCCCAGTGCCCTAGGGCTGCCTCCAGGAGGCTGAACTTCTTTCCCTCTGGCAAGCCACCCCTCTGGCAGGCTGCCCCTCCAATCCCGGGGAGCAGAGCCTTTCTGCTCTTTTCCAGGTTACCTTGAGTAGGAGAACTGACTCACTGGGCCCGTCTGTGGTTTCTGTCTCTTGAAAATTTAGTTAAAGTCCTTAGTTTGTAAGTTTTATGAGAGATCGCCTAAGAGATGATCCTCTCTTGTTGCCATTTTGGCTCTGCCCCCGCCCTTAGCATGTTCTTAATAAGTTACTAGTATGGAGGAGCCAAGATGGCTATGTGAAAGCAGCATATCCCAGAAACTCCTTCCCCAAAAAACTCCCAAAGGCATCAAATTATGACTCTAGCCAAAATTTAGAGGCACAGAACCCACAGAAAGACTGAGTGATACATTTTCCCAGTCTAAGATAACTTAGAAGTTTTGTGGGAAAGGTTTGCTTCACCAGGACCAGGAGTTGGAAAAAAGCCCTGGTCACAGTGTAAGCCAATCCAGTCCAGCCCAGGGATCACTAGGAACAGCTTGAAGGAGCAGTGAGAGAACTCTGCTACACCAGAATGAGTGCGGAGTAAGGAGCACAGGCCACAGAACCTGCAGCAAGAATCGGGGGAAACCAGCCTGCACCTCCAGAGCACAACCTATAGAAAGTAAGGAGGTCAATAAGATCAGTAAGGAGGTGTTTTCCCACACTCAGATCCAAGCTGCAGTTTGACCTTCCATATTAAGATAGTAGGGACCCTCCTCACATCACCAGGGCAGAGGGGAGTGCCTGTAGTCATCTACATATCAAAGCACAGGCAAGAGAGCATAAGACCTTGGAGGAATAAAGAGCCTAGTGGGGTGTCCCCCCCAAAAAAAATCCCAAGGCCTTGGAAGTGCTGTAAATTAGTCTTGGGCTGAGGAAATGAGTAAACAACAAGAAGAAGAATCTGACCATAGAAAATTACTTTGGTCCCATGGAAGATCAAAACACATACTCAGATGATGACAAAATTGAAGCTTCTATATCCAAAACCTCCAAGAGAAATAGAAAATAGGCTTAGACTATGGATGAGCTCAAAAAGACTTTGACAAGAAATTAAGGGAGGTAGAGAAAAATTGGGAGAAGAAATGAGAGTGATACAGAAAAATCATGAAAGCCAAATCAGCAGCTTGGAGAAAGAAATACAAAAAAAAAAAATACTGAAGAAAATAATGTTAAAAATCAAATGGATGGGGTGGCTAGGTGGTGCAGTGGATAGAGTATTGGCCCTGGAGTCATGAGTACCTGAGTCTAAATCTGGACTCAGACACTTAATAATTACCTAGCTGTGTGGCCTTGGGCAAGTCACTTAACCCCTTGACCTTGCAAAAACTAAACAAAAATGGAAAAAGCAAAACAAAAAAAGATAAAAAAGCACTCTGAAGAAAATAACTCCTTCAATTGTAGAATGTAACTAAAGGAAGCTGATAACTTTACAATAAATCAGGAAGAAATAAAACTCTTCCAAAAAAGCCAAAATTAGAAGACGATATAAAATATCTTATTGAAAAACAACTGACCTCGAAAACAAATCCAGGAGAAATAATTTTAAAATTATTGGGCTACCTGAAAGCCATAACCAGGAACAGAGCCTAGACTTCATTTTTCAAGAAATAATACAGGAAAATTGCTCTGAGATCCTAGGAGCAGAGGGTAAAATAGAAATTGAGGGAATTCACCCATCATCTCCTGAAAGAGATCTCAAAAGGAAAAAATTTCCAGGAATATTATTTCCAAATTCCAAAACTCCCAAGTCAAAGAGAAAGTACTAAAAACTGACAGAAACAACCAATTCAACTACTGTGGTTCCATAGTCAGGATTACACAGGATCTGGCAGCTTCTACATTAAGGGCTCAAAGGGATTGCAATATGACATTCCAAAAGGCAAAAGATCTTGGTTTACAACTGAGAATCAACTACCCAGGAAAACTAAACATCCTCTTTCAGGGGAATGATGGACTTTCAATGAAACAGGGGACTTTCAAACTTTCCTATTGAAACAACCAGAACTGAACAGAAAGCTTAATCTTCAAGTACAGGACTGTTCAAGTAGAGGGGGTGAACAAGAAGGAACTTTATGATACTGAACTCTTTGCATTTCTGCATGGGAAGAAGATGTTGATAACTCATATGAACTATCTCATTTATAAGAACTGTTAGAAGGAGCATATATAGACAGGGCACAGGAAGCAGCAGAATGTAATGGTATAATATAGTAAAAAGATGGAGTCAAGCAGTGATAAAGGGAAGTACTGGGAGGAAGAGAAAGAAGAGGAAGAAGGAGCTAAGATATTTCACATAAGAATCAAGAAAAAGCTTTTTCAATGGAGTGGAATGGGGAAAGGCAAGGGGGAGTGAGTGAGCCTTCATTTTCATCAGAAATGGCTCAGAGAGGAAATAACATACACACTTAATAGGGTATAGAAATCTATCTTACCCTAGAGAAACAAATGAGAAGAAAGGGATGGGATAAGGGGGAATGGGGCGGGGAGGGAAGAGGGGAATAGGTGATAGAAGAAAGGGAAGATTGTGGGAGAAGGTACTCAGATACAACACACTTTTGGAAAGGGACAGGATGAAAGGAGGGAGAGAATAGAATAAATGAGAGTGGGGAGGAATAGAATGGAGGTAAATACAGCTAATAATAGAAAATGGGGGAAAAATATTGAAGCAACTTCTCTGGTGGACTTATGATAAAAAAGGCAACTCACCCCATAGACAGAATCGTTGGAATCTGAATGTAGACTGAAATGCATTCTCTCTCTCTCTCTCTCTCTCTCTCTCTCTCTCTCTCTCTCTCTCTCTCACACACACACACACACACACACACACACACACACACACACACTATTTTTGAGGTTTCTCTTCTTCTTTGGGGGGGCAGTTTATGTTTACTCATAACAAAATTATTGTGAAAAATATAAAATAAATAAACCAAATAATTTTAAAAAAATTTTTAAAAAATAAATTCCTTGAAGATTGATCCTGACTTAAAATTCTAGTCTATTTTTCCACCACATCATGGCTGGCCTTCATAGGTGATATGAATATCAGTGCTGGGATTCAAATCCAGTTCTCCTGATCAGAAGATTAGTCTTCCTTTCAAAATATTTATTCATGGGAAAAATGCTCTACTGCCTTCTTTGAGGTCTTAAACTCTGCCTGTGAGGCTCCCAGATGTTGGAACTATTATTTGTGTAGATCTATCTTTTTGTGCAAAATATGTGTTACTAAAGAATGGGGTGGTCCCTTCCCTCTTCTTACTATTTTTTTACTAGGATCAGGCTATCAATGATAATCACCACCCTGGGTTCTAAGAAAAGAATTGATACTGCAGGAGATTACAAGAAACTAATAGTATTTTTCTTTTTTTAAAAATTGACTCATAGACTCAATTATCTTTTAGAAAAGAAATTTATTTTAAATGAACTGTTTCTGGGAGATGTTGGCCAGATTATATCAAATGTCAGTATACTGTAGAAACTCATCAGTAAAATTTACAATGACTTAAAGAAAACTGCAAACAATCTAAATAGGAAAAACCAAATGGATGAAAAGCATATAAATTACCCAACCTATTGCACATATTTGAAGTAAGCCCATTTGTGGAACAATAATATAGTATTCTCCCTAATGCATTTAACATTGCATGTAGTATTTGACTTGCATCATCCACATTTTCTCAGATTACTCAAAGCACAATAGCTGGACATCTCTATTTTATTTTCTCTCTCTTTTTTTCAAATCATATTTATTTGTGTATCTGTCTCCTAAATCCCATTAAATTCTGAATTCACTGTGAATGCAGCCTACCTCAAGTTTTATTTTTATATACATATATATATATATATATATATATTTATTTATTTATTTATTTATTTATTTCCACCATGTAGCATAGTGATCTGTGTAATCCCCCTCCACAAACGACCAAAAAACACCCTCCTCCTACACCATCTCCAAAAAAAAATTGACCCTGTATTTTTAGGTATGGAGATATCCCATCTACTAATCCAAATCAGCAGGCCTTCTCTATGGTTCAACATTATGAAGCAGGAGACACTGAAACAGACTTAAGTCTGTTTAGAGCTCTTATATCGACAAAGCTCTTATATCAAATTCTCTCCTAAGTCTATGCCTCATTCTCCCACAAATAGAGAGGAAGCACACAGATAAGCAATATCTGTGGCTGACTCATAACTCCAGAAGAATAGGACTTCCAAAGATACCAACAAAGCCTTGGCCTTGGTACAAATTAATATTCTTTTGTGGACAAAAGCCCAAGTGACCAGTCTATGACACCTTGCTACCTTTGGCTTCCCAGGCCCCAGATTCATGAAAGTGCTGTCCTGAGAAATGCTTCTTGGGGCCCAGAGGTCTCTTCCAGGCAGTCCACCAAGTAATCTGTTTACAAAGCTGTCCAGAGTATTTGCCATGGTGAGGCTAGGAACCAGAGGATTAAGGCCAACTAACTCAGTAGCATCTGCTCTCTGTCATTCCCAGCTGTAAGGAGCAGAAAACTTGTTTTGGGATAGGGCATCAGGTGGCAGTTAGGATGGAATGTATATGTGTATGATTGTGGGGCTAGCTTTCCCCATAGGGAATGGGCATGGATGTCATCTTATTGATGGCAATATAAAAGCTCTTTATCTAGTAGTTTTCATAAACAGGTATGAATTTTAAAATGCAAACAGGTTCTGAACATTTTCGAGCCTGCATTTGTTTTTCACCAGATTATAAACGCTATTTGTAGCTTTTTCATATTTTCTGATTTTATCACTCCTCACTTAGTCATATTCTTCCCCTCATTCATGTTCTTCTACCCCACTAAGAGAATATGTAAGGGCGGCTAGATGGTGCAGTGAATAGAGCACCGGCCCTGGAGTCAGGAGTACCTGGGTTCGAATTCAGTCTCAAACACTTAATAATTACCCAGCTGTGTGGCCTTGGACAAGCCACTTAACCCCATTTTGCCTTGCAAAAACCTAAAAAAAAGAGAATATATGCCTGAAGTTTATAATAGAATCTTAGTGAGAAAGGAATTCTGAGATCCCATCCATATTAAGATGATAATAAGAGCAAACTTTAAGGCTTGGAAAACATTTTATAAAAATTATTTTTCTTCATAACAACTCCAGAAGGTAAGTGCTCTTATTATTTCCATTTTCAAAATTAGTCAATTAAGACTGATTAAGTAACATGTACAGGATCACATACCTAGTAATCATATGATTTGAACTCAACTGTTCCTGAAAGGAGCTTCGTTAATCCACCCACTCTATGCACCTAGCTACCTAGGGGAAAGAAATCTGTTTTGGGATTTAGAAGGTTCAAGTTCTAGGCTCAGATTTCTCATTCATTAGGTCATCCAATGAGTCTAGTACAGAGGCAATGATTGGTTTGTGAACCATGAAGGTCTGGGCAAATTATATAAACTTTCAGTGTCTCTAGCTTTATAATATTGAACCTTAGAGAAAGCCTGCTGATCTGGTTTGGTAGATGGAATTTCTCCATACCTAAAAATACAGGTTCAGTTTTTTTTTTTTTTGGAAGTGGGGTACGAGGAAGATGTGTTATTTTTTGGTCTTTTTTGGAGGGGGATTGTACAGATCATTATGCTACGGTGGTAATATACATATATATATATATATATATATACATATATATATATATATATATATATATATATACATATATACAAATTGAGGTAGGCTGTGTTCACAGTGAGTTCAGAATCTAATGGGATTTAGTTGTTCTTTTTTTTTAGAAGGCAGTTGGATTAAGTGACTTGCCCAAGGTCACACAGCTGGATAATTATTAAGTGTGTGAGGCGGGATTTGAACTCAGGTACTCCTGATTCCAGGGCCAGTGCTCTATCCACTGCATCCACCTAGCTGCCCCTATCTAATGGGATTTAGGAGACAGATACACAAATAAATATGATTTGCAAAAAAAGAGAGAAAATAAAATAGAGATGTTCAGCTATAGTGCTTTGAGAAATTTGAGAAAATGTGGATGATGGTACTCAAATACTACATGCAACATTATATGCATTGGGGAGAATAATATATTATTTTTCCACAAATGAACTTACTTTAAATATGTGCAAGAGTTTGTGCAATTTATATGCTTTTCATCCATTTGGTTTTCCTATTTAGATTGTTATGCAGTTATCTTTAAATGATTGTGAATTTCACTGATGAGTTTCTATAGTATACTGAGGTTTGATATAATCTGGCCAAAATCACCCAGCAGCAGAAACATCTAGAAATTTATGCTAAACATTCTTCTAATAAAAGTCAAATGTTGTTGGTGATATTTGTTTAATGTTTCACATGAGCTGATTTTAAACTTTACATGAAAGATACTCCATTGGAAACAAGACTTTAAGACTGCATTGATATTTTGCTAATGAATCAATTAAAAACCAGCCAACAAGCAATGGACAAAGTGGAATTTAATATTCTCTACACCAATCATATGGATGTTTGTAAAGATCTGATATCTTCAGATACTCCATAGAAAATGCACAAAATAATCTGTGAAACCCTCACTATTCCCTTTTGTGTTTTCATCAAGAATAACTCACCTCAGGGCAGTTAGGTGGTGCAGTGAATACCATACCAGCCCTGGAGTCAGGAAGACCTGAGTTCAAATGCGGCCTCAGACACTTAATAATTACCTAGCTGTGTGACCTTGGGCAAGTCACTTAACCCCATTGCCTTGCAAAAACTTAAAAAAAAAGAATAACTCACCTATCTTAGACAGGCACTGCAACTGAATAATAAATTGGACCTAGAATTGAAAAGGAGAACTAACTGAATAATGTTTTAGAAATTATACCAACCTTTTAAATTTCCCAGGCTGCCTCTAACATGTATACAGGTACTCACTCATGTGCTTTTAACAGGAAATTCTTTGAGTATCACTATGTAACTAAGCATCATTAACCAATGCAATATTTGAGAAACAAAAATTACAGGTGACTCAAAAGGCAATGAAAGGTGCCTGGTAGATAAACAATGATGACTAATGCTTACAAAGGAGCTGGACTGGCAATGTATTTTCCCATCACTAAGTATTAATTAAATGCTTTCCATATGCCAGGCATTTGTTTTAGAGGCAGCAAAATGACATAGTAGATAGAGGCCTGAAACTGGAATCAGTAAGTCTTGAGTTCAAATCTAACCTGACAATGTGAATACACACTAGAAGTGTGAAACCAGTCAAGTTATATGCCCCAGTTTTATCATTTGTAAAATGGGGGAAATTATAGTACCTACCTCTCAAGATTATTGTGATGATCAAATGAGCTAATATTTGTTTTCTAATTTTCTTTGAATTTTACAATTTTCCCCTAATTTTGTGTACTTGCGCGGGCACCTGGGTGTGTGTGTTTGTGTGTGTGTGTGTGTGTGTGTGTGTGTGTGTGTTATACAGGATAATAAGGAAAGGACAGAGATAAAACACTAACCCTAGCTGAATTCAATCAACACTTCCTACCAAACAATCTTAAAATAACTCCTCAAATCAACTTTTGGACCAGCAGAGCCCACAAAATGTCAAAGAGACACATTTCCCAAGACTAAGAGGTCACTAGAATGTATTTCTGATACCTGGGTGGGAGTTTGTGGTAGGGTCTTGGAGATGGCTCAATAGTGGTGGCAGCTCCCTTGAGAACTCTCAATTAAGAGATGAGAAGGGGTCAAACAAGTGGTCAGAAAGAGAATTCAGGGGACTTTTTGCTGACACTGAATGTAATTGTCAACTCTATTGCCCATTCCTATTTCTAGGTTGCAATTCTAGAGTGGGGGGGTTTGTGGTCAGTCCCATTGAATCAGGAGTCCTGTTCTCAGGCAAAAGGGAGCACTAGTTCTTGTGACTAAAGGACACTAAGGGCCCTTTCTGATAAGGACCAGAGTGTAGACTAGAAGAACTATGTTCACACCTCTCTCAGTATCATATCACTTTGGAAATACCAAAAACTTTCCTTTCCCCAGAACTATTTCTGAATTACATAGCTCAAAACCATTTGAAGTTCAGTATTGTGCCTCTCCATTCCAAGAAGAGAAGAGCCCAACTTTAATATAAGTTCTGAGTCAAGAAATAGGTTGAAAAAATGAGTAAACAATAAAAAAGAATATGACCATAAAAATCTTCTACGGTATCAGGGAAGACCTTTAAGACAAACTCAGAAGACAACAATGTGAAAATAACTATAAACAAAGCCCTGTCTCCCCCTAAATGCTAATTGCACTGAAACCTAATAAGAATTACTTAAAGAAGAGGAAGAGTTAAAGAAATAAATGATAGAAGAAAAACTGGGAAAATAAATGAGAATGATGCAATAAAATAGTGAATGAGAATTAACATCTTGGTAAAAGAGGGACAAAATTTATCAAGGGAAATAACACCTCAAACCAGAATTGGCATAATGGTAAAAGAGTCACAAAAATTCACTGAAGACAATAATTTATTAAAACTTAAAACACAGTGGAAGGAAATGATCCCATGAGACATAAAGAGATAATGAAACAAAATAGAAAATAAAAAAAAATAGAAAGAAAGAACTTCAAAGTATCTCTTTGGTAAAACAATTGATTTGGAAAATAGCCAGAGGAGAGATAATTCAAAAATTATCAAACTAAATGAAAGCCATAATCAAATGCATAGTCTAGATGGCATATTGCAAGAAATTATAAAGAAAAATTGCCTTTATATCTGAGATCCACTTACTTGCTTGAAAAAGATCTGAATATAAAAACTTCCAGGAATATTGTAGCCAAATTCCAGAGTTTCCAGGGCAAGGAGAGCATATTTCAGGTAACCAGAAATAAATAATTTAAATAATGTGGAGTCACAATCAGGATTCCACAAGATCATGTAGCTTCCACATTAAAGATATGGAGGACTTGGAATATGATTTTCTAGAAGGCAAAGAAACCAAAATTACAACCACCAATAACCTAACCAGCAAAACTGAGTTTTTAAAGAAAATTTAAGGAAATGGGGTTAAGAGTGACTTGCTGAAGGTCACACAGATAGGCAATTATTAAGTGAATGAGGTCATATTTGAATTCAGGTCCTCTTGACTCCAGGGTCAATGCTCTATCCACTGTACCACCTAGCTTTCCCAAAACTGAGTTTTTGATGGGAATAATGACTATTTAATAAAATAGACTTTTTTTTCTTTTTAGGATTTTCCAAGGAAAATGGGGTTAAGTGACTTGCCAAAGGCCACACAGCTAGGTAATTAATTATTAAGTATCTGAGGATGGATTTCAACTCAGGTACTCCTGACTCCAGGGCCAGTGCTCTATCCACTGAGTCACCTAGCTTCCCCCTAAAATAGACTTTCAAACATTCCTAATAAAAGACCAGAGCTGAAAAGAAAATTTCACATTCAAACAGAAAACTCAAGAGAAGTATAAATAGAGAAATAATAAAGGTCTCAATAAAGTTAAACTATTTATATTCCTATTTGAGAAAGTGATACATGTAACTCTTAAGATCTTTATTACTTTTAGCACAATTGAAAGGAATCTAATAGATTGTGGAAGTATGAATCAATTATGTTGGAATAATTTTCAAGAAAAACAATGAAGAGGTGAGAAAGAAGAACACACTGAAAAAAAAGGGGGAAGGTAGAGATAAAGGGGAAAAATTTGTCACTAAAAAATGCATAATAGAGAGCTTTTGCAAGGGGAGGGCCTCGATGGAGGGAGGTGAGTGGTGGGGCAGTCTTTGAACCTCACTCACATTGGTTCAAAAAACTAAAAATATATGTATCTATCATGTATATACTGTATTTCCCCATGTAAAAGACACAACCTTTTTCAAAAAATTTGGGGTCCCCAAACTGGGAGTTTCTTATACAGTGGTTCTAAATATTTTTACTTGCATTTCCTGCTTTTTGCACTTGTTTTTGCACTCATTGTTGTACATTTTCTTACTTTCATTTCCCACTTTTTCGTGTTTGTTTGTCTTTGTGCTCATTGTTTCCCATTTCTTATTGGTAGATTAGCTTATGTTTTGCCATGTTGTGCCCAGAAATGGTTCAAAAAGGATTTTTTTACAGTGCTGAATTCAAGTTCAAAGTTATCCACTTTGCAAAAGTGAATAAAGATCATGCTGCTGAACATCAGTTTGATCCTCCTGTTACTGAGAAAACAATCCAAGACTGGTTATGGAAAGAGTAAATCCTACTAAAAACAACAGGGCAGAGGAAGGTCAAGAGAGGCAAGTTAGCAAAATGACCTGAGTTCGAGAGGAAATTGAACATGGAATTAAAGACCAAAGGATGCTTGGAATTCCTGTGTCCACAAGGAAGTTTCAGCATGATGCAAGAATTGCTGATGATAAAGAAGTGACTGATTTCAAAGTAGGACACAACTGGTGCTTTAGGTTTATGAAAGGGAATGAACTAAGCATGCATACATGCACCAGACTTGCCCAGGGAGTGCTTCTGGTCATCTACAGACCAGAGCACAGGCAGGATATCAGTCAGAGCCACTCCTAAGATAGTGATTAGTCACCAAACTCATGAGGAAGAGCTCATGGATGGGAGTTTTGATGTAGAGTGAAGAGGAGTTGCATGAATTTTATGATGAGTAAAACTTGAGTTTTATAGAATACTTTTTTTATTCAAATTTTGGACTCCAAAATTAAGGTGCATCTTATACATAGGGAAATACAGTACATACATAATATATGTGTGTACATATGTGCATATATATACATATATGCACACACACATGAGTATTAAAAATCTAACTGACTCAATAGGAAAATAGGAAGGAAAGGAAATATAAGATATACGAGGTGGGGGAAAAGATAAAAGGGAGGATGGATTAGGAATCCGAAGCAAATGAGAGAGAGAAGTATAAACAAAGGAAAATTGGATTGAGGGAAGCACACCCTTAGTAATAATAACTGAATGGAGTTCACCCATAAAAATAGAAGTAGATAGCTGAATGGATTTGAACAAGAATCCATCAATATATTATTTACAAAATACAGCAGAATCAAATTTGTTTAAAAGTTAAAAAGGCAAGGGTAGAAATTAGGGTCTCAGAAAAAAATCAAAATCAAAAAAGAGACTTAACAAAAAGAGATAATTAGGGAAACTGCATTTTACTAAAAAGTACTAGACAATGATATAATATTAAAAAAATTTTGAAGGCAAATTTCTCTGATAAAGGCTTATTTTTCAAATATAGAGAAAATTGAGTAAAATCTACAAAAAGAGTCTTTGTCTAAGGTCAAAGGATATGAACAGACAGGTTTCAGAAGAACATCAAAGCTATCTTTAGTCATATGAAAAAAGTTCTATATATCACTTTTTGTCAGAGAAATGCAAATTAAAACAACTCTGATGTACTATCCCACCCATAACAAAAATGACAAATACTAGATCAGATAAGTGAAAATAGGTACACTAATGAACTGTTTCTGGAGTTGTGAAATAGTCCAATCATTAAGGAGAACAATTTGGAACCATGCTCAAAGGGTTATAAAATTGTGAATACCCTTTGATCTAGCAATCGTATTGCTCAGACTGTACAACAATGAAATCAAAGGAAAAGGAAAAGGGTCTTTTTGTAAAAAAAAAAAAAATATATATATATGTATATATATACATATATATATATATATAGCAGCTTTTCTGTGTGTGGGGGGGTGGTGACAAAGAATTGAATATTGGGATGTTCATCAATTGGGAAGTAGTTGAAAAAATTGTGACATATTATTGTACTAAAAGAATAATGAGGAACATGATTCAGGAAAAAAACCCACAACATGTTAAGACCTATATAAACATGCAAAGTGAAATGGGAAGAACTGAAAAATCATTGTGCAAGAGCAACAGCAATGTCAGGATTGGTTAGTTGTTTGGTTCTTGTTCTTTGTTAATGAAGTAAATCAAAATGACATCACTCTGTTTGAGAAAAATTACAGTGTGTCCAACTGCGGATGATCAGACCAATATGAACTTGGCATGCTCTACCACAGGTTGGGCACAAATTGTCCATGTGAACACCTGGGGTGGGTACTCAAAACTTATGAATGTCACATTTCCTTTGAGCCACTTCGATTATGACTTCCTTACAGAGTGCAGTATCCTCACTGATGAGGGCACATAATGATGATTGGTCCTGTGCCAATGTCTGCCAAACTGTACAATCAATTCTAAAGTTCTTCAATGAGATATTCAGGGTGTCTTGGTATAGTTTCTTTGGACCCCCTTGTGAGCACTTGCCCTGTGTGAGTTCTCCATAAAATAGTTTTTTTGACAAGTGTATGTCTGGCATCTAACCATGTGTCTAGCCCACTGTAGTTGCACATCTTAGTAATGTTGGAATGCTAGACAGTTTAGCTTGAGAAAGGACCTCAGTGTCTGGGATCTTCTGCCAAAGGATCTTCAGACTCTTCCTAAGATAATTTAAATGGAAGTAATTCAGTTTCCTGACATGGTGCTGGTAGACTCTCCAAGTTTCACAGGCATAGAGCAATGAGGTCAACACAAGGGATCTACTGACCTTCAGTTTGGTTGTCAGTCAATAGCTCTTCTCTCCCATACTTTCTTTCAGAGCCTCCCAAATACTGAGCTAGCTCTGGCAATGCAAGTGTCAACCTCATTGTCAATGTGTACTTCCTTGGAAAGGACCACTTTCAAGGTAAATGAACTTATCCACAGTACTCAAAATTTCTCCATCTGCTGTAATCAGTGGTTCCACATATGGATAGTGTGGTGCTGACTGATAAAGGACATGTTTTCTTGGTGTTAACTGTTATAATGATCATCAACCATGAAAGACTTGGTTACTCTGATCGATACAACAATCCAAGATGGGTTAAGAGTGACTTGCCCAAAGTCATACAACTAGGCAATTATTAAATGTCTGAGACCAGATTTGAACTCAGGTCCACCTGACCCCAGGGCCTGTGCTCTATTCACTGTGCCACTTAGTTGCCCTGGTCCAAGACAATTCTAAAGGATTAGTGATAACAAAAATAATATTATCTCTCTCCAGAGAGAACTTCTGAGAGTGAATGAGCCACAAGTACAAATTGAAGTATAATTTTCTCACTTTCTTCTTATTATTTTTATCTTTCTTGGACTATGGCTGATAAGGACATGTTTTGCATGATTTTACAAATAAAATTGATATTGTGTTTGCCCTCTTATTGAGTGGGAAAGGAGAGTGAGAAAGGGAGAAAATTTGGAACTACATTTTTTTTTAGAATTTTAAAACATTTTTTAAAAAAGATGACAAAATGGGGCAGCTAGGTGGCGTAGTGGATAAAGGACTGTCCCTGGAGTCAGGAGTACCTGGGTTCAAATCCGATCTCAGACACTTAATAATTACCTAGCTGTGTGGCCTTGGGCAAGCCACTTAACCCCGTTTGCCTTGCAAAAACCTAAAAAAAAAAAAGATGACAAAGAAGACTTCTAGGGAGTTGGGGGAATCTTCTGTGGATGCTTTATCCAATGACTTGAATAAGAATCGTTCAAGAGAAGATAGATCATGACTGATACATTGTTAAGAATATATGCATTCATGAGATCTCAGATTCATTAAAGAATTGAATCCCCCCCCATATCCCCATACACACCACCTACTTCAGTTTCAACATTAAGTGCCTACTAGAGATACAAGATACAAAAGTAAAACGAAAAGTTCTAGTTCTTGAGGAGTTTCTATTCTTCTGGTGTTATAATAACACATACTCAAGAAAGTATAAAATAATACAATTTTCAACTATGAGAGTGAGATCAGGAAGAATTTACTCTGGAAGGTGGTAAATAAATTATACTTTGAAAAAGAATAATAATGATGAATAAAAAGAACTGCCTCACTTCATTAAGGACTCTGTTTAGGTTAGATAGCATAAGTTGAGCATGGACATGATCAACTTGGTGCTGTAATTTCCTTCAGCTGTGTTAGAGGATGTTTTTCCATCTCCTCTCTCTCTCTCTATCATTCTGTCTGTATATTTCCCTTCTCTCTGTCTCTTTTAACCCCTGTGTGTGTGTGTGTGTGTGTGTGTGTGTGTGTGTGTGTTTGTGTCTCTCTCTGTCTCTGTTTCTCTCCCTCTTTCTCTTTGTCTCTGTCTCTCTCTGTCTTTATCTGTCTCTCTCTCTGTCTTTGTCTGTCTGTCTGCCTCTCTCTCTCTTTCTGTGTCTTCTCTATCTCTCTTTCTCCCTGTCCATCTCTGGTAAAAACTGTATCACTCTAGTCATCTGGATCAGTCATATGTGAAAACAATTTACAAACAATGAAGTACTAAGATATAATTTCTTGTTAACCTTCATTAAAAGCATGTTCTTTTCTGTTAAAGTGGAGTGATCCTAGAAAATCTGATTATTAAGTCCATGTCAGTCACCCATCAGCTTATGTGTCGATATAACTTCTAGTCTTGATATGATCTAGGAAATCAAAGGCTCCTGGTTCAGAATAGGGGGTGATTTTTTTTTAATGGTCTAGTCTTTCTCTTGTTTTCATGATATCATTACTACATAACATACCAATTACAAAATGACTTTAAAGAGTCTTTAAAAAATTCCTTCCCAAGAGCAATTTCTACTACATAGCCTATCACTTTTGGAAAGAACATTTGCCCTTTATCTTCTTTTTGGGAAAATGACTACTTACTGATGAAACCCACTTTCAGGCAGGGAAAACCAAGCATAGTTGTGAAATCCTTTACTGTCTTTCACCTTGCCTTCTCCCTGTTTTACTACCTCCACTCCCAATCAGATTCTTTTCAGATCATCTGGAAACCTGACTAAAGTAGGGGAGTTGGTTTCCAAAGAAACTGGATTAGGGAAATGAAAAGAATAGAGTGAGGCTGGTGTAGAAAATGCTGCCTCTAGCTACTACCTCTCAAGTCAGGCCCCTGAACTCTTTGGCTTGTTGTTTTTAATGCTGTCACAGTTAAATAGAAGCAGCAAAAAGGATAGAATTGACTTCTAGCTCCTATCCTTAAAAAAAAGAGGTCAAGAATTTATCTGAATTTAGGTACAGGATTCCCCTTCCCCCCAAAATTATCTCTGATCATCTAATTTGGGCAACTCCATTTCCTTCCCCATCACCACCAATTTTGATTTATCTCAAATGAAAATACTTTATCATCTAGTCATAAAATTGTTTAAGTATTACCATTCTGCCATTTTTGTGTTGGACATCATGTTGTCGTCGCTGTCTGAATCCATATGTTCAATGTAAAGGGTAGAGGTCAGAGAAATGATTGCAATTTATGGTAACATCCATAATTAGTGGCCTAACAGAGATTTAGAATGAGAAAGACCCAAGAGACCACCTTCAATATCTTCATTGTATAAAGAAACCGAGAACTAGAGAAGTTAATTATCATAAACACACCCCCCACTGCACTAGTTGCTCTGTTGGGTTTCAACTTAAGAAATATCACAATTTCCCCAGAATAAACTCTTCCTGTGAAATTTCATCTTCTTGGGGTGGCTAGGTGGCACAGTGGATAGAGTGCCAGCCCTGGAATCAGGAGTACCTGAGTTCAAATCTAGCCTCAGACACTTAATAATTACGTAGCTGTGTGGTCTTGGGCAAGCCACTTAACCCCATTTGCCTTACAGAAGCCTTAAAAAAAAGAAATTTCATCATCGCAAGGATTGATTCAACTTTGATATAGATCACCCTCCTAGCACCTTCAGTTTTCTCTCCCCTCTGATTGGAGGCTGGAGGGAAGAACAATGAACACTTATTCTGGATCCCATAACCTGGGATGCCATGTTATTGATCCATCCTGATACAGCAATTCATTGAAACCCACAGATCTATGATATTTGACCTATGGTGTAGCCATACCTCCCCAGAATTGTACTTGCTCTCCCTTTTAAAGATCAAGTACTATCTCTCTCTCTCTCTCTCTCTCTCTCTCTCTCTCTCTCTCACACACACACACACACACACACACACACACACACACACGCACACACACTTCCCAAGGTTTCCCTTAATAGAAGGCTTAGACTCTTTCTGGTTATCTTCATCAGTTGTTCTGTATGAAATACCCCTTTGTTTGTGTGTGTGTGTGTGTGTGTGTGTGATGCCACTCATCCTTTTTTCCTTTTTTATGGCCAAAATTACTTTTCCATGAATTTTATCATTTGAGACTTACAGCAGTCTTTCTAGGTGGGTATTATGGTCTGTGTTTTATAGATAGTGAAAGTGAAAACTCAGAAAAATTAATGGACTCTCATTGAGGACAGGTAGGAAAGCTAACTTTATGATTCCAGGTTCTTTGTTCTTTATTGTCAAGCAACCAATTTCCTCACAGAACCTAAATTGGAACACAAGTATACTTGTCTGTAAGGCAGTGAAGAGGGGAAAATCTCTTTGCCAGGTCTGAGTCTCAGACTATTAGGGTTTTGACTTGGTCTCTGCCTATTTCCTTTTGGCTTCGCTGTTGTTTTTACCTAAATCTCACAAATGACAGGCGATTCTGAGTTACCAAGGTCCTGATGGGATGTCTGAGGCTTTCTGGGCAGAGTGACCCTGAACCTGATCTCAACAGGCCCCTCTAGCTAATCCCTAGCTCAGTCTTCTCCCTCTTTTCCCTCCTCTTTCCTTGACTCCAGAGTCAGCTTGCTGACGCTTGTGTGGGGGTGGGAAAGGGTTTTTGGAGGCCTTCCTCCCTGTCAGCTGGTGTCAGTTTTCATAGCAGATGGTGGGTGGTGACGTTGGTCCTATTGTCCACCATTCCCTGCCCTGGAGGGAGAGCTTCTTTGCCAGCAAATCTCTTTTCCTTCTAGGGGAATTGGCATCTGCCCCCACAGACAGTTTGAGAAGGGAAACATTTTTACTTCTGTCCCTCAATCTGATAGATATTGATTTTCTTTGGGAATTAGAAAAAAAACTAAAGGTGTTCAGGGCTCCTCCACTCATCTCTACTTCCTGTCCCTGTAAATGATGCGGCATCTGTATTTCAACTAAAAACAGGGATAGAGGAAATGTTTCCAAGTCTGACAACATGAAGTTAGATAACTAAAATAAATTCTTTTTAAAAAATTTTTTTTATTTATTTAAGGCAATGGGGTTAAGTGACTCACTCGTCCAAGGTAAGTAATTACACATACTTAGATACTTATTAAGGGTCTGCAATCAGATTTGAACTTCAGGTCCTTCTGACTCCAGGGCAGTTGATCTATCCACACTGTATCACCTAGCTGCCCCCAGAATAAATTTTTGCTGCTCAGTTATAACACATTGGAGCATGTAGCCAACAGAATTTAGAAGTAAATTCACATCCTAAATCCCATCCCTTAAATTTCTAATAGATCTCAATTCTGTAACCCAGTCTGAAGACTGAGGGATATGAAGAGAACTGGATGACTTTCCCAGTTGGAAAAAATAATGATTCTTTAATCTCTGTGTCCAAATGAAATTCTGTAATGAGGGGATTCTGGCAGAAGGAGAGAAGCAAAGGAAGTGGGAGGGAAGGAGAGAGAAGAGAGAACATAGAGAAGAAAAGAAGGAACTGAAGGAGAGAGAAGAGAAGAGACTGGAGGAAACAGGGAAGGAGGAGAGGGGACTGAGAGTGGAAGAAGAGGAAAAAAGGGGGGGAAGAGGAAAAGAAAAACAAGGGGAAACAAGATAATTGAAAATGCTTTCAATTCATAGATAAGAAATCAGAGATACAGAGAGGATTAAATGACATGACCAGTGTCATACACAAGCAATTAACTGTCTGGGGTGGGATATATATAGTCAGGGTTCCCTTGTTTTACTCTCCTTATTGTCACCCAAAAGGAAGACCTACCCTGCCTAATTCACAGGGTTGTTCAAATGCAACAACATACATAAGAATGGTTTTAATGTATTTAAATTTAAATATTCCTATAAAATATTTCTATTAAGAGACAGTGTGGCACAGTGGATAGAACCTTAAAGCCAGAAAGATCAGTTTTAAGTTCTGCCTTTGATTAATATTGACTATGTGATCCTGGTGAAGTTTCTTAACCTGTGTATAATTTTCTGAAGCTATAAAATCAAAGAAGATACTGGGCCGACATTGATAGAGTGAATTTCCTTACATAGCAATTCCCTATAAAAAAATGAAACCCCATGACCACTCTCTTTCCATATATTCCTAATATTTTAGTTCCATTCTCCCCTTTTCCCTAGCCTAAATCATATATATTTTTTAATCTAGCAGCTAAATCTGCCCTTTTCACCTAGACTTTCTCCCTTGGATCTCACCAGGATGAGATTTCCAAGCCCCTGGCTCCATATTTAGCAGCTGCTGCAGTTCAGAGGGCTGTGCCTGGCTTTTATTCTAATGCAGGTTTTGGGAGCAGGCTCCCAGTTTAATCCCCAGCAGATAAACTAACATCAGAGAGATTGGGAGTTATTTACGAAGACTTTCTGGCCAGAGGAGATTGGATCCTGGTTAATCTTGTCAGCTGGGGTTGGGGGGTATATTTAAATGAGAATTTGTACAGGAATAATCCTTTCTTTAAATTCTGGCCCAATCCCTCCAAAAGTTGTAATCAGGGGAGTTTCTATAGGAAGAGACAGAAGGGCAGTTTGTATTTTGAGTGTATACTTAAAAGACCTGCACTAGGGAGTTCAAGTGAGGTTTTAAAAAGGGTATATACCCAACAGGAAACTAGAATGGTGCAGCAGGGGATTTTGACTATGTCATGGGTTCTAAACTCACATTTTCTATTTTTCTATCTGTGTAACCTTGGACAAATTAGTTAACTTTGCCTTCTTAGTCTGTAAAAGGAGAAGATTCAACTAGATGACTTTAAAGGTTGCTCAGGCTAAAATCCTTTGAGTGAAAAGAGTTAAATATCAATTTTGAGAATTGATTTTATCCTTTTCCTAGTCTCTAGAAAGAACAGTATTTGGATTATCCTGGACAACATGGTGGACTGAAGAACAAGGGGATTTCTTCTATTTGACCCCTGGGGAGTGGGCACTCCTTTTTCATTGCTCCTCATTTCCTTGTCCATCTCTGGTATCAGTTTTATTTTTTAAGCCCTTAGTTAATTATATATAATACTACACACTGGTAATATATGTACATATGTGTATGTATATGTTCATATGTATGCATATATATGTATATATGGAAAGAGAAAGTGAGACAGAGAGTCAGAGATGGAGGCAGACAGAAACATAAATTGTGAAATGTGAAGGAGAAAGAGAAAAAGAGTCAGGGAGGCAAAAAAAGATTGAGAGAGAGATGAAGAGAGACTACAGACAGAAAGACAGACAAAAAAGAAAGGGAGGGAGACAGAGACATAGAGCAAGAGTGAGAGAAACAGACAGACAGAGAGAACAATACACAAAAAGAGAGACAAGGCAGATAGAGAGAAAAAAAGACAGACAGAAGAAGACAGAAACAAGAGACAGTCAGAGAGAGAGAGACAGAGAAATAGAGATAGAGTTAAAAAGAGACATAGAGACCAATACACACACAGAGACAGAGAGATAAAGAGAGAGACAGACAGTGAGAGAAATACACAGAGAAAGCAAAACATACCTATAGACACAGATAAAAACAGAAAGAGAGAAAAAAAGACATAAAGATATTGAGACAGCTGGACAGAGAAAGATAGGGGGGGAGAGAGAGGAAAAAAATAAATAAATATTTCACCTGACAGAAGTGGAACAAGGAGATAAGAGTAAAACCAAAATGTGGTCCTTTTATGCTGCTGATTATTTCAGTATTTCTGATCTCTGATTTTGTCAGCCCTCCACTGAAATAGATCCCAATTTCTCTACATGTTGGTAGCTACTTTTTTATAAGGTCCTTGAGGGAAAAGAGTGCCTCACACTGATATCTGTATACCCATTGCTCAACATGTTGCCTAGCTCAGAATCTGGGCTTAATAAATACTTTCATTGACTGCTTACTTTACAATAAGCCCCTACAAATGTCTAAATGTCTGACAGTTCTAAGAAGAGTATTCCAGAGATGAGCTATAGGGTAGATGGGAATAGATGGCATTTATGAAACCCACTTAGGTTAGCAAAGCTCTGTTAACTTTTTTGAATGTCAGGACAACAATATGTAGAAAGAGAAAAAGAGAAGTATTTATTTAACTTTTTTTTTGCAAGGCAAATAGGGTTAAGTGGCTTGCCCAAAGCCACAAAGCTAGGTAATTACTAAGTGTCAGAGACCGGATTTGAACCCAGGTACTCCTGACTCCAGGGCCGGTGCTTTATCCACTACACCACCTAGCCACCCTGAGAAGTATTTAAAAATCAAGAAGACCATACAGATGAGGAAACTATGGGACAGAGAGATTAATTGACTTTTCCATGGGTCATATCACTAGGTCTTCTGATTTTTAAATCCCTCTCTTTATCTCTTTTTATATCTAGCAGCTATTTATTATTATTAACATATATAACTGGGTAGAGATTGGGCAGAAACAATTCTCTGAGTGATCCAAGTCTCAAATCAGTTTGATGCAGAGAACCAGGCTTTTATCCTGGGATATAGTAGGCACTTAATAAATGTTTATTCCTTCCCCTTCTTCCCCTTTGCTGCTGACTGTGTGACCTTGGACAAATCTCTTCATTTCTGCAAGACCAAATTTTCTCCTCTGTAAAAGAGAATTTTGGACTAGAGGTCCCTTCCATCTAAAGAGGAAGTTCTACAGTTGCTTAGAAATTTCACTGGAAGCAGGAGTCACTTAAGGGATTTGGAGTTTTGGCAATTCCACTCCCACTTTTGGTCTTGTTCTTTCTCCTCCCCTCCTGGCTACCTTGATCATAGCTTCAGCCAAACCCAATCAACCTGAGAGGTAATAAACTCTTAAAGTATGGGTTCAATTAAAGGAGAATTGGGTCTCCACTGGAGTTCATAGCTTGCCAGAGAAAAGGAAGATACCATCTGTGCTAGCATGCTCTGCATTCATGATCTTCAATGAAGTCATCCCTAGGTCAGTATTCAAGAGACAATCCTCTTTACATGACTTCCTTTCCTTGTTTCCACTGAATGTTCTTTTTTCTCAAATCAGGCTAGAGGTAGAGGAGAGCACAGATTATCTGAGAGGCTCCTTCCTCTACTTGTTTCCTATTTTCCCTTCATCACCTCACCAAAGGAAACCCCACCTCAAAACAGTGACTGTTACTTCTTCCCTCTCCATCATCAATGTCATTTCAACCTAATCCATTCACCTTTTTCTTCTTCAAAGACAATGCAACCAAAACATTAGAAATTGAGGGGATGCCCATTGGGAATGGCTAAAAAAGTTATAGGATATGAAAAGTATGGAGTATTGTTGTTCTATAAGAAATCATGAATAGTTGAACTCTAGAGAAGCAGGAAAGGAATTACAGGAACTGAAACTGAGTGAAGGGAGCAGAAACAATAGAACAGTGTACTCATTAACAATATTATGAGTTTATCCACCTTGATGCAAGTAGCTCCTCTTAGTAGTTCAAAGAGTTAGGACAGCCTTGGGAGACCTCCAGAATCTGAATAAGCACTACATTCACTTAAAAAAAAATTCTCTTGTCTTTCTTTCCTATCTTAAGGTTTTCTTTCTTTTTCCTTAGTTCTAATTATTCATACAGAAAATGATTAATCTGTAAACATGTTAAACCCAAATGTAAATGTACACTGTTTAGCAGACTGTTCATTATTGAAGGGAGGGGAGTGGGATGGGAAGGTGGAAGAAAATTATGTAATTTATAAACATGCATTTGCATGTAGATGAATGTTGAAAAACTTTCATAACATATAATTGAAAAAATAAAATATCAATTGGGTAAAATAAAAAAGATAGTCCAACCCCAGAGAGCCGCACAGTCCTAGTCATAGGGGAGGATATGGCAGCTTTTTGAACACTGTACTTCAGGAGGTTAATGTAATGTGATATGATGCCCCCCCCCCCAAAAAAAAACTGAAAGTCATCTTCAGATGTAGAACTAGAAGTATGGGGTACCAAGCAAAGGAAGTGTTAATAGATCAATCTGTAAGCTGTTATTAAGACTCTACTACAGGCTAATCACTAATGATTCAAAGACAAGAGGGACAGAGTCCTGATACTTAAGGAGATTTTAGTCAAGCCAGTGGTGAAATCATATGAATATACTGAATATTATTAACATAGTATAAAGAATAAATATATGATAGAAACATTATATATTTATATGTAATCTATAAAGAAAATATAAAGAATATAAAAAAGAATAAAGACTAATTGATTTAGGTGGGACATATACTAAAACCTGATTGAATTAGTTAGTGTTTGAGCCTTGAAGGAAACTAGGAAGCATGAGAAAGGTTGAGGAGGCAAGGCTTTTCTAGTCCTAAAAGACAGGCAATAATACAAAGGCCCAGAGGTTGGAACTGAAGAACAGCAAGACATCTAGACTAAATGGACAGATAAGAGAAATCTAGAGAGAGGAAACATTAAAAACAGAAGAGGGAGGTCCACAGTGTTAAAGGTTGATAGAGAGCAAGAAGGATAAGGACTAAAAAAAAAAAGAAAAGGTAGAAAGGAAAGTGGCAGCTTCTTGTACACTGCATTTGGTAATTAAGAGAGAAATAGAAGGTTGGAAAGGAAAACTAATGAGTTTAGAAGAGAGAATATAGAGGATTGAAAAATTAGAAGAAGATGGAGGCAGATTTTTTTTTAAATACAAAACAAAAAATTTAAAAAATTAAAGTTAAAAATTAAAGGTCTCTCCATCAGGACCACCCTGAAAAAATATTGGTGACCCATTGTCCCAATCTCACTAATGATTAGAATGGGAATTTAGACTTGACTTTTTTCCTAATTGGGTTGGTTTGTCCCTCTTTTGGCAACCTTGTGTAACCTCACTTCACTAATTTGGGGACTCTCCATATTGATGGTAGATTTAATGTAGATACTTGACCTGTTTAATTCACTAGAGCTCAGAACCAAGTAGCTCAAGTGATATATTAGCCTCCCTAGTACCAAGGACTGTAGATAGTCACCCCATGTACTTTTTCAAGGAGGTTGTCTGAGAAATAGAGAAGAAATATAGTAGACCAGTTTGAGGGGATGATAGATTCTAGCTAGAGTGCTTTTAGAGTTAAGAGGAGATTTGCAAATGTTTGTTCACCCTAGGGAAGAAATCAATAGATAAGGAAAAATTAAATATTAGAGATGAAAGGATCATAGTTGGGACTGGAAAAGATGGGACAGGATGAAATAAAGGATACAAATTGAGAGGAGTATGCAATAAAGAAGAAAGACCATCTCTTATGATATCAAGGGTTTATGAGATGAAGAGGAGAAAAGAAGATGTTGGCAATCACTGACTTCTATTTTTTTTCTGAAAAGTATTAGATGAGGTCTTCAGCATTGAAAATGGGTACTGTGGAAGGTTTGAAGAGAGAAAAGCAGGCTAAATTTGCTGTAGGAAATGGAAAGAGAATAAATTATGCAAGAGACAAAGGATTATCCTTCTGCTATCAAAATTCAATCTTCTCTCCATTCAGCTACTTGAAATAGGAAGAGGAGAAGACAGGTGGTAGAAGTAATTCATAATTGGGTTTAAGTAATAATGGCAAGAGTACAGGGAAAGAAGAAATTCAACAGTAAAGGCTGGTGTAAGGCTGAATATGTCATCTAAACATTCAAGACATATAATGGACAAGAGTGAAAGCAGAATCAAAATAAGGGTTTGGTAAAGTACTATGCAGTTGGGAGGTTGGGAGTCATGATGATGGCAAAGTTTATGCAAAAGAAGTTTAAAGAATTGGGACAACTGAAATGATAAGAGGTTATTATTAGACCAAGGACATTCATTTCAAGGAATTAGGCATGAAAGTAGAATGTTTATAGGTGACAATGAAATTAAGGGTATGACCATCTCTATAGGTAGCTGGAGTGGAGAGAAATAGGACTTGGCAATTGAGTAGATGAAGGAACTGGGATATAGTCCCACTGCAATTCTTCCCTGTCATCTTCCTCAAAACTTAAAATTCTAGATTTATTAGTGGATAAGATTCTAAAAGTTTTATGTTTTCTAGCCCTCTTAAATATGACCTAACCCTCTTAAATTTTTATATAGAATAGTTACTTAATAAATAATATAATAGACTTCACATGTTTACAAAGTTCATATGACTGGATAGCCACATACTGTTGGACCTTTTGAATACTTGATTTGATTTCTAACAGATTTTGGTTCCTGTCTTGTTACTGTCACTTGTCACTCTGGGCCATTCCCAGTAATCTTGATTTTGCTTTGCCACTAGACTCCTATATCTCTGGAAGAGAGAGTGAGGCTTATGATTTTGCACAGATCTGCCTCACTTAAATCCAATTCATACCAAGTCAAAACATCACTCTCATGATATCATTGATCCTCTTCAAAGAATGAAGAATGAACAATAGGAAAAAAACATAACAATGATGACAACAGCAATTCTTCCCTAAATCAACCCCACCTGAAATATTGTGTCTAGTTCTGGGCAGTACAAGTTTAGAAAGCATGTGTTGACAAGATGGTGCACATCAAGAGGAGGATAATCATTAAAAAAAACATATAGATGTTTAGCTGGAATAAGAGAAGATCTGGGGAGTTGTCTTTAAGTATTTAGAAGAGTGATTCAATTTCTTCTACTTCATTTCCTAGAAGTAAAATTACTAAAAATATGGATGGGGTTGGAGAACAGTAAGTAATAGAGCAACAGATTTCTGCTGCATAAGAATCCAAACAAATAATGCTTTCCAAAACTAGAATGGGTTGATTTGAAAGATAATGAGCTCCTCACCCCTGAACATATTTAATCAGAGGCTGAATAGTGCCAAGGATCAAGGATTTAGAATTGAGAGAGAATTTAGAAGCGATCTCCTCCACTCCCAGTCCTCTCTCCTTTTGTAATGAGGAAACTGAAGCTTAGAAGCTAAGTGACTGCCAGTATCTCACTGGGAGTAAGAGGCATGGCTGAAATTCGAACCCAGGCTCTCCAACTACATTTCCAGCATTTGTTTCATTGTTCAATGTAAGTCTGCTGCAGAGGGGGATTCCTACTCAGGTACAGTTTGGATACAATGACCCCCAAAAAGCCTTGGCTGCAATAACTTACCTGGTAGTCTGATTTCTTGAGAACTTCCTCGGCTTGCAGAAAGGTGGGGCAGAGTGATCATTTCCCATTGCCCTGTCCGAGATTGCATCTTTCGCACTACTTTGCTTGACTTTCTCCTTCTTTTCCCCTCTTAAAGGACAAGTCAAGTACTTTGTCAACTAGCATAAATTAAGTACCTATAGTATTGTGTATTGCCACAAACACTGGAGTTATAAAGGAAAGCAAAAAGTCTCTGCTATCATCAGGAATCTCACAATATAATGGGATGGACAACATGCATATAACTCTGCACAAAAAAATATATGATAATAGATAATTTGGAGATCACCTTAGAGAAAAAGGATTAAAATTGTGGGGGCTCAGGAAAGGTTTCTTGTAAAAGGTGAAATTGTAGTTGGGACTTGAAGCAAGAAGTCAAAAGATGAGGAGGGATAGAATTCCAGTCATAGATCCAGAGAGTAAAAATGCAAAGAATTGGAAGATGCAACTTTTTTTTTCAATGAACAATGAATGTTATTCGGTATCCTAGGACATTAACCCTTAAAACCCTGGATTAAAAGTTACAAAAGAGAATAAAAAAATGTCAGCATGACATGGTGAGAAAACTGTGTTATGATACAAAGGACAAACCCAAAAAGGCTTTAGAATCGAGTTTATTGCAATAATGAAGGTGGATTTAAGAGAACTATTGATATGGTCTCCTTGTCTCAAAAAGGAAGAGATAGACTCTGCTTCCAAAATGCTACATACAAGACTGATATGTTAACTTATTTTACTTAACTTTTTTTTTCTTTGCTGTTGTCACAAGGAAGGGAATTTTATTTTGTTGGGGAATATGGATAATGGAGGTAACAAAAAATGTATGAAAAGCCAAGAATGTTAAAAATACTGAAACATGAAAAGACTTACATGAACTGATATCAGAAAATCTACATACTAGATCTCCTACCAGATTTACTAAACCAGTAAAATCTTGAGTTAATTTAAAAAAGAGAGAATAAAATGAACAGTAGCTTTAGCATGGAATGTGGGGAAACTACATGTGCAATGTTTCTCTGGTAGTGAGAAGAGAGGAATATGAGGGAAATTTTGGTTATATAAGAACAAAGAATAGAATTTATTTATAAAACCAATTACACAAATGTTCTCATTTCAGCCTGGGTTAATTTATCCTGAGGGGGAGGTGCTATGACTTGAGGGAAGAAGAGCAAGGAGCTTTTGATGACAAAAGGAGACAGGATGGGAAAAGATTGCAGCTTTTAATATTAAATAAACAGAAGAAATTCATATGTAGAATAAAATGTGAGCTAGAAATAAAATAAGTACCTAAATGCATATTTCAGGCAACATCTCAGAACTCATCATTACAAGACTGCCCTCCTCAAAAGGGGCATAAAGAAATTTCCAAATTGTTTTGTCCCAATGAACTCCTCTTCTTATTTCCATGCAGAGCAGGGGATTCTGGGACCAGATGTGGCCAGAGTCCCATCCGGGTAGTTAGCACAGTATCACTTACTCTAGGGGACATCTAAGCAGGGATTAGGGGGTATGCACTAAGTGTAGGAGTTCCCCAAGGCCTAAGGGATTAGCATCTAAAGGCACCAGCTTTGTAGAAATCAGGTTCAGATGAGGATCTAACCCTCTTTCTTCACCCTTGCCTTTCATACACTGTAATAAAGGAGAGCTTCTTTGCTTTTTAAAAAATAATAATACAGTGAGGACCTCTCATCCCAAGGGGATAAAGTGGGAGTGGCAGAATTGGATATAAAGGAGATTTGCAACTCTGCATTGACTCCTACTCCTTTTCTCTGTGGGCTTTCTACTCAGATTTTAGTTAGTAAGACCACTCCATCCCCATTAGGCTAAAAATGAGATGCTTTGTAAGACATTGTTCTTATAGAGGACACTATTGTAAAACATGAATCTTCATGAACACTGACAGGAAGAAGATTTTAAGTTTATTTTGGCATCTTAGAATTAAAAGGGACCTTCCAGCAAGGTCTAACCTTCCACTAAGTACAGGAATTCTCTTGACAAGGTCCCTTACAGGAAACCAATACTTTGATCACTTCCAGGGGTGAAAAGTTCTGTATTTTGTGAGATAGCTTCTCCTTTCTTCTCTTATTGGGCAATTCTGGTGCTGTGTAGAATTACTGGTTTATAATTGTTCATAATATCAGAGTCTTGGATTTGGAAGGAACCTCAAAGATCATCTAATGCAATTAATACTGAAACAAAATTCCTTCTAAACAACCCCTACAAGTGATCACCCACCCTCTGCTTAAATATATATATATATATATATATATATATATATATATATATATACATACATAAAATTGAACAATTTGTTTGAGCTAATAGTAAAAGAAATGCACATTTCTGAAATTTCTGTATGTACAAAAAATTGGCAAAAATGATATAGAAAAAGTGTCGGAAAAGATGAAAGATGACATGCACTCATCAATATAATTTGAAAGAACTATGGAATGATCTAATCATTCCAGAGAACAGTTTGGAATTATGCAAGAAAAATAGCTAAATTGCTTATCACTTTTGATTAAATGATAACATTTACTGGAGCAAAAGAACAACATATATCTAACTATTCATATGTTGTCCTTTGTTGTAGTAGTAAAGCACTGGAAATAGGGGATACCCATGGATTAGTGAGGAGGCAACAAAAGTCATCCTCCCAATCTATGATATATCAATCAATCAACAAATTCTAAATGTCTAGTTCATCTCAGACACTGTGCTAGTTTTGGGGAATGGTAAGATGTATGTAAAAAAAGTTATTATACTCCAGGAATTTGACACCATTCTAGAGGGGGGAAGACAATGAACATATGAGGAGGTAGACTATGAGTGTGTGTGTATATATATATATATATATATATATATATATATATATAGCCAGAAAGAAATAGAGAATCATTAGGGAAGCAAAGGTGGGGGAGGGGAGGGGGAGAGCAGGAAAGCTTTTCAAAGTGCAGGTGGTATGAATTTTGAAGAGAAGGCATTTCAATGAGTGAAAGTGAAGAGCAAGTAAATCCACTTACAGAGCACAGCAAGTACAGGGACACAGAGAATTGAGATGGAATGTCATGTGAGGAACATAAGAACAATCTGAACTAAACAGTGAAGGAGAATGATGTATAACAACCTAGTAAGATGGAATGGAGACAGATTTACTGTAATAATCCATGTGAAAAATAATCAAGGACTGAACTAAGTAAATAGAGGCAATAAATGGATTTTGGAGATCAGGAGATGAAAATAAAAATTTGGCAAACATTTGAATTGGTGGACTAACACCAAGACTATAAGCCTAGATGATTGAAAGAATTGTAACATTCTTGGCAAAAACAGGGAAATTTAGGATTGGTTTTGTAAAAAATAATAATAATGGCTAATATTTATAAAGCAATTATTGTGCCAGGCACTGTGCAAATAAGTGTTTTATAAGTATTCCTCTTTTAAACCTCACAACCTTGGGAGAGAGCTACTAATATTAATCCTATTTCACAGATAAGGAAACTGAGGTAAACAGAGCTTAAATGACAAGACCAGAGTCACTTAGCTCTTAATGAGTACTGTTTTGCAAATATATATATGTGTGTGTGTGTGTGTGTGTGTGTGTGTGTGTGTGTATAAACATACATGAATATCTATCTATGTATATGACAGTAGAATAGTATCAATTAAAAATGTGAGCCTGGATCTCTCATCTCCACATTCTAGGAGTTTGTATGAGAAACTAATCCCTTATCTCTATTTTCTAGGACTTCAAAGTGTTACTAGCATATTGTGAGAGTTTTGTTTGATTTTTTCCTTGTGTTAGGATAGGGGAGACATATGTTTGTAAGGCAGTAGAGAATGATTCAGTAGATAAGAGATTAAGAGAAAGAGGGGAAAGAGAGACAGAAAGAGACAGCAAATCATAGATACAGTTACGTAGAGACAGAGAATGAGAGAGAGAGAGAGAGAGAGAGAGAGAGAGAGAGAGAGAGAGAGAGAGAAAGAGAATGAATCACTGATTTGGGGGGCAATTTTTCTGGAGATAAGAGGAGGAGAATTAAGTGTTCATGTACTGGACAAATCTTGGCAAGGACAAAAATCACCACACTTTTTCCCTTTCTTTACATTCCCAGGGCTTTTTGGAGTGTCTGCCACATAGTAAGACCTTAGTAAATAGTTTCTGACTGACAGATTTATCTAGTTATTAGAGAGTGTAATAAAGAGGGAAACAATGAGATATGACTGAGTTTTTTTCCTTTCCTTTTAGAACTTTATTTTTTCAGGACAGTATGAGTTGAGGTCTTCAGTGGAGAAGTTTGGGGCAAGAGTGATGAGGCAGGACAGGAAAAAATGTTTGGAACAGTGTGAGGAATAGAATCAATAATGTTTTTTGTTGTTGATGAGTCATTTCACTCATGTCTGACTCTTCCTGATCTCATTTGGGGTTTTCTTGTCAAAAGATACTGAAGTCTCTTGATATTTCCTTCTTCAACTCATTTTCTTTTCCTTCAATTCATTTTATAAATGAAGAAATTGATATGAACAGGATTAAGTAACTTGCCCAGGGTTTAGGAAGACATAAAAGGATTGTCTTGTTTAGATGAAGGTTGAGTTAAAATTAGTTGATTTAAATTTTTCCTAGATCCAGTCATCTCAGTTGCCTGATTTCACCTACTTCTGTTCAGTAGCATGTGAGTAGGAGCAGTGGATGCAGGAATGATGTAGGTTTTGGATTTGTGAAAGCATGAGCAGCAAAATGACAAGGGAACAGGGAAGTTGAGAGTGGGGAAATGACTTGTATAGGGTCATGATTGACTCCCTGATCATTACAGACAAGTAAAGGAGTAGTAAGACAGAATTGTTTTTGTCAGATGTGACAAAATCACATTTCACATCAATTATTTTACTTTGTTACAAGGAAGGATTTATGGAAAAGGAGAGAACTGACATAAACTTGGATAATTTTTTTTAAGAAGAAAAGGAAACAAACGTACTTACAAGTTCATTGCAATAGTTTCAAATCTTGGTAAATGACAATTTACTTTTTTTTCTTCTTTATATCTTTAATGCATTTACCTGACTTACAATAGGCAAAATTTTACTGGTTTAATTTATAATTATAGATATCTGCTTGTCTTAACACCCACTGCATATACTAAAATTAATTAAATTACTAAATTACTAATTAAATTACTAATTAATTAGC
Organism: Macrotis lagotis; assembly: GCF_037893015.1. NCBI lineage: Eukaryota > Metazoa > Chordata > Mammalia > Peramelemorphia > Peramelidae > Macrotis > Macrotis lagotis. The sequence goes on along the minus strand of NC_133659.1, from coordinate 261,285,897 downwards.
TAGCCAAATTAGAATTTTGCCCAGGATCAAGATGAAGCTCACTGTACTTACCTCAATAATGTTTTTTTGAAAATTTGCATAATTTTAGGCTTCAGGGTCCTCTGTTCATCTCTAAAGATGTTCAGAGTTTGCTTATAGTGACTCCATCATTTCCACAGGCATTCAGTGCCTTAGGATGTAATTCACTTAAGAATAAAAATTTGATCTCTCACTATCTTCCATCTACTTTTGGTTTCAAAATTCTCTCTTAACTCTACTTGTTCTATTAGTTTTAAGAATGGGGCAATCTTTTTCATATTTGTATTTCTAGTGTTTGGCACAATGCCTGGAAAGTAATATATCCTTAATAAATATTTTTAACTGATTGCCCAAAAGGATTGTAGTTGATGACTCCCAGCTTATCCAGGTATGATGAGAAGCCCATGTTGTTCTTTCTGCCAGTCACCAGACAGGAAGTACTGAACAGATAACATAGAAGTCATAATTAAAATACCTAGGTTCTAATTCTGTCTAATTCTGTCCTTACCTTACTTACTTACTTTTCAGTTAAATGAGAGAGCTAGACTAAAGTCTTTAAGAACCTTTTAAATCTAGATCCTATGATCCAAAAAAGGAAGCAACTGTTTATCAAGCACCTACTGTATATTATAAGGACAGGTGTTTTTATGAAGCACCTACTACTATATATTATGCAAAGTATTTTACAAAAATATTATTTCATTTGATCCTTCCAACAACCCTGAGAACTATTTGCTTTTATAATCCTCATTTTATAATTGAGGAATCTGAGGCTAATAGTGGTTAAGTGATTTGTCCAGGGTCAATAACTAGTAAATGTCTGATGCAGAATTTGAACTCAGATCTTCCTGATTCCAGGTTCAGTGCTCTATCTACTATGCCAGTGGAATGCAGAGTTGCATTGTCTCCTGTTAAAACTTGATCTCCTTGAGATCAGGCATTGCCTTATTATTCTGTTTGCATACCCAGTCCTTACTGTAATATTTTATACAAAACAAGTGCTTAATAATTGTTTTTATTCATTCATTGCCTAGAATACATCTTATGAGTTTGCAGTGTAGTGCTGTGCAAAATAAATATGTTTATTGAATTGAATTGAATTTAGTTGCTAGAAGTGTGCCAATATATTAATCATATTTGAACCTCAAAATAAACCTATGAGGTAGAGTAGGTGATTTGCACAAAGGAAGAGCATTTGGGAACAAATTAGGAATCTTGAGATCATGTTAAATGAAGTGGTACTATGTCAATCAAAGCAGGGGTCCTGGAGGAGATGAGGGTTTAAATGAGTATCCTTTGATATCCTCTTTTCTGGATTAAAATGCTTAAAAAAAGAATAGCAAGATTCTAGGAGGATTCTGGGTAAATTAAAAAAAAGGGGAAGAAGGAAGGTAGCATTATATTCAGTCCCCTATTTCTCTATCTTCTAGTCCTGGACTCCAATCCTCCCACCCTATTCCCAAGATACCAGGGCTTGGACCGTTGGCAAACTTTTTCAAGGTGCCAGTCGGGTATTCATGCCCCCCATCTGTCAAGCTCCCAACTGGAATCCTGACTCTCATTAGAGCAGTGGGAGGGGCTGTGTCTTTCAGGGCCAGTACCATACACACCCTCCTGCCCTGACACCAAAACAATTGCATGGGGATCAAGATGATTGTTTCCTATGGAAATTGGACCATGTGAAGCCCCTGGGGGGAGAAGGGGGGAATTGCTCTGCCCTCTTTTATTCCTTTCCTTCTAGCCTGGGGGTGGGGGTGTCCATCCCCTGAACATATGCCCCAGAGGGGTGGGGACAAGAAAAGAGGGGAAGGGATGAGAAGGGCAAGGGGTTGTTGGGGGAGGAAATCAACAATAGAACTGCCTGCTGGACTTGGAGTCTGCTGTAGGATCAGTTGAAGATTTCTCGAGTTCTAGAGACCTGATGAAGTATTTTCATACACCAAAACCCTAATATTGAAGAAGAGTCTTTGATTTAAAATCCTCTAGGCTGTTATGAGCCCCTTATATGTTGAGAAAAAGAATAAAAAATCTAACAACCGATGCTTATTTGCTTTGAAATGAGAAAATTGGATTAGAACAACTTCTGAGGTCCTATCCAAGCTCCTTGCACATGCTTCTACTGTTTTTATGTGATGTTTATGAAGACAGTATTTGTAGGTGAACAAAATATTGAAAAAAACCTCAAAACTTTTCTCCAACACCTAGATTATTTATGGGGCATCATGTAGACCAAACCTCAAGGTGCTGGATGACATCTTTAGTTGACAGAAATTGGGAAGCCTGACCTTAAGGATACATTCTTAAATAACCAATTGATTTCTCCATGTCCCAACTTTTGCTCTATGAAAGGCAGGGGTGACTTGACAACTGAATGCTAAAATCTAAATGTGTCACCCCCAGACTTACACTCTTTACCCTTTGCCTGTCCCCTCAATTTCCCTAGGGGTTAATGGACCATGAATGACATAACCCTATGAGATTCTGAAATTAATTTGGTTATGGGAAAAGGAGTGAAGAGGGAGAAAGAGAGGAGTTGAGATGCAATGAAGAAAGATGATAAGCTGCATTTATCTTATTCCCCTTAGGAAGTCTCTAGTGGGTGGACTTGGGAGATGGAGGAGGCAGGAGTCCATGAAAAAACCTGAGATCTTTTTAATCATTATGGAAATGAAGAGATACCTCTCTCTCCCACTGAGAAAGAATCAGAAAGTAGTAAAAAAGCAAACTGAATCTTTTTTCTCCTTTCAAAAGCACCTGTTTGAGAATCCAGTCTTGGGTTGCTTCCGGCTGAACAGGGTATATTAGAGCAGATGGTGCTAGGAGTCAGGAATGGGAAACTAGGTGCATACTAACCAAGGGCTGGGTGGGAAGGGAATAAAAGGGGAAAAGGTGGGTCAGGTTTGACTCTGAAAGAAACTAGAGGGGGGGTGGGGAATGAATAGATAGCTTTTGGAGGAAATCTGAGATCTACTACTTAGAAAAGAAAGGTCCAGAGTAGAAGATGGGGCAGGTCAGAGGGTGAATGGGTAACTAGAGCTCAGGAAATTAATCTGTATTTTTTAGTTTTCATTTCTTCCCCCATCTTCCATGCTTTGCTAATCTGTGTCTGTGGGTTGGTTATAGAAGTAGGGAGGACTGGGTTCAAATTATAGCTCTTGATAACTTATTTGTGTAACTTTGGGTGAATAGAGATGAATCTAGGATAGTTTCTTCCTCTAAAATGAAGAGGTTGGACTCAATTATATATGAGTCCATATCAATTCTAAATAATTGCATTGTCCTCTTTCAGTCCATAAAAATGAAATTCCTTCTTTTTTTCCTTCTAAAACCTTTCTAGAAAAGGCAACTGCCAGAACAGCCTTCTGTTCCCCAGAGAAATGCCAAAATTCAGTCTCTTTTCCCAGTCCTTCTTCTCAGGCTAGAGAGAGGGGCACAGCAGTCCAGTGGCAACAATCAGAGCACAGCTCCAGAGGCCTGGGCCGCAGCTTGCTGGGAGTCCGAATCTTCCAGAGGGGGATGTCAGGGCCCATGAGGGGTGACAGATGGCTGGGTAGCAACAGTTTGTGGAAAGAGACACTGAGGGGAGGGCTGTGTGTAACCAGAGAGGGGGCTGCTGTTGCAGCCTTGAACAAGGGAGGGAAAGAAAGGAGCAGTGGGGGAAGTGAATGCCAGGGATTGATTTATAGAAAAGGGTTTGCTAACTTGGGGAGAGAAGCACTGCATAGATACTCCCTTCCTAGGGCAAGAAGGTGAGGCTTTTAAAGGTGATTTTCCCACTTTTCCTGTGAAGATCCCACATCTTTCCCTGACCTGATATAGGACCAATGGGATTTGGGACTGGATTTGTACCACTCAGTGCCCAAAGAAATTATCTAAAGCAATCAATGAAAAATTGAAAATCTTCGTAGACAGAAGGCATAGCATTCCATAGGAGGAATTTCCTCTGTCATTTAAATCAAGCAAATAAATAAAGGAAAATCCTTACTCTATGGTTCTCATAAACATGTGGGACAGTTTACTTTGTAAACATTAAAGCAGTCATTGAATAGAAATTATAATTATTATCCTGCTCATACCAGTATTTAATTCAACCTTTTCTTCCACAAATTCAACATTTTATGGCAAGAGAGGCCAGGAATTTTATGAGTTTGAATCCCTACAAGTCCAGTATCAAAGGCCCTGGAACTTTTAATTTCTGCTCAGCTCCACATGGATGTGCAAAGGGATTAGGACCCTGGAATTCAAGGTCAAGGGTCAGACTGATATCTTTAGGGTGATATGACATTAGGGTGATAATGGCAATCCAGGGAATAGTCTGGGCTTAGGTCATGAGGAAAAAGGGGTGTTGGTGGCCACTGCTGGAAGACACTAGCTCTCTGTTTGTTGTTTTCCTTTGGATGCAGAAACACTGGTTTTAACCTCCTGGCTGTTTTGAGTCTCTCTAGCCTTGTGCAGGAACGATATCAGGGTGTAAGGGGAGGAGGTAAGGAAGGGAAGGGGCAGAAGTAATTAATGAGGTCAGGCTGGCTGGGCTGAGGTTGACTTCCTGAAGGCACTTTATGAGTTTGGGACTAAACTGCCACCCAGTGATCTCAGAGGTACATAACAGTTAGAGAAGAACTTTGAAATTGAAATTTGTGGATAGGAAAAAAAATTTGCAAAATGCTTTATAGTCAGAGATGTGTTTGTAAAAGTTTAACTGACTTCTACAGGCACTACACATTTTAAAGTTTCATCTACATCATTAATGTTTTCTCCATTTCTTATGCCTTAGAAAATCAGGAAAATGATTGTATATTTGTATAATTTTGTTGTTTCCAAGGCTCCAGTTTATTGTTTTTTATTGATATTCTATTTTTAAAAATACATGTTATGAAAGTTTTTCAACATTTATCCTTAGAATTTCCTTCCAAAATTTCCTTCCTTTCCTTTCCTTTTCCAAATTTCCTTCCACCCTCCTTTCCCATGCTCATCCCCTCAGTGACAAAGAGTCAGCTTGATATTGTTCATACATTTATGTGAAAAAATATGTTTACAGAGTGGTCATTTTCAGAATGAGGAATTAGGATTAAGGCAAAGAGATACATAAGAGAAACTTTTATAAAGTGTTCATCAGATTCTGAAGGGCTTTTTTTGGTTTTATTTTGTTTTGCCCTCTGGATAGCACTGTATATAGTCAGTATAATATGGTTGTCTTAGCTCTCTGAACTGCTGCGAGGAGCTGCATCCATCATGGTTGATTACCTCACAATGTTGTTGTTAATGTGTACATTGTTCTCTTAGTTCTCCTCCCTTGACACAGCATCAGATCCTGTAACTCATTACATTCTTCTCTAGAGTCTGACCAATTATGCTTTCTTATATAATAATATTTCATAGTATTTATATACCAAAAACTTGTTTAGCCATTCCCCAGTTTATGGGCATCCCCTCAATTTCTAATTCTTAGTCACTATAAAAAGAATTGCTATGAATATTTTGGAACATGTGGGACTTTTCCCATTTTTTATGATTTCTTCTGGATATAGGCCTAGAATTGGAGTTGCTGGGTCAAAGGGAATGAACAGCTTTATTGCTCTTTGGGCATAGTTCTATATCGTTCTGCAGAATGCTTGGATCAGTTCACAACTCCACCAGCAATGCATTAATGTCTCAATTCTCCCACAACCTCTCCAACATTTATCATTTTCCTTTTTATCATCTTAGCCAATCTCACAAGTGTGAAGTGATACCTTGGATTCATTTAAATTTGTATTTCTCTAATCAATAATGAACTGGAGCATTTCTTCATATGAATGTATATAGTTTTAATTTCTTCATTTGAAAACTGTCTATTCATATCCTTTGACTATCAACTGGGGAATTATTTGCAACCTTATGAATTTGGTGCAATTTTCTATATAGTTTAGAAATGAAACATTTATCAGAACTCTTAGTTGTGAAGATTGTTTCCCAACTTCCTGTTTTCCATTGACTTTGTAAGTGCAAAAATTTTTAAATTTGATATAATCAAAATCATTCATTTTGCAGTGTTTTTTGGTCATAAATTTATTCTCTTTCCATAGATCTGATAGATAATATTCTGGGCTATTAATTTATCCATGGTTTTGCCCTTTATGTCTAAATTCTGTACCCATTTTGAACTTATTCTGGTATAGGGGATGAGATGTGGATCTATGCCTAGTTTTTGCCATACTGTTTTTCAATTTTCCCAACAATTTTTGTCAAACAGTGAGTTCTTATTCCAGAAACTAATGTCTTTGGGTTTGTAAAACAGTAGATTACTGTAGTCATTTACTACTGCTTCTATTGAACCTATCCTAATCCATTGATCCATGACTATTTCTTAACCAGTACTAGGCAGTTTTGATGACTACTGCTTTATAATAGAGTTTTAGATTTGGTAGAGCTAGGCTGCCTTTCTTTATATATTTTTTTCATCAGTTCCCTTGGTATTTTTGACCTTTTGTTGCACAGATTAATTTTGTTACTAGCATTTCTAGCTGGTAAAATAATTATTTGATAGTTTAATTGGTATGACACTGAATAAGTCATTTAATTTGGGTAGAATTATCACTTTTATTTTTTAGGTCTACCTAACCATAAGCAACTGACATTTTTCCAATTATTTAGATTTGACTTTATAGGGAGAAAAGTGATTATACTTGTGTTCATACAGTTTCTGGATTTGTCTTGGAAGGCAGATTTCCAAGGCTTTAATATTGTCTATAGGTACTTTAACTGGAATTTCTCTTTCTACCTTTAAGTATATTATTATATCATCTGCAAAGAGTGAAAGCTTTACTTCCTCATTGCCAATTCTGATTTCTTCAAATTCTTTATCTTCTCATTGCTAAAGTTAGCATTTCTAATGTTATATTGAATAGTCTTGGTGATAATAGGCATCCTTGTTTCATATCTCATTTTATTGGAAATGCTCTGAGTAGGTCCCCATTACATATAATATTTGTTGATGGCTTTAGATAGATATTACATATTTTGTTAAGTAAAACTCAACTTATTCCTGAAATTTCTAGTGTTTTTAATAGAATAGGATGTTATATTTTATCAAAGGCTTTTTCAGCATCTATTGAGATAATCATATGATTTTTTGTTGATTTTGCTATTAATATGTTCAACTAGGTTGAATGTTTTTCTAATACTGAAGCATTCCTGCCTACCTAGTATAAATCTTACCTGATCATGGTGTATTATTCTAATAATAACTTGGTGTAGCCTCATTGCTAAAATTTTATTTCAGATTTTTGCATCAAAATTTATTAGAGAGATTGATTTATAATTTTCTTTGTCTATTTTGGTTCTACCAGGTTTAGGTTATCAGCACCATATTGATATCATAAAAGGAATTTGGCAGAATTCCTTCTTCTATTTTTTAAATAGTTTATGTAGAATATAACATAATTGTTCCTTAAAGTTTTGATGGACTTAACTTTTAAATTCATCTACACCTGGAGACTTTTTCTTAGAGAATTTATTGATGGTTTCTTCAATTTCTTTTCTTGAAATAGTTTATTTAAGTATTTTATTTCCTCTTCTGTTAATCTGGATAGTTTGTATTTTAGTAAATATTCATCCATTTCACTCAGGTTATCCAATTTTGAGGTATACAGTTCTCTATTTTCCTCCTCATTGGTGGTTACTTCACCCTTTTCATTTTTGAAACTGGTAATTTGGTTAACTTCTTTTTTTAAATCAGATTAACCAAAGTTTCATCTATTTTACTGACTTTTTCATAAAACCAACTCAGTTTTATTTAGTAGATCAATGGTTTTCTTGCTATCAGTTTTGTTAATCTCTCCCTTGATTTTCAGAATTTCTAATTTACTGTTTAATTGGGCATCTTTAATTTGTTCTTTTCTAGCTTTTTCATTGCATACCCAATTCCTTGATCTCCTCTTTCCTCCATTTTTTCCACATAGAGATATTTAGATTTAGAGATATAAAATTTCCCCTCAAAACTGCCTTGGCTGCATCCTATAAATTTTATTATGATGTCTCATGATTACCCTTTTGTTGGATATAATTATTGATTATTTCTATTTTTCGCTGCTTGATCAACTTATTTAAAATTTAGTCATTTACTTTCCAATTAGTTTTTGATTTATCTTCCCATCACCCTTTATTGCATTTAAATTTTATTGCATCATAGTATGGGAGATATTCATTTATTATTTTTACCTTTCTATATTTGATTATAAGGTTTTATCCCCTCATAGATGATCAGTTTTGGTATAGGTGCCATGTACTACTGAGAAAAAGACATATTCTTTTCTTTCCCCATTCAATTTTTTCCAGAGATCTATCATATCTACATTTTCTAAGATTTCATTCACCTTCTTACTTCATTCTTGTTTATTTTTTGGTTAGATTTATCTAATTCTGAGAGAAGGTAGTTGAGGTCCCCCCCATTATTAAAGTTTTTCTGTCTATATCTCTTTGTAATTCACTAAACTTTTCCTCTAGGAATTTGAATACTATACCACTAGCTGCATACATGTATAAAATGATATAGCTTCATTACCTATGGTGCCTTTTAAGAAGAAATAATTTCCTTTCTTATCCCTTTTATTAATATCTATTTTTGCTTTTACCTTATCTGAGAGGAGGAGGATGGCTACTCCTGATTTTTTTTTTTTACTTAGACTGAAGATAATATATTTTGTTCCATCCTTTTACCTTTACCATATGTGTATCACTCTGCTTCAAATGTGTTTCTTGTGAACCACATATTGTAGAATTTTGGTTTTTAATTCATTCTGCTATGTGTTTCCATTTTATGAAACAGTTAATTCCATTTGCATTCACAAATAAGATTACTAATTCTGTATTTCCCTCCATGATCTCTTTCATCATTTGTAATTTTATCTTGCTTTTCCTTTTATGCCTCCTTACCAAAGATTTATTCCCTTTCCCCTTTAATTTTTTCTTTTAAGATTTAACTTTCAGTTTAATTTCACTTTTACTTTTGTCTTCCCTTTTCTGAGTCCCTTTTCCTCCTTATCTTTTCCTTCCCCTGCCCCCTCCTTCTCTATTGAATAGGATAGATTTTAAAACCCAACTGGACATGTATCTTATTTCCTCTCTGGGTCAAATCTATTGAATAGAATTTACTCAGAATTCATACCCTCCCTTCTTACCCTCAAAATTTATAAATATTTGTACTACTTCATCTGGTGTAACTTCTCTTTCAAGCACTATTAATCAGGTATCATCAGTCGCAGCTTGATTAATTGATTACTTGATAAGCTGAAAGTGTTATGGAGGTACAAGCACAGCTTGATTGTTTTGAAAGTTTCATTGTCAACTTTGCCTCAGAGTCAGTAAATAGCCTCCCCTCTTCTGTCTCATTAGAAGTACACTTTTCAAAAGTCTTGAACTGCATCAAATTATAATCATTTTTTACCTTAACTACTTTTCAAGTACCCTCCAAGGCCACATAATCCTGAGGAATAGAGTATCATCCAAAGCCATATTATTTTTTTTTAGGTTTTTGCAAGGCAAATGGGTGGCTTGCCCAAGGCTACACAGCTAGGTAATTAATAAGTGTCTGAGACCGGATTTGAACCCAGGTACTCCTGACTCCAAGGCCTATGCTTTATCCACTATGCCACCTAGCCGCCCCCAAAGCCATATTATTTCATGAATCTATTTGTACCCCTCCCCCCAAGCATATTTTCCTCCCATACTTCCTTTCCATCCTAACCCCTTGTTAAGTACATTAAGTTAAGTTACAGTTAAATTCAACCCTAATTTAATTAACTGTAAGAATCTCAAAGAGTTCTAAGTTCTGGGAGGCTCTGAAGGTCTCAGTTAAGAAGTTTACAATTGATTGTAAGTTATTGGAGACTTTGATTCAGAACCACCCAGCTTATTAGGCCCTCATCAGAGAAAGTGATGTTTTGTGAACACAGCAGAATTAGATTGGGTCAAAGGAATCAGAAACACTTAAATTTAGAGCAAACACCTCTGCTTTTCATCGGGGATTTTTGCCTCAGTGATGTCATCATGAACCTCTTCAATGGAAAGACAAGATCCACCCATACCCATATCCTCTAAGTACAATCTCTTCAATTATCTTAAAAGAAGTACATTTCTCAAGAATAGAAGTTTATATCTTCCTATTTTGGCTTGTATACAATTTGATTGTCTTGATTAACATTTAATTTTTTGTTTTATTTTGTTTTTTTCCTTTCCCTTTTCATATACTATTGAGTCTTGTATTTGGCAATTGAATTCTGTCTAGTTATGTTTTTTTTGTTTAGGAAAATTTGAAAGTCCTCTATTTCCTTGAATAACCTTCTTTTCCCCTGATGATTTATGTTGAATTTAGCAGGATAGAAAAATTCCTGATTATAATTCCAAGTCCTTTGCCCTCCAATATATGGTATAGCAGGTCCTCTTGTTCTTCAATGTTGAGGCTAATAAGTCCTGTGTGAAAATGGTATTGTTTCCTTTGTATTTAAAATGTTTCCTTTCAGTATATTATCTTTTATTTGAGAATTCTGGAATTTGGCTAAAATGACTCTTGGAATTTTTATCCTGGAATCTCTTTCTGTGTTTACTTTCAATTGCTATATTGTCTTCTTCTTGTAGGAGATTTTGGCAGCTTTCCCTAATAATTCATGGAAGATGTTTTCCAGGTCCTTTAGTTGATCTAGGCTTTCTAGTAGTCTTATGATTCATAAATTATCTCTCCTGGTTCTATTTTCCAGTTTGTCTGTTTTTCCTAAATGGTACATTACATTTTCTTTGTTTTCTATTTGATCAATTCTAATATGTAGGGTTTTATTTTCTTAATTTGCCTTTTGTATTTCCTTTTCCAGTCAGTTACTTTTACTTTTACAGGAGTTGATTTCCTTGGTCAATTCTTAATAATTTTCCTGCATTTCAGTTTTCCATTTTACTTCTTCCTCTCTTCTTTGGTTTTTAAATTATTTTAAGATCTTCTATGAGCTTTTGAACATAAGTCCAATTCATAGACTTTTTTGAGACTTCCCATGTGAATAATTTTTCACTAATTTCTTCTTCCAAAATCACATTGTTATCATCGTTATCTACAAAGAATTTTGCTTTTTTTCTTTTTTTGTTTTTGTTTTTTTAAAGATTTTATTTATTTCGAGTTTTAAAATTTTTCCCCTATTCTTGCTTCCATCCCCCCACCCCCCTCACAGAAGGCAGTCTGTTATTCTTTACATTGTTTCCATGGTATACATTGATCTAAGTTGAATGTTATGAGAGAGAAATCATATCCTTAAAGAAGAAAAGTAGAGTATAAGATAGCAAAACTACATAATAAGATAATGGGTTTTTTCCTAATTTGAAGATAATAGTCTTTGGTCTTTGTTCAAACTCCACAATTCTTTCTCTGGATATAGATGGTATTCTCCATTGCAGATAGCCCAGAATTGTCTCTGATTGTTGCACTGATGAAATAAGGAGGTCCATCAAAGTTGATCATCACCTCCATGTTGCTGTTAGGGTGTACAATATTTTTCTGGTTCTGCTCATTTTGCTCAGCACCAATTCATATAAATCTTTCCAGGCTTCCCTGAATTCTCCCATCTCTCCTGGTTTCTAATAGAGCAATAATGTTCCATCACATACATATACCACAGTTTGTTAAGCCATTCCACAATTGAAGGACATTCACTTAATGTCCAATTCTTTACCAAAACATAGGGCTGCTATGAATATTTTTGTGCAGGTGATTTTTTTACTCTTTTTCAAAATATCTTTGGGGTATAGACCCAGTAGTGGTATTGCTGAATCAAAGGATATGTGCATTTTTGTTGCCCTTTGGGTGTAATTACAAAATACTCTCCGGAAAGGTTGGAAGAGTTTATAGTTCCACTAACAATTTATTAATGTCTCAGATTTCCCACATCCCTTCCAAGATCTATCATTGTCCTTTCTGGTCATATCGGCGTATAAGAGGTCTAAGGTAATACCTCAGAGATGCTTTAATTTGCATTTCTCTAAGAGCAATTTTTCATATGACTAAGGATAACATTGATTTCCTCATCAGTAAATTGCCTTTGCATATCCTTTGACCATTCGTCAATTGGGGAATGGTTTGTTTTTTGAAAATGTGACTCAGTTATCTGTATATTTTAGAAATTGGTCCTTTGTCAGAAATATTATTTGTAAAAATTGTTTGCAAATTCACTACATTTTTTTTATCTTGGTTACAGTGGTTTTGTCTGTGAAAAAGTTTTTTAATTTAATGTAATCAAAATCATCTAGTTTCTTTATAGCAATGTTTTCCATCTCTTCCTTGGTCATAAACTGCTTCCTTTTCCATAGATCTAATGGGTATTCTACTCCTTGATCTTCTAGTTTGCTTATAATATAGTTCTTATGTCTAAATCCGGTATCCATTTGGATCTTATCTTAGTATAGGGTGTGAAGTGTTGGTCTAATCCAAGTTTCTTCCATACTAACTCCCAATTTTCCCAATAGATTTTATTAAAGAGAGAGAGCTTTTATCCCAATACCTGGACTCTTTGGGTTAATCAAACAGCAGATTACTATAATAATTTCCTGCTATTGCTCCAAGTCTATTCCACTGGTCCACCAATATTTTTCTTAGTAAATACCAGATAGTTTTGAAGACTGATGCTTCATAATATAATTTTAGATCTGGTAAGGCTAAACCACCTTCTTTTGCACTTTTTTGATTGAATCCCAGGAAATTGTTGACTTTTTATTTCTGCATACGAATTTACTTAGAATTTTTTCTAACTCATTAAAGCAATTTTTTGTAATTTTGATTGGTAGGGCACTAAACAAGTAGTTTAGTTTTGGTATTATTGACATTTTTATTACATTAGCTCGACCTATCCATGAGCAGATGATATTTGCCCAGTTATTTAAATCTGATTTTATTTGTATGAGAAGTGTTTTACCATTGTTTTCAAAAAGTTTTTGAGTTTGCCTTGGCAGGTAGACTCCCAGGTACTTTATAAAGGCTGAGTCACTTTGAATGGGAATTCTCTTTCTAACTCTTTTTGCTATATCTTGCTAGTCATATATACATATATATATATATATATATATATACACAAATATTGAGGATTTATGAGGGTTTATTGTACATCCTGTGACTTTGCTAAAGTTGCTAATTATTTCTAGTAGTTTGTCAGATGATTTTTTGGTATTCTCTAGGTATAACATTGTATCATCTTCAAAGAGTGAGAGTTTTGTCTCTTCCTTCCCTATCCTAATTCCTTCAATTTTTTTTTCTTCTCTTATGACTGAGGCTAACATTTCTAATACAATATTGAATAGTGGTGATGATAATGGGCATCCTTGTTTTATCCCAATCTTACTGGGAATGCCTCTAGCCTATCCCCATTGCTTATATGCTTGTTGATGGTTTCAGGTAGATACTGCTTATTATTCTAAGGAACAGTCCATTTATTACAATGCTCTCCAGTATTTTTATTGGGAATAGGTGCTGTATTTTGTTGAAAGCTTTTTCAGCATCTATTGATATGATCATATGATTTCTGATGGGTTTGTTGTTGATATAATTGAGTATACTAACAGTTTTCCTAATGTTGAACCAACCCTGCATTCCTGGGATAAATCCTACTTGGTCAAAATGTATTATCCTAGTACCAACTTGTAATCATTTTGCTAAGATTTCATTTAAGATTTTTGCATCTATATTCATTGGGGAGATATGTCTATAATTTCATTTCTCTGTTTTAACTGGTTTATGTATCCTGGTTTATGTATCAAGCACCACATTGGTGTCATAGAAAGTCAAGCAGAGTTTCATCTTCACCTATTTTTCCAAAAAAGTATATATAGAATTGGAACCAATTATTCCTTAAATATTTAACAGAATTCACTTGTGAATCCTTCTGACCCTGGAGATTTTTCTTAGGGATTCAATAATGGCTTGTTGAATTTTTTTTCTGGGATCAGTTTATTTAGGTTTTAATTTCCTCTTCATTTAACCTGGGCAATTTATATTTTTGTAAATATTCATTTATTTCACTTAGATTGTCAAATTTATTAGCATAGAGTTGGACAAAATAATTCTGAGTTATTACTTTAATTTCCTCCTCATTGGTGGTGAATTCACCTTTTTCATTTATAATACTAGAAATTTGGTTTTCTTCTTTCTTTTTTTTAAATCAAATTGACCAGAGTTTTATCAATTTTATTTTTTTTCATAAAACCAGCTCTTGATTTAATTTATTAGTTCAATAGTTTTCTTTCTTTTGATTTTATTAATTTTTCCTTTAATTTTTAGAATTTCTAATTTGGTGTTCAATTGGGGGAGTTTAATTTGTTCTTTCTCTAATTTTTTTAAATTTTTTTTTTGCAAGGCAAATGGGGTTAAGTGGCTTGCCCAAGGCCACATGGCTAGGTAATTATTAAATGTTTGAGACCGGATTTGAACCCAGTTACTCCTGACTCCAGGGCCAGTGCTTTATCCACTGCGCCACCTAGCTGCCCCTCTAATTTTTTTTGCTGCATATTTAGTTCATTGATTTCCTCTTTCTCTAATTTATTCATGTAAGTATTTACAGATATAATATATGAAGTGGCTAGGTTGCCCAGTGGATAGAACACGAACCCTGGAGTCAGGAGCACCTGAGTTCAAATCCGGGCCTGAGATACTTAAAAATTACCTAGGTGTTTGTCCTTGGTCCAGCTACTTAATCCCATTGCCTTAAAAAAAATAAAGATATAATATATCCCCTTACAGCCTCCTTGATTGCATCCCATAGGTTTTGGTATGTTGTTTCATTATTGTCATTATCTAGGATGAAATAATTCTTTCTATAATTTGTTGCTTGATACACTCATTTTTTAAAATGAGGTTATTTAATTTCTAATTAGATCTGGGTCTATATCTCTCTGGCCCAATATTGCATATCATTTTATTGCATTATTATCTGAGAAAGATATATTCACTATTTCTGCCTTTCTGCAACTGATCATGAGGATTTTATGCTCTAGTACATGGTCACTTTTTATATGTGCCATGTACTGGAGAGAAAAAAGCATATCCTTTCTATCCCCATTCATTTTTCTCTATAAGTCTATCATATCTAGGTCTTGTAACATTCTATTTACTTCCTTCTTGTTTATTTTATGATTAGATTTATCTAAGTCTGAGAGTGAGAGGTTGAGATCTCCCTCTAGTAGAGTTTTACTGTCTTTGTCTTCCTGTAGCTATTTCAGCTTCTCCTCTAAGAATATGGATGCTATGCCATTGGGTGCACACATATTTAGTATTGAAATTCCTTATTGTCTATGGTACCTTTTAGCGGGATAGGGTTTGTTTCCTTTTCTCTTTTAATGTTATCTATTTTTGCAACTGCTTTTTTTTTTAGGTTTTTTGCAAGGCAAGTGGGGTTAAGTAGCTTGCCCAAGGCCATACAGCTAGGTAATTATTAAGTGTCTGAGGCCAGATTTGAACCCAGGTACTCCTGACTCCAGGGCCGGTGCTTTATACACTGGCACCACCTAGTCACCCCTTGCAACTGCTTTTTCTGAGATGATTGATACCCCTGCTTTCTTCACTTCAGGTGAAGCAAAATAGATTTTGCGAGATGTTAATTTTCTCTTGCAATGTGTTAATTTTCTCTTGAGTTTCTTTTCCCAATTTTTCCAATTGATTTTTTTTGGGGGGGTTTGCAAGGCAAATGGGGTTAAGTGTCTTCCCCAAGGCCACACAGCTAGGTAATTATTAAGTGTCTGAAGCCAGATTTGAATCCAGGTACTCCTGACTCCAGGCCTGGTGCTCTATCCACTGTGCCACCTAGCTGCTCCCCCCAATTGATTTTTAAATTCCTTCCTGATTTCTTCAAGGAAGTCTTTCTAGACTGGAGACCAATTCATATTCTCCTGGGAAGTGCTAGATCTCTCTGGCTTAAAATCTATTTCTTCTAAATATTTCTCCTTCCACTCTCCTTTTTACTGACCTTTCTTCATCTTCCTAGGATCTCCAGTTGTGGGCTCTCAGAGATTTGCTTTTGAAAAACCTAGAGGCTTTGTTCACTTGACTTAGTTATTACAAATACTGGCCAGTAGGGTGTGCTGGTTGCTTTCTCTGGAGTTTTTGAGGCCCTCAGGAGTGGGGTCTGAGTTTACCTTGAACAATGACTGGGACCTAGGGTGGGAGGTAATCTGCCCTTCACCTTCCTGTACTCTGTTTTCCACACCTGAGCCTGAGGGGTGGGGGTCTGTTTACTGTTTTCTGGGAAGAGGGCTTCACTGAAAGTATGATGTTCAGGTCACTTGCCCAGCTGGTCATTTTCCAGGTATGCTCTGAAACTCTCTGTGCTGGAAGTCACTCTCCCATTGCTCTTCTCCCCCTGGACCAAAGATTCCACCACTAAAGTTGGTTCTTGTACCCTTCACTCACCAAAGCCTCTTGTGCCTGAGACTGGTCCTCTAGCTTCCCCCAGCTGCTATTCCTGCACTGGCTCATTGGTCTCACCTCCCGGTTCACCCATAGTCTCCTGAGACAGACCTTGTTGGTAGGTGTTCTTCTCCTAGCGTCTCTTTCTAGAGTTTATGGATTGAATTTCTGTTAAGAGGTCTCCTTCATGTTATTTTTGAGGGGAACCAGGAGCACTTAGCACAGTGCCTGCTTCTCTCTGTCATCTTGGCTGGAAGTGCAAAGTAATTTTCTATAGTGAATGCTCTTTTAGCTTTTTTGCTCATCTTTGTTGTTTTAGCCTAGGATATAGGGAGTATATAGCCACGCTTTTTATCCTGGGGTTGAGGTCTGATTCCAGCTTTTCTCAGGCCAAGAGGTATTCTAGGCCTTGCCTTTGCAGAAGTTTATTTCCTCCTTTATATCCAGGTGCTGTCTATGTAGTGATTTGTTCCCAACTCAGTACTGTCTTTTGCTCCAGTGTTATCAGGGTTCAGACTTTGCTTGGGGTTGGTACTGTCTCTGCTGTCTTGCTATAGAGTTGCTGGGATCTATGCTGTCACCTGACTATTGCGTCCTGGACTGCACTGTGACTTAAAGCCTCCTGCTGGCTTTCCTCCTCTGTTTCCCCAAAGAGACAAACCTTCACTGAAGATCCTCCATTAGGTCTACCAATGAAAACTTCTTTGGACCTTTTCTTTTTCTTGGAGGGATCTGTAGCTTTAATGTCAGTGCAGAGGCTTCATTTATCTTTGGTAGGGAAAAGCTCCAGGAGCATGTTACCTTCAGGCTCCATCTTGGTTCTGCCCCAGAAGTCAGGATAGTTTTAACTTCACTGAGAACATTTGTTTTGTCACTGTAGGCCCAGACAAAAGACAACTGAGACAAGTGAGAGCACCTGCCAGCATTGACTGGGAACTGTAGGACATCACTTCTTAAACTACGGTTCCATAGATAAATTTCAGAGGATATGTGAGTTTGTTGGGGGGGGGGGGAATCTTTATTTTTAAATGTAATATTTTATTTTATATTTGTAAATGTCATTTATTTTTCAAATTTAAAAAGATTTTAATATTCAATTATATAATTGTCATGTATTATTACAATTATATAATTGAATATTAAATATTTAATTAATTTTTTAATTATTTTTTTGTTAAAAATGTTTTTTACTATTAAAATGTCATCTTTATTTTTGGGGAAAATGACATCTCTATTTTTAAATGTAATATTTTATTTTTAATTTTTAAATGTCAGTTATATTTTTAATTTTAAATAAATAATAAAATTCAATTATAAAATTATGATGTATTATATAAAATTTTAATTAAAATAAATGCTTTTTTATTTTTACAATATTATCTTTATATTTTAAACATTTAATAACTGCAAAGTGAAATTTAATGTCCAAATTGTGTTGTAAGAATATGATGGAATACTATTTTTCTTTAAGAAGTCATGTTGGGGGAGCAGCTAGGTGGCCTTGGAGTCAGGAGTAGCTGGGTTCAAATCCGGCCTCAGACACTTAATAATAATTACCTAGCTGTGTGGCCTTGGGCAAGCCACTAACCCCATTTGCCTTGCAAAAAAAACCCTAAAAAAAAAAGTCATGTACGACAAAAGTTCAGAATAGTCTGGAAAGATTTGCAAAAATTCACGCTGAGTGAAATGGGAAGAACAAGAAGAACATTTTTCCACATTAACAATAAAATTGGGTGATGATCAACTATGATGAACTTGTTCATTTCAGCAGCATAATAATCAAAAACAATTCTAAAAGATTTTAAATGAAGATAAAAATCGACTGTCTTCAAATTTTAAAACTTGTTATATGTATTTTTTGTCTCTAATGTTTTTCTGCATTTTGATTTGATTTTGCTTTCACAAGATTAAGATGAATTTACAGTTAACATAGTTATATATGTGGGGTATTTTTGTACTTCATTCTCGAAGAAGACCATGAAATCAGGTAGATGTTCTATTTTTTTATTTTTAAAATGTTCTTTATTTTTTAAAGATTTTATCATTTATTTATTTCCCCAATTGCATGTAAGGATAGTTTGTAATATCCATTTTTTCTATCATTTTGAGTTCCACATTTTTCTCCCTCCCCCCACCCTTGACAGTAAATAATCTGATATAGGCTATTCACATACAACCATGTTAAATGCATTTCCATATCAATCATATTGTGAAAGAATCAGAACAAAAGGGAAAAAAAAACTACAAGAAGGAAAAAAAAATAAATCAGTAAGATGTTACCATGACAAGCTCATGAATTGAATTTGAGTGAGAGGGGCTATCCTAGGTCACCAGCCTCACTTTCTCCTCCAGAGTCATCTAAGATCCAATAGTTAGATATGAATCAAGAGGACTGGAGAAGATTCTGGATGTAAGGCAGTCATAGTTATGTGACTTGCCCAAGTCACACAGTTAGTAAATGTTTGTGTCTGGATTGAACTTGCGTACTCCTGACTCCAAGGTCAGTGTTCTATCCATTGCATCACCAAGTATATATACATGTCACGGGGAGGGAGGAAGAAAAATGTGAAACTCAAAACCTAGCAAGAAAATGATAATTGGACATTCAATATCAATCTATGTTTAGCATAGTTACAAATATAAAGCCTATAGGAGATTGCTTTCTGTCAGGGGGGAGGGAGCAAGGAAGGGAAAGAAATTGTGAAACACAAAACCTTACAAAAAATGACTGGATAAAACTACCATTGTATGTAGTTGGAAAAACAAAAAAAAACAGATAAAATATTAATATTCACATATATGTAAAGTGATTGTTGAAAACTATCATTGCATGTAGTTGGAAAAATAAAGAAATAAATTAGAAAAAATTAAATTTGGGGCGGCTAGTTGGCACAGTGGATAGAGCACCAACCCTGGAGTCAGGAGTACCTGAGTTCAAAATCCAGCTTCAGGCACTTAATAATTACCTAGTTGTGTGGCCTTGAGCAAGCCACTTAACCCTACTGCCTTGCAAAAAAAAAAAAATCCAAAAAGAAATTTAATGTTTTCTTCAATTATTTGAAAATAGGATCTTGAGAAGCCCCTCCTTAGACTTAATCAAATTGAACATTCACTTTTCACCAGAAAATTCCAAGATTCTCTAATGTGATGGACATTATTCTCTAGGAATATCTATGACAATACTTTTCTTTCTGAATATTCCAATGATAGATTTGGGTTGGTTCTCTATTCAAATAGACTATCTGGCCATTAATAAATTGCTCAAACTTTCTAAACCTGAATTTCATCACTTGTTAGAAGATGAAAATTATATTTACTATCTCACAGTTCTATTGTAGTTATCACCATTTAGAATGCTCACACTTAGAACGAATGTGTGGGTAAGAGAAAAAAACGGAATGATTGTCATAACAATCAGGATGCCAGGATAAGAAGGATCAAAGTTTTGATAATTTCATCTCTGTCATTCAAAAGTTATATGTTAGACAAGTCACAGACACAGACCCTCCCACCCATCTATTTTTTTCAGTGCTATAAAACCTTTCACTCTGAAAAATTCAGTAATTCCATCTTCTCTGGTTATTAAGGGGAGACATTTAAATAAAAACATAGAGATAGTATTATGGGAAGGAGCTGCCATCTAGTGGTGCTCAGGACTTTGTCAGTTTGAAATAGAAGTTAAATCGAAGTTCAGAATTTGAAAAAAATAATAGAATCTTTTTTTTTGTCATCTGAAAAAACTGAATGTTTACATGCTAGCTACAGGAACTTACAGAGAATATGTCCCATTTCCCTCCCACCTCTGTTTTAAGGGAAATTACTGACCACTAGCTGATCACAAATTAAAAACCTTTGCTTATAGCTTTCTTAGGTTAGAGATCACCCCTCCAGACAAAGATAATTTGAAATATTGGTATGAAGATATACTACATATATTGCTCCATTTATAATATGCTTTAAAAATAAATAAATAAAGGGGTGGCTAGGTGGCACAGTGAATAGAGCACCGGCCTTGGAGTCAGGAGTACCTGGGTTCAAATCCAGTCTCAGACACTTAATAATTACCTAGCTGTGTGGCCTTGGGCAAGCCACTTAACCCCATTGCCTTGAAAATAATCTTAAAAAAATATGCTTTAAAGTACTGTTATATGAATTAAAATAAAATGTAAAATGTATTGCAAACATACTATAAACGTACATATTTATATACATTTGCATATGTACCTTCATACATTTGTATACTTATTTTTGTATAATTGCTTTTTAGTATACAAAATGTTTCCCTTTTGAAAATAGAACTACTCTTAACGGGAGAGAGTATGTTGGTATATTCTCTATCAAAATTTTGATGTTTCTTCAGTTTCTTCCCTTCCTCTGACTCTTTCCTATTTACCTATAAAATCTCTCCAAATTTATTGAAAAAGTTCACAGAAACATAATCTCTGAGGGTTTACAAAGGATTGTTGAAATCGCTGAGGATAATTGTGGTAAAGCAGTCCACTATGTGCCTAGAAAACAACAAATGAGGTCATGAAGAGTCAGACAGAATTGAAAATTACTGATAACAACAAAGATAATTAACTTGTCAAGGAAAAAGAGCCATCCCTTTACAGGAACATAGCTTCCAACAGTGGATGGAGAAAAAGTATTCAATCCTAAATATCAATTTAAGGAATTTGAAAGTTATTTAAAAGGTCAAGGTTATGAACTTGAGTGAATACAAGGATGGTGGAGCCTTCCATAGGAATATGAAAATTTGAAAGAAGGTTGAGCTGGGGAAAGAAGATAATGAGCTCTTGTTTGAGTTTCTTGTGTTTTAACAGTTAGTGAGACCTCTAGTTTGAACTGTTTAATAGGAAGTTGGCAATGCAGGATTAAAGTTTAGGCAATGAACTAAGCTTGGAAATATAGATTTGGAAGTCATTTAAATAGTGATGATAATGAACACATGGGAATTGTTCCAATTTTCAAGTTAGAAAATAGAGAGAAAAAAGTCAAAGGGTAAAGACTTGGAATACTTCCATAGTTAGCACAAAATGTATGATGATCCATGAGAAAAGACTGAGAAGATAAATCAGATAGGAAGATAACCAAGAGTGAGCACTGTTACAAAAATTTGGAGAGGAAAACATACCCAGAAGGAAAGCATCACCAACAACAAATGAAGCAGGGAGATAAAAAAGAACTGATTAGATTTGATCATTAGGAGATCATTGCTTTTCTTGGAAAAAGCAGTTTCATTTGAGTTATAGGGACAGAAACCAAGGTGTAGAGCGCTAAGAAGAGAATGAGGGAGAGAAAGTAGAGGCATTGAATGTAGTTGGCATTTTCTTCCTATTTTAAATATATTTAATCTTCGTTTTATTTACCTAATTACATGTAAAACTTTTTGACATTCAAAGAATTTAACTCCATATTATCTCCCTCTATCCTCAGCCCCTCATTAAGAAAACAATTTGATATAGATTATATATGTGCTGTCATACAAAACATTTCTAATAACCATGTTGCCAAAAAAATACAGACCAAAAAACCAATCAAACTAATCAAAATCCAGTAAAGAAACTTTTAAATAAGTAGAATCATGCTTCAACCTATACTCATACTCCATTATATCTTGCTTTGGAGGTGGGTAGGATTTTTTATCAAAAGTCTTTTGGGATTTTCTTAGATCATGGTATTTCAGAGAATGGTTGATCATCATATAATAATTGCTGTTACTTTATTTAATGTACTCATGATTCTGCTCTTTCACCTTGTTTTATATATCAGTTCAATCTCCTTAAGCTTTTTCTGAAAGCATCCTACTCATAACTTTTTATAGCACAATAATTAGTGTTTCATTTTAATCTTATACTACAGCTTGTTTAGCCATTCCCCAATTAATGATATCCCCTCAATTTACCACCACAAAAAGTTGCTATAAACATTTGGAACCTTTCTGGTTCCCTTTGATCTCTTTGAGTTGTTTACCTAATAGTGGTATTGTTGGGTCAAAGACACAGCGTTTTGTTTTGTTTTGTTTTGGGGGGGGGGCTTATTTTAGGTTTTTGCAAGGCAAATGGGGTTAAGTGGCTTGCCCAAGGCCACACAGCTAGGTAATTATTAAGTGACTGAAGCTGGATTTGAACTCAGGTACTTCTGACTCCAGGGCTGGTGCTCTATCCACTGCGACCTAGCTGCCCCAAAGGCACCATTAGATAGTCCTTTCTGTAGTTTCAAATTGATTTTCAAAATTGTTGTTCACAAGCTCCACCAACAGTTCAGTAATGTCACAATTTTTCTTTTTCTCTCTTATTAGTCAATCTGATAGGTGTGAGCTGATCCCTCAAAGTTATGCAATTTGAGTTTTTTAATCAATAGTGGTTTAGAGCATTTTTCATATGACAATAAGTTTAATTACTTTGAAAACTGCCTATTCATATCCTTTGAGCACTTATTACCTGGGGAATGAATTGTATCTTTATAAATTTGGTTCAATTCTCTATATAGGTGCTAAATGAAGCTACTTATTTGACAAAATTGCTATAAAATTGTTTTCCAGCTTTCTGTTTTTCTTCTATTCTTGTCATATTGATTTTTGCTTCTGCAAAACTTTTCAATTTGATTTAATCAAAATTATACATTTTACATCCTGTAATGCTCTCTTTCTCACTCTTGTTTGGTCATTGCTGTGACCCCATTAGTTGGAAAGTCTGGAATGTGGATTCATTAAGCCATAAAAGCCATAATAGTTTGAACCCATTTAACTAGTGGAAGTCACTATATGGATTTCCTAGCAAAAAGTCTCAATCACTAAAGTTCATAATGTAGGTTCCCTGCAAAAGTTTCAATTAGTGAAAGTCATAATAATAATAATAATATTAATAATAATAAAGATGATGATTCCCTACTAATGAAAACTATGAATATTGTAAACCAAGATTAATGTATTCCAAAAATAGCATACTAACCAGACAATGATCAGAACCTGAGCAGTCCTGGACTCCAATCAAAATAAAACTGAAATGGCATTCAGATATCTAGGCCACAGACCAGTACTAAGTTGAGGAAACCAAAAAATATCAGTCAATCCACACTAACTAAAATAATTTGCAGCTCCTTCCTTTGTTCTCTATAATAGGGAATTTAAGGTGGTCTTTATAAAGATCCATTATTATCATCCAGTAACCCTAGACTGTTTTGATCTGAATTTTCCACTTTGATTATTAACCTATTTGTACAATCATTCTGAAGCCCTAAGCTCAATTCTTTGAGACATAAATAGTAAATTGATTTTTTATGTGAAAAATTGACTATCCCAGGATTTCCAGACAAAGCAGTCATAACTTCTTCCATCATTATAGATAAACTATTCTCTGTTTCCCTTGTTTGTTTGTGATATCACCCTTCATGCCTAAATTGTCTGCCTATTTTGACCTTAACTTAGCATAAAATGTGAGATGTTGGTCTATAATGTTTCTACCAAACTTTTTTCCAGTGTTTCCAGCAATTTTTGTCAAATAGTGATTTCGTTCCCTCAAACTGTGGATATTTGGGTTTGTCAAATACTAGATAGCTATGGTCCTCTGTCACTGTGTAGCGTGTCTGATCTACTTCAGTGATTTGTAATTCTATTTCTTAACTGATATGAGATGATCATGATGATTACTAATTTGTAAAACAGTTTGAGATTCAGTGCTGCTACGCCACCTTCTACATTTTTTTCTCTTTTAAAAATTATTTAATACAATGGGGTTAAGTGACTTGTCCAAGGTCACACAGCTAGGCAATTATTAAGTGTATGAGGCATTTTTGAACTCAGGTCATCCTCATTCCAGGACTGGTACTCTATCCACTGTGCCACCTAGCTGCCATTTTCTGTATTACAAAATGATTCCTTTTATATTCTTGGCCTTTTATTTTTCTGGATGAATTTTGATATTTTTTAACTCTATAAAATAATATTTTGGGTAATATGATGGAAAAGATGGATTCACAAGTTTATTCTACCAAACATTTAAAGAACATTAAATATTCATTCTTCTTCTGTAGAAATATAATTAGTTTTTCTGGCTATGTAATTCTTGGTTATAGTCCCAGTGATTTTGCATTCCAGAATGGTTTATTTCTGGCTGCTGGAAGTTTTTTTTTCTTTGATGGGAATTCTGAGATTTGGCTATAATATTCCTGGATGTTTTCATTTGTAGATCTCTTTCACAAAGTGATTGGTAGATTCTTTCAAATGTCTATTTTATCTCCTGATTCTAGGATAACAGGGCAGTTTTCCTTTATAATTTCTTGAAATATGATGTCCAGGAAATTTCTTTGATCACGACTTTCAAATAGTTCAATAATTCTTAAATGAATTCTTTTCTGGTCAGTTGTTTTTCCCAATGAGATGTTTCATTTTTTCTTCATTTTTCTTTAGTCTTTTAACTTTGTTTTATTGTTTTTCTTGGTGTCTCATGGAGTCAATAGGTTATACTGATCCAATTCTCATTTTTATTTTTTTATTTTATTTTATTTTATTTTATTTTATTTTATTTTATCATTTTTAGGTTTTGCAAGGCAATGGGGTTAAGTGGCTTGCCCAAGGCCACACAGCTAGGTAATTAAGTGTCTGAGGCCAGATTTGAAGTCAGGTACTCCTGACTCCAGGGCCGGTGCTCTATCCACTGCACCACCTAGCCAGCCCCAAATTCTCATTTTTAAAAGATGATTTTTTTACAGTAAACTTTTGTACTTTTTCCATTTAGTGAATTCTGCTTGTAAAAAATAGTTTCCATCAGTGAATATTGCACTTTCTTTTTAATCTGACCAATTTTAATTTTAGGGTGCTATTTTCTCCAGTATTTATGTGTTTGCCGCTGTTGTCAACCTGCTAATTGTCTTTTCAAAATTTTCTTCCTTTAGTTTTGTTTCTTTATCTGAGTTTTCATCTAGCACTCTTATTGCAAAGATACATTTTTTGGCCTTCCCAGGAATTTATGTCCAAATTATAATTTTTTCTTATGATTTTGTAGCTGTTTTGACATTATATCTTGATCTTTCCTCTCATTGTAATAGTTACTTTATGATTAATTTCTCTTTTGGTAACTCTTTTCCCCACCCAGTTTCTTGATTTTTGACTTTTATGTAAAGATGGACTCTGTCCCCATGTAGTATTGGAGAAAGGTCATTTTCTCAAAATTTAGACTGATGTTTTTAGAGTTAGTAATAAGAATTTCAAAGTTTGTCATGCTTCCAAAAGAGTGTAATCTGGGAGGAAATGTGGTCACTGCTCCCCTAATCTGTATGGTGATCCTTATCCAGTAAGAACCTCAACTTACTTGGGACTAGGAAGGATACTGTTCCTCAAGAACCCTGATTCCCTGTGACCCAAAACCACTACTGTCCATCAGGGATTCCACTTCCTCTTGCCTGAAAATATTCATTCTGCCCTTGAACTATGACCGAGAAGTGAGTATAGGCAATGGAGTAGCCAAACACCAACTGATACTGTTTCCAGCGTTAGCACAAGGATCCCTGGTAATCTTTTTCAGACCATACAGTGCCCTTAGTCTCTGTGTTTTGAAAACTCCCTAAATTGCTGCTTCTTTTGTCGCCATTTTTCTTTTCTCACCAATAGTCTTTCATCCATGTGAACTTTGGGTTAGCCTCCACCTCCATGTCACAGATTTATCTTTCCAACCTACTAGGTTCTCTTGGTCAATGTACTTTGTAACAATATTTTGCCATAATAAAATCCTGAGCAGTTTTAAAATCCCAGAGAGCTGTGAATACCTGTACCCTTTCAGTGGCCTAAAATCTTCCAGTCCATAATCACTAAATCTTTAAAAATCAGCAACATTAAGGACTAGTTTAGAAGCCAGTTTTATATTTGATCCTGGAGGCAAGACACAGTTTTCTGTGTCTCAGAAAACAGTCTCTCAAGCAGGTTGAGCCCATGTAGAAAATTCAGTACATCTTGGGGCCAAAGAGAGACAGGTCAGCTGTCCAGCAGTTCAGATGACCTGGATGTTCATGGGTCCTTCTGAGTCATGAAACATATTTTTGACAGATTGTCTGTTTCATGAATCATCATACCCTCACTAAAGGGTTCCCATCTTTCCACTTCTTAAAATTATTATTTTCTTTCTCTTGCACACTGTTTGGCTTAAATAAGAGTCAAAATCCCAAAGCAGATGGTATCAATTTTCTCCCCACTCCCACTTAACCTGCACTTCATGTTCCCACTGACAGAATAAATAAAATCTGATTTTCAAATAAATTTAAATATTCTATGAAGACACCTATGGTAGGATTTTGCAATATTTGCCTGTTATTGGAAGACTCTGGAGTGATCTGCTTAGGTTTATGTTAATTACTAATGCTACATGATGACTATCTTTAATCATGTCCTCTTAATATGTCTTTGCCTTGGATTGTGGATCCTAAGCTAGGTCAAGACCAGAGATAGAAATGCAGCTTACTTCAATCAGAATTGAGATTGAACTATGATGCTGCTGAGAACTGTACCTAACATCACTGTGAGCTGTAATACTATATATATTAAATGAAGATAACATCTGTACTTTTATGGAAGGCAGCTAGGAGGTGAAGTTTTAAAAAGTCTTAAATTTTGATAGAGTATTGTACTTGGGGTCAAAAAATTGTTATTTTTTAAGTCATCTTTCTCTTTGTGACCTGATATAGGTTTTTCTGGATGAGATAGTCTGTCCTTTTCTTCTACAGTGGTTAAGTGATTTGTCCAGGATTGATCAGTAGTTTCAGAGGTCATCTTTGAACTCTGGTCTTCCTGACTCTAGGCACAGTACTCTATATATGGAGCTTTCTAATTGCTGCAAATCAAGAAGATCTGAGTTCCAGTCCTGATTGTGACATTTAATAGCTGAGTGATCCTGGACAAGGGCTAATGTCTTAACTTCAGTCGCAGTTTTCCCATCTGTAAAATAAGGGTAACATAGCTCAAAACTCACAAGGAGATTACAGGACTCAAAGAGACAACAAATGTAGAATAAATGCTAGGAAGTTTGTGTAAGAAACTCAAGTTCTTATATGAAGCAAATAATTTCCTATGCCAAACCCATATGTATAAGAAATCTGGAGCTAGAGGAATGAAATACATTTATAAAACTTCAATGTCCTGCCCCTCAATGAACCTTGACTAACCAAGTCAAGTAGATTCCACATATAGAAGATTATGGCATGGGAGCACACCACCATATAGTGATTATGAGTAATACCCTTTTCTCTAGTTTTTGGTAAAGATAGTTGGGGCCAAAGTTATATAAAGATAATCAGACCTGTTGCTATTTACTTACAGTTTCCCTAAAGGTATGAGGAAGGTCATTCCTTCTTCTTTTCCCACTCCTCTGACTTCTTCAAAGCCATTTTAGCTGATATTACAATGCACTTCAAGGGATTCTGATTGACTTACTGAAGTTGGCTCTAACAATAGTCTTAGAAGAACTGATTTTTAAATTTTCAGTGTAAACATTTATACTTCAGAAATTAGTAAATGCTACAAGAAAATGGTAGGGAAAATGTTAAAACTACAGTTTAAACTTAAAAGCTATAGCTTTTATATATAGTTTTATATATAGCTTTTAAGCTATATATACCAAGAAATCTGGTTGTTAAACATTTGTCAACATACTCGTTTCAAATTCCTCTGGGTAGTTGTTTTACTGGTTTTATGCAGCACATAGAGTGATGAAAATAAAATTGTAATTTAGTTTGTCTAGAACATATTTTGGTTGGGTGAACAGACCAAGTCATGTCTAAATTCCACATTTGTCTGTTGGGTAATTTTTCAATATTAAATACATTAGAGGTGATAGGGCTAGTGGCTATTTCAGCAGGACAAGGAAAATGTCTTAAGCTCATTATTTTGTTTATATTTCCTAAGCTTATATTTTGAATAAATAAAAACCTGGGTTCAAATCGTATCTTGGACACTTATCAGCTTCTTTTTGTCCTTAGTCCTGAATCTGCTAAATAAGAAGATTGGATTTGTTGACATGTGAGGTCCCTTCCAGTTTTACATCCCTGATCAGAGGATATTGTTCAGTTCTTAGTATTAAATTTAAAGAGTGATATTGACAAACTAGAAGTAATTCAGAAAAGAACAGCCAGGAAAGTTAATGGAATTAGGAATGTTTAGCTTTATGATAGGAAGATCCAGGCAGGCCATTAAATACCATTTTCAAATACTTGAAGGGAAAGATGAAAATTTATATGTAATTTCAAAGCACCTATATGTACCGGCCCTTTGCTAAACATATTATGAATATTATCTTAATTGAGTCTCATACAAACTTTATGAGATCAGACTTGAATCTGCTGATTCCATGCCCAGAAGTCTATTCACTATGTCACTTAGATGTCTCTTACCTGAAAAGAAAGGATACTTATTTTGTCTGATTCCAGAAGGATAATATAATCACAATGGATAAATATCACAGAAAGACATTATGGATTGCCGTAAACAAAAATTTCCTAGCAAATTGAGTTGTTCTAATATAGAATAAACTGATTCTTGAACTGGTGAGTTCTTCAATTGGGAATGTTTAAATAGAGAGATGTCCTAGATGGAAAGCTATGTTGAAGTTGAACTAGACTTGAATACATTTCTGTGGTTAAAGGTAGCATAATGGATAGAACACTAGACTTGGAGTCAGGAGAACCTAAGATATAATCATGCTTCAGACACTTACTAGATGTGTATCATGAGTATCACAATGCTCACTTTACAGAGTTCTTTGTGAGAATTAAATATGATCTGTAAGTAGTACTTGGCACTTAGGTAGTATTTAAAGTACCCATATAAATAGTAGTAATCATGCCTACAGCAATCTTGTAAAATAAATAGCACAAATATCTCTATTTTATCATTGGAGAGATCAAGGATACTTTTTCCTTCCATTTCAGAAAATCATTCAGAAATCTTTCATTAATTCATTCATTTAGACATGAGTCCCTTGTGGATTATTCAGCTAGTAAAGGACATTGTTGATAATGACATTTTTTAACTTTCTTCTGAATAGGGAAGTCCAAAGTGTTAAACTCAATGTACTACTCAAGTGATAGATTTTTTTTTTACAGATTTTTCCAAGGCTGAAATGGTCTGGGAGTAAGTGATATAATCAATCACATTCTCTAGTCCCTAATTAGAATAGCTGCACCTTTGATTATAATATTTATTCTTCTCATTAATTGTTAACCAATCAGAGTTGATTGACTCCTGTCTGCAACACTCATTCTTCCAAGGGCATAAAAATGTCAAGAAGTTGCCATGATTTGTCTGAGGGTAGGAGAGATAGCCAAGTGACCCTTTTATTAATTATTCATTAGCCATAATTAATAAAATGATAGTTGATTGCTTCAAAACTATGCCTCTCAAATTTTCCTTTGTGTCACAAGAGGAAGATGTAGCTATTTTGAGTGACTTGCCTGAAGTTCCAAAATGATGGACTTGGTAGTCAGATCTAAGTGTCCTGTATATCTCCTACCATGTTGGATACTTATTTTAGGAGTTCAGAACAGATGACAACCAAGCCCACCTTCTTTTTCTTTTTTAATTTTATTTATTTAAGGCAATGGGGTTAAGTGATTTGTCCAAGGTCACATAGCTAGGCAATTATTAAGTGTCTGAGACTGGATTGGAATTCACATCCTCTTGACTCCAGGGCCAGTACTCTATCCACTCTGCCATCTAAGCCCACTTTCAACTTTTATAGTCTACTATGCAAAAAAAAAAAATTTTTAAGGTGAATTTTATTGATATCTTTTATTTTTATGTTACCTACATTTTTCAATATAATCCTTTCCTAATATCTTCCATCCTCCATATATATATTAAATGAAGATATAAATTCATATTTATATAAAAAGAGTTTTTGGGAAAAAATCAACCCTCTAATATAAAAAACAAACATGTGATGTTATATATAATGTTCTACAACCATAGCTCCCACCTCTTCAAAGAAGTGAATGAGGGAATTTTCACATATCCCTTCTTCCTTCAACCTTGTTCATTATAATTTCAGAGTTTGGTTTTGATCACTGTTTCTATGTTTTCATTTACATTATTATCAGTACATCTACTGTTTTCCTGTTCCTGCTTTTACTTTGCAGAAGTTTGCACTGTATTTTGCATTGTCACAATTTCTTATAGCACATTATTTTTCTTTTTGAAATTTGGGCACGGTTCACTTTCTTTATCATTAACAGAAAAATGTTTTTTATGGTAGCCCCATCAGTTGTTCAAATTTTATGGATGGATGTAGTAGTGTGATTATAATTCAGTTGGGGAATTCCTGCTATAGACTTAGAGAACATTATCTTTTCCTGTAGATATGGAATTAGATTACTGTAGGTTTTTTGGTGTTCTTTTATTTTTTTAAAATTTTTGCAAGGCATTGGGGTTAAGTGGCTTGCTCAAGGCCACACAGCTAGGTAATTATTAAGTGTCTGAGTTCGGATTTGAACTCAAGTACTCCTGACTCCAGGGCTGGTGCTCTATTCCCTGCGCCACCTAGCTGCCCCCTACTGTAGGTTTTGAAGAAGGTAGCAAAGATAACTTGCATTAACTAACCCAAAGCAATAGAAGTATAGGAATCGCTGATTTGGGTCATCAACAACAGCATCTTAGGCAGCCTAGCTGAGACAATACACTACCCCCATTCTTCTTTTGAAAATGGTCTGTTCATATTTCTTTACCACTTATTTCTTGGGGAAGTCACTTTTGATGCACTTATCTTTTCATTTGCCTACTAATTTGCTTTTGAAGACAGAAAAACAGTGATATGCCATATCCTCTTTTGCCAAGGGGGAGGGGGAATCTGAAGTCTGAGATGTTCCTGAGAGCATTCAACAAGAGAACTCATCCTTACTCTTGGTTTCTCTTTGGCTCTTTGCCTCTTTTCTGGTCCTCATAGATCATTGCCCTGGAGCTTCCTCTTATTATACCTGCATATTTGATCTGATTTTTGACTTAGCTCAGAGGAACAATTTTCCCAGAAAAGTTAGCAAGACTTTCAAGCTGCAAATATCTACACTGGTTGTATTGAACTTAAAATAATTAAAGTGGCCCCAAATCTTTACTGTTCTTATTTGGGCAAATCATCATAGGTCCCAGCAACTCACACATGACTGTCTTTGGTTCCTGGTGTCCTTGTCCCCTTAAATTCCCATCATTTCCATTTTAAGACTTGCAATATTTCCCAGGGAACATGGGGGCAAATGGGGCTTCCCTGTATTTTGATTGTTCAGGTTTCTTAGGATTTGATGCCTTCTCTTATTTCATTCCCTTGGAGAATTACCTTAAAAGTAAAACATTCCTCTTTTCCAAACAATAAAACCTTTCCACCCTCATAATAGCCCCCCAACACACACATGCACACACACACAAACACAAACACAAAACACACAAACACACATTGTGAAAAGCAACAGGCTTATTCCTTTTTTAAGGGACCTTACTAAGAAAAAGGAAATCTTATTGGACTAAAGGGGAATTTGTGGATATTTGAATAGGACCTCATGTTGAATACAGATAAGTAGATTTTGGTTTAATAAGATTAAATCTATTTATATGTTTAGTTTTTATTCATTTCTTCTATCTGGAATCAACAAGCAAAGGAGGAAAAAAACTTCAAATTTCTGAAGTTGGACAACAGATTAAGAGAAGAAAGCAAAAGCAATTTGGGGTAAGAGATAATCTCTTCCTCCCAGAAATGTCAATCCTTATTTCAATCAAGTGACTAACTCAATTTAATAAATACAGATTCATTTCCTCATATATGGAAACCACTGCACTAAATATTCAGGATATAAAGAATAAAAATCTGAGGCAGTCAGTCTACATCCTCAAGATACTGCTAAATACAAGAGACATTTAAGAAGTCAATTCAAATTAATTGAAGAAGGGAGAAGTACTAAAAACTGGAGTAGTAGTAGACAAGTAGAAAAGGAGAGATGAACTGAACTGAGTCTGGATCAAATAGGATAATGTGGCATAAATAACCTATAAGCATGTAGGATTACTTATGGGAATACACAGAGGTGGGAAATTGAAGGTTAAGTACATGAACACCTAATAGTCCAACTTGTCTGGAAACTAAAGCATTATGAGGGAGATCTAGGAGGTAGGTAGGGGTGATGTTTAAAGGGCATGTTGGAAAGTTTGTTTTTAAGTCAAGAACATCTGCCTAATGTATGCAAAACACTGTTGAGAGATTTTCTGAAATCCTCTTTTTTTTAAGTGCTAATATTTTGCTTAAACTAACTTATTTTAGAAATTTAGGAATGAGATTTATCTTGAGAAATCATCAGTCAGTTCTCTTCCTCTGGATGGTATCCTATTTGACTCACCTCAGGTGGAATGGACTTAGTCTTACTTTTAACACAACTCTAGAAAATGAATTATATTTGGGGTAGTTAAATGGTACAGTGTCTAGAATACCAGCTCTACAGTCAAGAGGAGCTGAGTTCAAATTCAGTCTCAGACTTTTCCTAGTTATATGTGTCTGGGTAAATCATTCAACCCTTATTTCCTTCAAAAAATGTTTACGTTCATAGTACTTAGGATCTAGATTTGGAAGGGAATTCAGAAGGCAAGTCCAAACTGCTCACTCTCCAGATGAGGAGAATGAAACTTAAAAAAGCAAAGAGGCTTTAATCAGCTTTGATGTTTTATATCTGAGTCCAGTGTCTTTGTCCTGTCATTGACTCATCAGATTCCTTGTTCTTCCCTCTGCATTTTGTAAATCCTTCCTATTTCTAATAAGCCCAATTCCTCTAATTTAACCTTTGCTAGAGATTTCCTTCTGCACCAGTCTTTCCTCTATTTGGAATTGTGGGATGTCTCTACATTTAAAGATTATTTAAAAACAAAAGCTAAAAGAGAAAACAAAATCGGAGGTCACATTTTTCAATTTATCCCTTTGATTGGTTCCTCTGACTTTGAATGATTGGTGCCAAAATGCATTTACACATTAACTTCCTTAGAACTGAATTTCATTCATTCCTCAACTAAGGTCTGAGGGAAGGAGAGTTTATCATGACTTTCTCCTGGTCTTTTTTCTTGAGCTCATTTATCCAAGAGCTTTATTTCTTCCTTTCACATATCTAAGCCACCCTTTCTAACTCCCAGTTGGTCTGAGTTTAGGGATAAGAAAATGTGACTTAGGAAGACAGGTATATTGCTTAAAAATATACTGCTTCCTAAAGTTGAGGTCAATTCTAAAATAAAGGAGAATAGGTATAGTTTAATTTCAAGACCTCAAACACAACTTGCCACTTGCAACCCTGGTTACTTACTGAAATTCCATTAAGAGAGATTTATTGATTTGCCTCAAAAATCTGACTAGTATTTAAGTGCAAAAATGAAGTAACCTCAGATTAGTTTGATCTTAAATTATTTTAATGTATTTATTTTTGAAGAACACTTTACTAAGTATTCAGGGAAATACAATGATTAAATAAGATAAATATGTAATGCTCCCCTCTCTACCCTCATGAAATTCAAAATGTAGTAGGTCTACTGTCAGCAAGCTGCTGATATAATAGGGGTATTTGACAAGGGAGGAGGGGAAGTGAAAAAATAGAATTCACATTAAAATTAAAAAAAAAGAATATGTGTATATGGAACTTTTATTTTTTCTGTGTCAGTTTCAACATTTAAAAAAATATATTTATTTAAGGAAATGAGGTTAAGTGACTTGCCCAAGGTCACACAGCTAGATAATTATTAAGTGTCTGAGACTGGAATTGAAATCAGGTCCTCCTGACTCCAGAGCAGAACCAGAAAAACACCGTACACTCTAACAGCAACATGGGAGTGATGATCAACCTTGAAGGACTCGCTCATTCCATTAGTGCAACAATCAGGAACAATTTTGAGCTGTCTGCAAAGGAGAGTGCCAGCTGTATCCAGATAAGGAGTTGTGGAGTTTGAACAAAGTTCCAGAACTATTCCCTTTAATTTAGAAAAAAACAGATATCTTATTGTCAGATCTTGTTATTTCTTAAGACTTTTTGTCTCTTCCTTAAAGATATGATTTCTCTCTCATCACACTCAATTTGGATCAAAGAACAACATGGAAACAAAGTAAAGACTGACAGATTGCTTTCATTGGTGGGGTTGGGGGAGGGAAGTAAGATTGGGGGGAAAATTGTAAAACTCAAATAATATCTTTAATAAAAATAAATTTAAAATAGAATAGTTTTACCCATGGAGAGGTTAATTCTGAGAATAATTTACTATTACTAGACAATCAGAAGTATTTATCAAATATCTAATGTATGTTAAGCAGTGTGTTTGGTGCTGGGTTACAAAAATAATAGAAGACAGGTTAGGGAACATGTCCATTGAGAGGGATTGTAAAATTGATAGAAAATAGATAGAAAATGATTTTCAGGGAAAGATAGTTGCAGTTAGGGAAGAACTGTGAAAAGCTTCAGATAGGAAGCGGCTTTGAAAGAAGCTAGGGAATCTGAGGAATTGAGATAGACATGCAACTGTCTATATGTATGTATGTGTGTGTGTGTGTGTGTGTGTGTGTGTGTGTGTGTGTGTGTGTATTTCTCCCCCGCCCCCATGCTTTGCTATGGTTTCTAGGCTTCACTTCTAGACTGTCTTTCCATTATTTAACTCTCCTTTCAATTCTTTTACTACTATTTCTAAGTCCTTAAGGTGATTCATATTCTTTTCTATGATCTTTTCAGAATTATCTATTCTTTTGGAGTTTTATGCTGGGATTCTCTTAACTAATGAGACAAATATTTATTTTCCTTTTGTATTAATAACTATGTATTGAATCAGGACCAAGGATTTTCCCCTTTTCTATTTTCTCATCTAGAAATTAACCAGTTTGGGAAATCTTTTCAAAGTCATATGCAGATTAAAAAAATTGAAGAAATTTTAAGGTTTTTTCTAATGGATGCATTCCTGCTCAGTGTGTTTGCTCAGATAATATTAATTTAATTAATTTATTAATAAACATTCTAGGAATATTAATAAAATGATTAAACTACCAAGAAACAATATCTCTTAAACTTTTAAACTGTCAGCAAATTTTCATTGTGTTACATTTTCTTTTCATGAATGTTTATTCAGATTTTCTGATGTTCCATCAAACACAGTTTCCCACCTTGACCCCGCCTTGATAATTTAACTCCTATATTTAATTTTGTTGAGGAAAGGAGACTGTGACTGCTTTGTTTCTGAGAAGACAATCCTAGGAGTGGCCTGAGGAGATCCTTGATGATTTTCCAAACATTGCCAGTTGGTTCCAAGCTTTCTATGAGACTATTGTACTACTACTCTGAATGAGGAGACCACAGAAAGTCCTTTAGACTACAGCCTAGGAAGAAAGTGGAGATAAAGGAAGTGGTTTGACTGTCACTCAGTTCTGTCACTCAGTTGCTGCTTGGCAAAGTCACTTGGTTGTGTCTAACACATCTACCATTTGATTCAAAATTTCTTTAACTTAAGGGCTGTTATAATCTCTAATATTTATCATAGAGAAAGAACCAGAGGGTAAACAGAGCAAGGAGTCAATAGTATAGTCTTTTCTGTGTTTTTATTTCATTCAAAATTTATTTGTGAATTTTCATTACTAAAAGTTATTTTCTATTTTTTCTTTTTTGATTATTGTTTTATCACCTTTGGTGAATTTATTTTAAAATTTAAAAAATGTTTTAATCTGTCAAGATCTATCTTCTCAACGTCAACTGTACCAACACTTGTGAAAACACAAGAAAATATATTACAAATATATGTATATATATATAAATATATACAATATATTTTGTATATATTGTCAATTATATTGTCTATATATTGTCAATTAAATATATATTTCCACTTTGGCCACATAAGGACAAAGTCACATTCTGTGATCTGAGCCCTTCACATTTCTAATAGGAGGTGAGCTCTGAAAGGGCAGGGAATCTTTGTAGCTCTCTACAACAGACTTTGCACATAGTTAATAAACTGAAAAGACCTCCCATTTTATTGCTATAAGGAATTCCTGAATGAAGAAACTCCATCAGTTAAAATAAATATTTTCTCTGCAATTTTAAATCTTATGGAGTTGTCTAGACCATGAATTATATTTAACTACATGTGTATGCATATATATATACATAAATTGAGTAAATATTTACATATTTATGCATGTACATACACTCATATATGTGAATATACAAACACTCAGAAGATGACTGAGTTTTAAGGGGGTAAAAAGTAATTGTGATGTTGAGGTAATGAGTGTATCTTACTTAACATGTTTGACAGTAAAGGTAAGAAAAGTCAGGATTAAAAGAAAACTTTAAAATCTATTTTTTAAAATGTACTTTTCCACTTAGAATTTCACAGCTAAATATCAGAATGAGTTTTCAGTTCTCAACACATGCTGACTGACAGACAGTGGGATGCAATAGCCCATTAAGTGTGAAGGAAAGTCAGTATGGGATTGAACATTTTCTATAATGAATATATTTAGATCAATAAGAGTTGACTGTGGCTGTCCTGATGATGCCAATCCTTATAATGAAAAATCATATTGGGGGTGGCTAGGTGGCATAGTGTATAAAGCACTGGCCCTGGAGTCAGGAGTACCTGGGTTCAAATCCGGGCTCAGACACTTAATAATAACCTAGCTATGTGGTCTTGGGCAAGCCACTTAACCCCATTTGCCTTGCAAAAACCTAAAAAAAAAACCAAGAAAAAGAAAAATCATATTAAAAGCATAGTTAATCATGTATATATAGAGAACATAAACCATTAATTTGGATTCTTTTTAAATTAAATATCCAAAAATTTTCCTTCTTTGAAAGATATAAAATACTAGCTCTCTAGAGTGTTATTCTTGAAGAGGGCGCAATATGGCATGCAAGATAGAATACTAAATTTGGAGTTAAAAGACCTGAGTTAAATCTAGAATCAAATACTTATTAACTATTTGAACCTGACCATTCACTCAAATGTACATTCTCTCATCTGTAAATTAGGATATTAATAGTTCAAAAGAGAGTAATAATCCAATGAAATAAGAAGTACCAAACATCCTTTTGCAAAGGTCAAAGTTGTATATAATTGCCAGCTCTGACTTTTGAGAAATAGCAAGGTTTATTTTTTATGTCAATTAAGAGATGGAGAAAGACAGAAGTTAAGTCATCTCATCAGAGAAGATCCTTTTTTCTTTCCCCACAGCCTTTGAATGGCAATTATTCTTCCAGGTCTCTGCTTTGAGTCCATCAATTAAAGAAAGAGGCCACAAAGAAGTAAATGGAAATCAAATTAATTTTGTGTGTGTATGTATTTATATGTATGTATATATGTCACATACATATTATTTATATGTCAGTTATGTGTATCATTTCTTTTTGACATTTTTGGTTCTCTATATGCAATTTTCATGTCAAATAGATTTCTACTTTTGTATAGGTAAGGAACTCTGAGAACACCATAATATTTGGATTAATTTCTGAATAACTGAATAACAAAATCATAGCAGCTAAGAGTCCAGATAAAACTAGATATTTAATCTCCTAACTTCTGAAAGTCCTATCCTCTACCTATTAAATAACTGCTTGCCAAATGACAAAAACTAATCACAATATTCTGAGTGTAGCCTTATAAATGATGTAACATCAGATACCCTTAGTGTTGGAAAAACCATTATTCAATCTATACTGTCTGACTTTATACAATATACCATCTAAACCATTCAACTCAGTTGTCTATGATTTTTTCTCAGTATCTGGAAGAAGAGATTCAAACCTCTAGAGTAGGTGTGAGAAAACCACAAATTATCTATGTGGTATTCTAGATCCTTGTAACCTGGTCTTGTTTTCACAATTATACATCTGTCATTGAGGCCTTAGTAATACTCCTTTTGAGAAATTTTCTACTGTTAAGGTGGTATCAATTAATCTTGACCTCCACGTGCTTCTACCTTTCCCTCTCAATGGTCATGCCATATTTGATCATAATATCAGGTTTCTTGGTTTGTTAAATCATAATTTTGGGGAGGTTATCATCACCCCAATGTATGTTGAAGGACAGGACTTCAGGTGAAGACATGAATTCTTAGCTTTGGTACCTCTAAGACCTTTGTTAACTTATGCCATGGTTTGCTTGTGAAAACAACTCAGTGTCTCATTGACCTTTTAATTGAAATAACATAGCCAATATTCCCTCTATTTAGTGCCATCATAATGTGTCAATGAAACTGCTGCACAGATAAGTAGGCTAGAAAGAAATCATCTGATATATGACATGCTAATGAAGAAAAAGCGAATCTTACAATGTCCCATTCCAAATCTTGAACACTTCATATGTTTCCATAACTAAAAGAATTTCCATTGTTGGGGCAGCTAGGTGGCATAGTGGATAAAGCACCGGCCCTGGAGTCAGGAGTACCTGGGTTCATATCTGATCTCAGACACTTAATAATTGCCTAGCTGTGTGGCCTTGGGCAAGCTACTTAACCCCGTTGGTCTTGCAAAAAAAAAAAAAAAAAACCTAAAACAGAAAAAGAATTTCCATTGTTATACTTTCAGGAAATAGAAGGAGAGAATAATTCTGTATTGGGGAAGGCTTGGGGGTGGGGGGGTGGGAGGCACACAGGAGAATGTTCGCACTATGCTCCAACAGGATATTCTTTTTTCTTACTATATGCCATGGTGGATGGTTTCTTACTGATAATTATCATTAAAACTTAAAATAATGTTTAAAAATTATTTTAAAACACAATTGGGGGAAAATATTAAAGAAAATTGCTTATCTTGTTAGAATGTGAGTCCTTTGAGGGCAGGAATGATATCTGATTGACTTCTGTGAAGGTCAGTGAGCCCTTAAAGGATAATAAAGATTACAAAATATACATTGTTTGGACATACTTTCTTATCTGTATTACAAGTTATTTATTTTTCTACCCTCTCATGTAAAAGTATACACATTTATAGAGTCAATCACTTATTGAGCTAAATGCTCAATAAATATTATTTCATTTGATGCTCAAAACAATGTTACAAAGTCATTGCTGCTATTATCCCCATTTTACAGTTGTAAAAACTGAGGCACAAAAAAGTAAACAGATCATATAGCTATTAAGTGTCTGAAACTAGAATTTTGAATCTAGGTCTAGTGTCAATATGACATCTAACTGCCATTAAACTGTTGAATAAGCTTTAATTAATGTTATTTGTCCATAATTTCATGATTCAACATTTTTATATAATGTTTTAAGGTTTGCAAAGCACTTTATATAAAATATCTTATTTGATCATCATAATAACCCTTATATGTAAAATGTTGTAATTATCCCCATTTAATAACTGAAGAAATTTATGCTAAATTGATATTTGACCAGGATCATACAAACAACAAGCATCTGAAGAAGTATTTTAACTCAAATCTTCCTGGACTGTTTATAATTATTATTTAATTATTTATAAATTATAAAATAATATTTAATACTTCAAATCACAGCAGTTAGGCTTGTGTTTTATCCCCAAATTTTCTTTGGTATAATTTTTTTTGATCCTCTTCCTCTTCAAATTTGCATTTCTCCCCTTTTGTTTAGTTTTGATTTACTTTCATTGAAGTTAATACTCTCTCCCTTTTCCTATTATTGCATCCTTTGCTTAGGTCTTATTCTTTTTTTAAGGTTTTAAATTTATTTTTATTAAAGATATAATTTGAGTTTTACAATTTTCCCCCCAGTCTTGCTCCCCCCCCCCCACAGAAAGCACTCTGTCAGTCTTTACTTTGTTTCCATGTTGTACCTTGATCCAAATTGGGTGTGATGAGAGAGAAATCATATCCTTAAAGAGAAGGCTAAGAGGTAACAAGATCAAACAATAAGATATCTGGGTTTTTTTCTAAATTAAAGGGAATAGTCCTTGCACTTTGTTCAAACTCCACAGCTCCTTATCTGGATACAGATGGTACTCTCCTTTGTAGACAGCGCAAAATTGTTCCCAATTCTTGCACTGATGGAATGAGCAAGTCCTTCAAGGTTGATCATCACTCCCATGTTGCTGTTAGGGTATAAAGTGTTTTTCTGGTTCTGCTCATCTCACTCAGCATCAGTTCATGCAAAGCCCTCCAGGTTTCCCTGAAATCCCATCCCTCCTGGTTTCTAAAAGAACAATAGTGTTCCATGACATACATACACCACAGTTTGCTAAGCCATTCCCCAACTGAAGGACATTTACTGGATTTCCAATTCTTTGCCACCACAAACAGGGCTGCTATAAATATTTTTGTACAAGTAATGTTTTTACCCTTTTTCCTCAGCTCTTCAGGGTATAGACCCAGTAGTGGTATTGCTGGGTCAAAGGGTATGCACATTTTTGTTGCCCTTTGGGCATAGTTCCAAATAGCTCTCCAGAAGGGTTGGATGAGTTCACAGCTCCACCAATAGTGTGATAGTGTCCCAGATTTCCCACATCCCTTCCAACAATGATCATTATCCTTCCTGGTCATACTGGCCAATCTGAGAGGTGTGAGGTGGTACCTCAGAGAAGCTTTAATTTGCATTTCTCTAATAATTAATGGTTTAGAGCATTTTTTCATATGGCTATGGATTACTGTGATCTCCTCATCTGTAAATTGCCTTTGCATATCCTTTGACCATTTGTCAATTGGGGAATGGCTTTTTGTTTTACAAATATGACTCAGTTCTCTGTATATTTTAGAAATGAGTCCTTTGTCAGAATCATTAGTTGTAAAGATTGTTTCCCAATTTACTACCTTTCTTTTGATCATGGTTACATTGGTTTTATCTGTGCAAAAGCTTTTTAATTTAATGTAATTGAAATCATCTAATTGGCTATTGGTGATGTTCTCCAACTCTTCCTTAGTCATAAATTGTTCCCCTTTCCATATATCTGACAGGTAGACTCGTCCTTGATCTTCTAATTTGCTTATAGTATTGTTTTTTATGTCTATGTCCTGTAACCATTTGGATCTTATCTTGGTAAAGGGTGTGAGGTGTTGGTCTAATCTAAGTTTCTTCCATACTAACTTCCAATTATCCCAGCAATTTTTGCCAAAGAGGGAGTTTTTATCCTGGTGGCCTGACTCTTTAGGTTTATCAAACAGCAGATTACTATAATCATCTCCTTCTTTTACACCTAGTCTATTCCACTGGTCCACCACTCTATTTCTTAGCCAATGCCAAACAGTTTTGATGATTGATGCCTTATAATATAATTTTAGATCAGGTAGGGCTAAGCCACCTTCTTTTGCACTTTTTTTTTTCATTAAGCTCCTGGCAATTCTTGACTTTTTATTTCTCCATATGAATTTACTTACAATTTTTTCTAACTCGTTAAAGTAATTTTTTGGAATTTTGATTGGTAGAGCACTAAACAGATAGTTCAGTTTTGGTAGAATTGTCATTTTTATTATATTAGCTCTACCTATCCACGAGCAGTTGATATTTGCCCAGTTATTTAAATCTAATTTAATTTGTGTGAGAAGTGTTTTATAATTGTTTTCAAAAAGTTTCTGAGTCTGTCTTGGCAAATAGACTCCCAAATATTTTATATTGTCTGAGGTTACTTTGAATGGGATTTCTCTTTCTAGCTCTTCCTAGACATATATAGAAAAGTTGAGGATTTACGAGGGTTTATTTTATAATGTGAAACTTTGCTAAAATTGCTGATTGATTACAGTAGTCTTTTAGATGATTTCTTGGGATTCTTTAATTTTTCTAACAAACTATTTACCTCCCTAATTTATTTCTTGTTTGTTTTATGATTCGATTTATCTAGATCTGATAGCAGGAGGTTGAGGTCTCTCACTAGTAGAATTTTTCTGTCTGTGTCTTCCTGTAGTCCTTTCAGCTTCTCCTCTAAGAATTTGGGTGCTGTCCCACTGGGTGAATATATATTCAATATTGTAATGACTTTATTGTCTATGGTACCTTTTAGGAGGATAAAGTTTCCTTCCTTATCTCTTTTAAAGCTATCTATTTTTGCTTCTGCTTTGTCTGAAATAAGGATAGCTACCCCTGCTTTTTTTACTTCAGCTGAAGCAAAATATATTTTGCTCCAACCTTTTACCTTTACTCTATATGTATCTCTCTGCTTCAAATGAGTTTCTTGTAAGCAGCATATTGTAGGATTCTGTTTTTTAATCCACTCTGCTATTTGCTTACGTTTTAAGGGAGAGTTCATCCCATTCTTGGTCAAGGTTATGATTACTAATTTTTTATTGCACTCCTTGCTATCTTCCCTCTGTTTGTATTTTCCCCCTTTCCCCCCTTTTATCCATATTCTCAAGTCTTTTGTTTCTGAACACCACCCCCTTCAGTGTGTTTGCCCCACTCCACTTCCCTTTCTCTGTCACCCCCTCCCCTTTTCCCCTTTTAATACTTGAAAGGTTAGATGTTTTATAAGTTAACTGAGCATGTGTAGGTTGACTTTAAGCCAAGTCTGATGAGAAGAAAATTCAGGTGTTTCTCCTCTGCTCCCTTCTTCCCCACTACTATCATAGGTTTTTTGTACCTCTTAGTGTAATGAGATTTACCCCATTCAATCCCCTCCCTCCTCCCATCTCTTTCCTGTCCTTCTTTTTAGGGAGGTAGTGTTTATTTTTAGATTATTCTATCTAAGTCATAAAAAATTCTCAGTGTCTGTTCCTTCTAGTTCAGTATATTCTATCAAATAGAGTCAAAATTCCTGAGTTATTAGAGTCTTTTCCCAAGTGGGGTTAAGCCAGTTACATCCCATTAGATAGTAGTCTCATGGATAGGTCATGAATGTCCATCATTTCTGGCTAGATGTATTCTTTCTGTTAGACTTACATTTCTCAAGTTTTCTGAGAAACTTTTCCCCCCCATGCTGGGATATAGCCAGTTTTAACTTACTGGATTGCATTTTTTTTCCTTTTACCAACCCCCCCCTTTTTTTTACCTTTTCATGTGTCTCTTGAACCTCCTGTCTGATGTCCAAATTTTCTGTTTAGCTCTGGTCTTTTCATCATTAATTTTTGGAATTCTTCCATTTCGTTAAATATCCATCTTTTTCTCTGGAAGAGAAGGCTCAGCTTTGTAGGAAAGTAGATTCTTGGCTGCATTCCAAGCTCCCATTCTCTTCAAAATATCTCATTCCAGTCCCTTCAGTCCCTTAAAGTTGATGCAGCCAGGTCCTGCACAATCCTTACTGTGGCCCCTTGATGTGTAAATTGTTTCTTTCTGGCTGCTTGCAGGATTTTCTCTTTTATCTGCTAGTTCTGGAGTTTGACCACAACATTCCTTGCTGTTTTCATTTTAGGATCTTTTTCTGGTGAGGACTGATGTACTCTTTCAGTAATTACTTTGCCCTCCGATTCCATGATATCAGCGCAGTTTTCCATCACTAGATCCTGTAATATTGAGTCTAGGCTTTTTTTTTTCTTCAATGTTTTCAGGAAGTCCTATAATTTGCAGGTTGCCCCTCTTCAATCTGTTCTCAAGGTCAGTGGTTTTGTTGATGAGGTATTTTACATTTGCTTCTATTTTTTCTATTTTTTTTTTATTTTGTTTAATTGAGTCATTAGTTTAATGGAGTCATTAGTTTCTGTAGACTCCATTATTTTTTGGGGGGAGGAGTTTTCTTCATTAACCTTTTGCAACTCCTTTTCTAATTGGTCAATTCTACTTTTGGAAGAGCTTTCTATTTGACCAATTGAGGTTTTTAGAGAATTAATTTCTTTTTTCATTTGCTCATTTGAGTATCTGAGAGAATTATTCTCATTTTGTATTTGTCCTCTGAGTAAATCATTTATTCCTTTTGTGTTTGTCCAATTGTACTTTGTAAGGTTTTGTTTTCTTGTTGCAAGGTATGAATTGTCTCTCCCAAATTTTTAAGCTCCTTCCTTATTTCTTCAAGGAAGTCTTTCTGTGCCGAAGACCAGATCGTATTCTCCTCAGAGGTTCCAGGTCTCTCTGAGTTGGGGTCTTTCCCTTCCAGGAATTTTTCTATGGATCTACCTTTCCACTGACCCTTCTTCATTATGCTAAGACCTTGAGTGGGAGGGAGGCTGGTTCACCTGGGGTTGGGATCGCTAAAGGTTTTACTGAGTGCAGTTTCTCTGGCTGGCAGGTAGGAAGTGCTGGTTGTCCTCTCTGGAGTGTCTGTGACCTTCGTTGAGAGGCCTTCTCCCTTTGCTTGAGGAAGGAATTGGAGCTATTGAATTCTTTTGCCTTCAGTCAGTGGTGGGCTTTACCCTGGCCTGAGGTCATTCCTCACCTGGGCTGGTTCTTCGGCTCATACACCTGGGACTGAGGCAGAAGTAGTTTGCAATTG
Organism: Macrotis lagotis; assembly: GCF_037893015.1. Classification (NCBI taxonomy): domain Eukaryota; kingdom Metazoa; phylum Chordata; class Mammalia; order Peramelemorphia; family Peramelidae; genus Macrotis; species Macrotis lagotis. The sequence continues at coordinate 261,241,178 of NC_133659.1, read as the reverse complement.
TTTGTTTTGGAGGAGGCCTCAATGAAATGGAGGCGTGGACTAAGAGTTTCTCAGACCCGAGAAGCCTAGGGATGGTGTCCACAGCTCTCCTGCACCAGAACTCTCCCCCCCAGCCTGGTCCCCAAGCTCCAGGAGGACAGCACCAACACCAGTGCCTCTGCTTCCCCACAGGCCCAAGCCCCTTTCGTCCAGCCCCACCTCTGATTCAGCAGGTCCTGCTCTCTGGCCTTCAGACTCCTGGTTCCAATTCAGCTGTTAATCTGGCTGATTCAGAGCTGATCCTCCCTCTGAGCCCAGACTCACCCATCCGAATTCGGCCAAAGCTGCTGCGGAGACAGATCCTGAGATAGATGTTCTTTCTCCTGGCTTTTCTTTCTGGGTTTTGTGGGTCGGATTTCTTTTAAGAGGTTTGTTTCATGTGATAGATGGGGAAGAGATCAGGAGACTTTAGAACTGTGCCTGCCTTCTCTCCGCCATCTTGGCTGGAAGTCCAGGTCTTATTCTTGAATTTATCAATTTATTTTTATTTTTTCTTTTTCCTCTACATTTACACTATGGATAAGTGACTATTTCAAAATCTTTTCTCCTCTCCTTTCCTTCCACCTCTTGTTTTCAGTAATTTTCTTTTAGAGTACCCTTTTCTAAAATGTTTTTTCTTTGCTTTGTTCTCATAATTATTTCTCTTCTTTTCTATTCTATTCTGTTTATGTCAGCTAAACTCTCATTTGTTCCTCTTAGATTATGTGTCCCTCATTTACTTATAGCTTCTGCAGGACCAATTTTGAGCTCCCTCTTCTAATCATTTTCTTTATTATTATCCTCATAAATCTAACCCGAAATTCATTTATTTTTTGTTTATGTCCTTAGAATAAGACATTTGTGAGGGAAGTAAAGTTTATAGAAGCAACACTCTGCAGTCAGTTATCCTGTGACTCAGCTCATATGACCCCAAAACACTCCTGGCTCTTACCATGAAAATCTCATCCCAAAGATTGTGCTAACACATCTCAGAATCTATGCACTTCCTCATTCCTGGGTTTTAGATACCTCCTAAACATGGGTAGGAAGTATTGACTAGGTTGGGAGTGGTGTGGAAAAAATTACATAGCAAAAGTTTTATCAACAACTGTCTCTTCATAATAGGTCCATTTCCTATTGTAACATTCACTTTTCTTCTTAATGTTTAAGAAATCAGGGTTGATTGCCATCTACTGGAACACCCACTCTTCTAAAATGGCCATTAAAAATTGAGATGATCAGGGGTGGCTAGGTGATATAGTGGATGAAGCACCAGCCCTGGAGTCAGGAGTACCTGGGTTCAAATCTGGTCTCAGACACTTAATAATTACCTAGCTGTGTGGCCTTGGGTAAGCCACTTAACCCTGTTTGCCTTGCAAAAAAAACCCTAAAAACAAATGAGATGATTGGTCTTTGATTGTTGAGATGACAAATGAACCTCTTTTGTTGACTACTTGCTAACTGTATAAGATTGCTAACTGTATGCTAACTGGATAAGATTGGTTATAATTTATCCAGAAAACCTTGTCTCTTGTTCATTTTTATTTGCCACACCTAAAATGGAAATTCTCAAAAGAATTCACAAGCAAGAGAAGGATCAGAACAAAAGGGAAAAACCATAAGAAAGACAAAGATAAAAAAAATTAAAAACCTGAAAAGAATTCTTTGATTAAATATTTATAGCAGCCCTGTTTGTGGTGGCAAAGAATTGGAAATCAAGTAAATGTCCTTCAATTGGGGAATGACTTAGCAAATTGTGGTATATATATGTCATGGAACACTATTGTTCTATTAGAAACAGGAGGGACGAGAATTCAGGGAAGCCTGGAGGGATTGGCATGAACTGTTGCTGAGTGAGATGAGCAGAACCAGAAAAACACTGTACACCATAACAGCAACATGGGGATGATGTTCAACCTTGAAGGATTTGCTCATTCCATCAGTGCAACAATCAGGAACAATTTTGGGCTGTCTGCAAAGGAGAGTGCCATCTGTATCCAGATAAAGAGCAGTGGAGTTTGAACAAAGTTCAAGGAGTATTCCCTTTAATTTAGGAAAAAAACAGATATTTTATTGTCTGATCTTGTTACCTCTTATATTTCTTGTCTCTTCCTTAAGGATATGATTTCTCTCTCATCACACCCAATTTGGATTAATGTACAACATGGAAACAAAGTAAAGACTGACAGATTGTTTTCCTTGGTGGGGGGGGGGGAGGAAGTAAGATCGGGGGGGGAAATTGTAAAACTCAAATAATATCTTTAATAAAAAGAATTTTAAAAAGAATTCTTTGATTTAAATTCAGACTCTATAGTTCTTTCTTTGCCTGTAGATGGCATTTTTAGTCACACTGATTTTTTCTCCACTTGATATTTTATTTCATTTTTCCAATTATATGTTATGATAGTTGTGCAACATTCATCCACATGCATATGCATATTTATAAATAACATAATTTCCTTCCTCCCACCTTTCCACTCTCCTCTCCTCAGCAGCAAACAGTCTGGAGAATGTTGTACATATATATTTGTGTTTAACATGTTTACAGATGTCATTTTCTGTATGAGGAAATTAGAAGGGGGGAAAAAAGAAAACCAGAAGATAGGAAGGAAAATTATAAAAGAATTTTTTTTGAAAAATATATGAGCAGTTTATTCAGATTCTGCAGGAGATTTTTGGTTGGTTTTTGTTTTCACCCCCCCCCCCTTACTCTGGATATGGATAACATTGTACATAATATATCTCCCAAGATTGTCCTACCTCTCTGAATTTCTGAGAGAAACTGCAGCCATCAAGGTTGATAAACTTACAATGTTGTTGTTGATGCGTACAATGTTCTCTTGATTCTAATCCTTCTGTTCAGATTACTTCCTGTAACTCATTCCATGCTTCTCCAGATTCTGACTATTCAAGTTCTCCTATAAAACAATAGTATTCCATAACAATCATACACCCTAATTTAATTCCCCAATTGATAGGCACCCCCTCAATTTCCAATTTTTTGTCTCTACTAAAAGGATTGGTATGGATATTTTGGAACATGGTGAACCTTTTTTATTTTTTTATGATTTCATCTGGATATAGGCCTAGTATTGATATTGCTGGGTCATAGAATGTGATCAGTTTTATTGCTCTTTGGACATAGTTCCATATTACTCTCCAGAATGGTTGGATTAGTTCACAGCTCCAGCAACAATGCATGAATATCCTAATCCTCCTAAAACCCCCTTCAACATTGATTGTCTGCCCTTTTTGTCATTTTAGCCTATCTTATAAGTGTGAGGTGGTGCCTCATAGTTATTTTAATTTGAATTTCTCTAATCAGTAGTGATCTGGAACATGTTTTGTATGATTATATACAGTTTTAATTTCCTTATTTGAAAACTGCTAGCTCACATCCTTTGACCATTTATCAATTGGGGAATGACTTGCAATCTAATAAATTTGATTCAGTGCTCTATATCTTTTAGAAATGAGACTTTTACCAGAACCCCTAGCTGGGAAAATTGTTTCCCAAGTTACAATTTTCTTTCTAATCTTGGCAACATTGTTTTTATTAGTGCAAAAAAACATTTTAAATTTAATAAAATAAAAAATCATCCATGTTGCATTTTATAATGTACTCTATTTCCTGTTTGGTCATGAAATTTTTCACTTTCCAAAGATGACAGATAGTATTTCTTGATCTTATAATTGGTCTATGGGATCACCTTTTATGGCAAAATCCTGTTTCCATTTTGACTTTATTTTGAGATATGGGTCTATACTTAGTTTTTGCCATATTATTTTCCAGTTTCCCCAACAACTTTTATCAAATAGTGAATTCTTATCCCAGAAACTAATGTCTTTGTGTTTGTCAAACATGAGATTACTTTAGTCATTTACTACTTCATCTTTTGTACCTCCTCAAATACACTGGTCATTTACTCTATTTCTTAACCATTATCAGGCAGTTTTGATGACTGTAGGTTTATAGTATAGTTTTAGATCTAGTAGACAAAGTCCACCTTCCTTGTCATTTTTTTCATCAGTTCACTTGATATAATTTACCTTTTGTTGCTCCAAATGTATTTTATTATTATTTTCTCTAGCTCAGTAAAGTCATTATTTAGTAATTTGATTGGTATGTTACTGAATAAGTAATTTAATTTGGGTAGAGTCATCAATTTTATTATATTAGCTAGACCTAACCATGAGCAATGAACATTTTCCCACTTAATTTAGATCTGACATTATTTGTGTGGAGTGTGCTTTATAATTGTGTTCTTGCAGTTTCTGGGTGGTTTTGGGAATCCGATAGTTAATATTATCTGTAGTTACTTTAAGTGGAATTTCTCTTTCTATTTCATGTCCTTTGGTATTTTATTTCATATTCTGATTATTTGTGTGGGCTTATTTTATATCCTACTACTTTCTTGAAGTTATTAATTGCTTCAAGTATTTTTTTAAGATGATTTTCTCAGGTTCTCTAATAATACCACCATATAATCTGCAGAGATGTAAAGTTCTGCTTCTTCATTGTTGATTTAATTTGGGTAGAACTGTCAATTTTCTTATATTTTATTATATTAGGTTAGCTAGACCTAACCATGAGCAATAAACATTTTTCCACTTAATTTAGTTCTGACTTTATTTGTGTAGAATGTGATAATGTAAAAAAAAAGTTTTAACATTGATCTTTAAAATTTTGAACTCAGAATCTTCTTTCTTCTTTCCACTTCACTCCCTCTTATTGAGAAAGCAAGTTCTTTGATAAATATTAAAAATGTCATGCATAAGAATCATTTGGGTATTTATTTTTGGATTTGTGTTCTTTTTCTACCTATTCTAGTTTCATACCTTATTCATTGATCTCCTTTTTCCTCTATTTTATTCTTAAAAGCATTTAGAAATATAAAACTTCTCCTAACAACTGCTTGGTATTATTGCTCATTGTTATTTTCTTGTATGAAGTGAATGATTATTTCTATGATTTGTTGTTTGATCCACTCTTCTTTGAATTATTTTTGTTTTATCTTTCCATGGCCTTTTATTACATGGCATTTTTATTGCATCAATATCTGAAAAGTATGCATTTAATATATCTATAATTGATTGTAAAATTCTTATGTCCTGGTACATAGTCAAATTTGGTATAGATTCATGTACTGCAGAGAAAAAGGTATATTCTTTTCTATCCCCATTAAATTCTCTCCAGAGGTCTAACATATCTAAGTATTCTAAGATTTTATTCATTTTTTTAGCTTCCTTCTTGTTTATTTTCTGGTTAGATTAAAAAAATGAGGTTGAGGTCTCCCATTATTAAAATTTTACTGTCTAATGTACTGTAATTCACTCAACTTTTCTCTAAGAATTTAGATGCTATAGTACTAGGTGCATATGTGTTTAGTAATAATAAAACTTCATTGCCTATGGTACAATGTAGTTTTAAGAATCTATACTACCTTTCTTAGCCCTTTTTTCTTTTGTTTTTATTTGAGATTTGTATCACTACCCTTTATTTTTTTTAATTCCACTGAATCATAACATAGTTTGCTCCAGCCTTTTGCCTTTACCCTGTGTGTATATCTCTCTGTTTTATATGTATTTTTGTAAACAACATATTGTAGGATTCTGGTTTTTAATCCATTCTGCTATTAACTTCTGCTTTTATGGAATTGTTCATCCCATTCCTATTTACAGTTAAGATTATTAATTCTTTATTTCCTTCCATGTTATCTTTCTCTACTTGTACTTTCCTTTTCCTTTTCTTCTTATTCCTCCTCACCAATGTTTTGCTCCCTTTCTCCTTTAATTTTTCTTTTAAATTTTAACTTGCAGTTTATTTACATTTGTAACTTTGCCTTTCTTTCAACTATTTCTTCTTCCCTTTTCTTTCCCTTCCCCTCCCCCTTCCCCTTCCTTGTAGAGTAGTATAGATTTTTAAACCTAATTGACAATGTATGCTATTCCTTTTATTGACCAGACCTATTAAATAGTATTTACTCAGTGTCTACACTCTTCCTTCTTTCCCTCTACTATTATAGGTCTATGTACTTCTTCACCTAGTGTTATTGTGCCAAGCCTTCTACTTCTTTTTACATTGTTATTATTTTAATCTTGTCTTGTACTTAATCATAATTATTTTAGATTTTGTAATTACTGTATTGCTGAGAAGTTAAGTCAAATCTGATCAACATACAGTGTTGCTGTTAGTATGTATGTGGTTCTCCTAACTTCACTCAGCATCACTTCATGTTAATTTTTCCTGATTTTTCTAAAATCCACCTGCTCATTATTTCATATGGACCAATAATATTCCATTACTTTCAAATATAATAATTTGTTCAGTCATTTCCCAATTGATGGGCATGCCCTCCATTTCCAATTCTTTGCCTCCATATAAGAACTGCTATGAATATTTTTGTACATGTGAGTCTTTTCCTCTTTTTATGAACTCTCTGGGATACACACAAGTGGTATTGTAGTTTGCTTGCTTTTTCTTTGATTTTTATGTTAATTTATTTTTAACTCATGTTATTTTCTCCTAGTTTCATGTAAAAAAGTTTTAACATTGATCTTTAATGTTTTGAACTCAGAATCTTCTTTCTTCTTCCCACTTCACCCCCCCCACTGAGAAAGCAAGTTCTTTGATAAAGATTAAAAACATCATGCAAAGCATGCCCATAAGAATCATGCCCTTCACCCAGCAGAAAAGAGGAAAAAAATGATGCTTCAATTTATTCAGACACCATTAGTTCTTTCTAGGGGGATAGAAAGTATTATTTTTTCATGATTAGTTGGTTGGTTGTTTCTTGTCCTTATTTATCAAAGAAGACCAAAATGACATCATTATGTTTGAGACAAATTATAGTATGTCCGACTATGTCTGATCAGACCAATATGAACTGGGAATGCTCTACCATAAGTTGGACGCAAATAGTTCATGTAAACACCTGGAGTGGGTACTCTAAACTTGCATATCTTAACATTTCTTTTGAGCTACTTCAAATCTGCCTCCCTCACAGAATGCAGCACCCTAACTGATGAGGGTTGCACTGCTGGGAGGTCCTGTTCCAGTGTCTCCCAAGCTGTGCAATCAATTCCAGAGTTTTTCAATGAGACCTTCAGGGTGTCTAGGTATCACTTCTCTGTCACCCTTGTAAACTCTTGCCCTGTGTGAGTTCTCCATAAAATAGTGTTGTTGTTGTTGTTGTTTTTGGCAAGCATATGTCTGGCATTCTAACAATATGTATAACCCATTGTATTTGCACCCTCTGTACTAATGTAATTCTAGGCAGTTTAGCTCAAGAAACTCTATCAGAGGTCAGGCACTGTGATAAGGTCTCCTGGATTTCCCTCAGAACTAATATGTAATGAGCCTCTTAACAGAATTGAAATCCACAAAATCCAGAGAAGAACAAAGGAGAAGAGCATCTACTAACAAGGTCTGACTCAGGAGACCATGGGTAAACCGGGGACAGAGAGAAGAGATTCAGTGCAGGGGTCATGGGCTGAGATTCAGACTAATCTCGGAACAGCCATTGAATCTTTTGGTTTTGTAATCAGGCAGGAAACTCCAGAGAGGTTGGAGGGAGAATTCCAGTGGAGTGGGCAGGAGAGCTCCAGGGCTACTAGACATCAATCCAGTCAGTTCTTCTGGAACACCAGGGACACAGGCCCTATATTTTCAGTGGAGTCCCCATATTTCCAACTGACCCCCCCAACCCTGTGAGAGAAAGGTACTCTTCCCAGAACAAATGAAGTAACAAACTTCCCACCTCCCCCAGACTCAGATGTGGGCAGCAGAGCTCTCTCAGTAATGAGTGAATAATAAAATTAACTGCATAGCCTCAGGGCCCAGTCCACATCATTCAAGGGTAATTCAGACCCCTGATTTTTCCCACCCTCCCATCCACAGGCCTAGAGAGCGGGGAAAGAAATGAAAGTTACAGACATTCCAGGTGCTTCTAGCACCTCCTAGCCCTGTTATTAAACCAAGTCAACAAAGCCTTTAGGTTTTCAGAACCAGAGGTCTGTGAATCAATCCCTCCCCTAACACAAGATCTTAGGAAAATGAAGAAAGGCCAGTAAAGGGAGGTCCATTGAAAACTACTTCAAAGCCAAAGACCCTAACTCAGAGAGAGCTAGAACTTCTGAGGAGAATATAAATTTGTCTACTGCCCTGAAAGACTTCTTAGAAGAGATCAGGAAGGAGTTTAAAAACGAATTGGAAAAATTGGAAAAAGAAACCCAAGAGAAAATTAACACTTAACAAGAAAAAATTAACAACTCACAACAAGAAAATATTTCTCTCAAACCCACAATTCAGCAAATGAAAAACTCCTTCAAAAACAGAATTGACTAATTGGAAAAGGAGTTGCAAAAGGTAAATGAAGAAAATTCTTCTTTAAATAAATGGAATCTGTGGAAACTAATGACTTCTTAAGACAACAAGAATCTGTTAATCAAAACCAAAAAAATAAAAAAAATAGAAAAAAATGTAAAATAACTCATTGGCAAAACTACTGACCTAGAAAATAGATCCAGGAGAGACAGCTTAAGAATCATTGGGCTTCCTGAACATATTGAGGATAAAAAAAACCCTGGATCAATATTTCAAGATTTTTTGAAGGAAAATTGCCCTGATATCATGGAACAAGAGGACAAAATATTATTGAAGGAAGACATCAATCCCCTCCTGAAAGAGATCTCAAAATGAAAACACCAAGGAATATTGTGGCCAAATTTCAGAACTATCAGATAAAAGAGAAAATCCTGCAAGCAGCCAGAAAGAAACAATGTAGATACCAAAGAGCCACAGTAAGGATTACACGGGACCTGGCTGCATCAACATTAAGGGATTGAAGGGCCTAGAATATGATATTCCAGAGAGCAAGGGAGCTTAGAGTGCAGCCAACAATTCACTATCCTGCAAAACTGAGCCTTCTCTTCCATGAGAAAAGATGGACATTTAACAAAATTGGAGACTTTCAACATTTCCTGATGAAGAAACTAGAGAAAAATAGAAAATAGAAAATTTGGACTTTGAACAGGAGACTCAAGAGACACATGAAAAGGTAAAAAAGGGAAAAGAAAAGAAAATTGCTATCCAATCAGATGAAACTAGCTATGGCCCCACCTGGGAGAAAAATTCTCATAACTCTTGAGATGTGTAACTCTATTAGAGAGAATGTGCTTAGTCAGAAATAATGGATAGTTATAACTTGTCTGTGACTAAGAATGATTTAAAAACACTATCTCCTTAAAAGGGGGGCAGTAGAGAGACAGGAGGATAGAAGACATTGGATGGGGAAAATCACATTACATGAAGAGGTACAAAGAGAGGAGTCAAGAACTACTTGAATCTTATTCTCATCAGTTTTGGTTCAAAGAAGGATTAACACACACACTCAGTTAAGCTAAGAAACTTAATAATCTTTCAAATATTAAAGGGTCAAAGGGGAAGCAGGGAAGAAACAGGGAACAGAAGGAAGGGAAAGAAGAAAGAGCAAAGGGAAAGGTGAAAGATAGGGAAGGTGGGTGGATATAAGTGGGCAAACACACTGAAGGAGGTGGTATTCAGAAGTAATATAATGGGGAATATGGATAAAGTTAAAAAAGGAGAAAAATAAAAACAGAGGGAAGATAACATGGAGGGCAATGTGAATTGTGAATGGGATGAACTCTTCTATAAAATGTAAGTGAATAGAATCCTACAATATTCTGCTTGCAAGAAACTCATTTGAAGCATAGATAGATAGATAGATAGATAGATAGATAGATAGACAGACAGACAGACAGACAGATAGATAGAGAAGGTAAAAGGCTGGAACAGAATATATTTTGCTTCAAGTGAAGTGAAAAAAGGCAGGGGTAGCAATCCTTATCTCAGACAAAGTTGTAAGGAAGGAAAATATTTCCTACTAAAAGGTACCATAGAAAATGAAGCAATTTCTTTTTTTCTTTTTTTTAGGTTTTTGCAAGGCCAACGGGGTTAAGTGGCTTTCCCAAGGGCACACAGCTAGGTAATTATTAAGTGTCTGAGACCAGATTTGAACCTAGGTACTCTTGACTCCAGGGCCAGTGCTTTATCCACTATGCCACCTAGCCGCCCCGACAATGAAGCAATTTGAATACTAAATATGTATGTACCAAATGGTATTGCATCCATATTCTTAGGAGAGGAGAAGCTGAATGAGTTACAGGAAGATATAGACAGTAAAACTCTACAGGTGGGAGATCTCAACATCCCTCTCTCAGTTTTAGATAAATCTAGACATGATAGACCTTTGGAGAAGATTGGATGGGAATAGAAAGGGATACACTTTTTCTGCAGTATATAGCATTTACACAAAAATTAACCATGTACTAGAATATAAAAACCTTATAATCAAATGCAGAAAGGCATAAATAATGAATACTTTCTTCTCAGATCATAATGCAATAAATATCATGTGCAATAAATGGCCATGGAGAGACAGAACTAAAACTAATTAGAAACTAAATAGCCTCATTTTAAAGATTGAGTGGATCAAACAACAAATTATAAAGAGAATTATTGATTTCTTCCTTAATAATGACAATAATGGGACAACATACCACAACTTATGGGATATAGTCAAGGCAGTTATTATAAATCATGTTTAACTGCTTACATGAATAAAACAGATAAAGAAGAAATTAATGAACTAAGCACGCAATTAAAAAATTAGTGAAAGAACAAATCAAAACACCCTAATTAAATACCAAATTAGAAATTCTAAAAATTAAAGGAGAAATTAATAAAATTGAACACAAAAAAACCATTGAACTAATTAATAAAACCAAGAGTTGGTTTCATGAAAAAAACCAATACAATTGATAAAAATTTGGTTTTGATTTAAAATTTGATTTAAAAATTTGATTTAATAAAAGAAAGAAAAAAACCAAATTACTAGTATTATAAATGAAAATGGTGAACTCACCACCAATGAGGAGGAAATTAAAGTAATAATTCAGAATTATTTTGCCCAACTGTATGTCAGTAAATTTGGTAACCTAAATGAAATGGATGAATATTTACAAAAATATAAGTTGCCAAGTTGAAATGAAGAGGAAATCAAATCCCTAAATAACCCTCTCAGAAAATGAAATTCAAACAAGCTATAATCAAACTGCCTAAGAAAAAAAGTCTTCTCCAGGGCCAGATGGATTCAAAAGTGAATTCTATCAAGCATTTAAGGAACAATTGGTTCCAATTCTATATAAACTCTTTGGAAAAATAGGTGAAGATGGAACTCTGCCTAACCCCTTCTATGACACCATTATGGTGCTGATACCTAAACCAGAAAGACTCAAAACAGAGAAGGGAAATATTAGACCAATTTCACTAATGAATATGGAAACAAAGATCTTAAATAAAATCTTAGCAAAGCAATTACAGCAAACTATCACTAAGATAATACACTACGACCAAACAGGATTTATCCCAGGAATGCAGGGTTGTTTCAATATTAGGAAAACTGTTAGTATAATTGACTATATCAATAACAAGCCTAACAAGTCATATGATTATCTCAATAGATGCAGAAAAAGAGTTTGACAAACTGCAAACCCATTCTTACTAAAAACCGTAGAGAGAGTTTAAGAATAAATGAATTGCTCCTTAGAATGATTAACAGTACCTATATGAAACCATATGCAGTGGGGACAAGCCAGAGGCACTCCCAATAAGGTCAGGTGTGAAACATCCCGTTATCACCACTACTCTTTAATATTGTATTAGAAGTGTTAGCTTCAGCAACAAGAGAAGAAAAAGAAATTGAAGGAATTAGAATTGGGAAGGAAGAAACAAAACTTTCACTCTTTGCAGATGGCATGATGGCATAGAGAGAATCTTTAAATAATCATCTAAAAACTATTAGAAACAATGAGTAACTTTACCAAAGTTGTAGGAGACAAAATAAACCCTCATAAATCCTCAGCATTTCTGTATATTAATAGCAAGATACAGCAGCAAGAGCTAGAAAGAGAAATTCCATTTAAAGTAACTTTAGAAAACATAAAATACTTGGGAGTCTACCTGCCAAGGCAGTCTCAGAAAGCCTATGAAAACAACTATAAAACATTCTTACAAAAATAAAATCAGATTTAAATAACTGGGCAAATATCAACTGCTCATGGATAGGTTGAGCTAGTATAAAAATGAGAATTCTTTCTAAATTAATCTACTTATTTAGTACCTTACCAATCTAACTTCCAAAAAGTTGCTTTAATGAGCTAGAAGAAATTGTAACTTAATTCATATGGAGAAACAAAAACGTCAAGAATATACAGGGATTTAATGAAAAAAGTGCAGAAGAAGGTGGCTTAGCTTTAACAGATCTAAAATTATATAACAGATCTAAAATTATACTATAAACCATCACTCATCAAAAGTGTCTGATATTGACTAAGACATAGAGTGTTGGACCAGTAGAATAGATTACATGCAAAAGAGACATCAGGAACTGATTATAGTAAGCTGTTTTAAACTTTGAGGTAGTTATAGTAAAAAATAGACCAAAACAAAAGAAGGTTCTTTGCAAAACATTTACTAGAGAATAATTTTTCCTTTTTCATTAATATATATTTTTATATAACTTTTATTTCCTTCCACAGTTCTCTTCAGGAAAGTCATGTTACAATACAAAAGGTTGAAAAAATGGTTAAAAAAACTAAAAAACACATCAACTGAATCTGATAGAGCAATGTTCTAAGTCAATAGTCCCTCACTTATGCACAGAAAAGAGAGATGCATTTTTTTCATCTCTTCTTTGAGACCAATACAGATCTTTGTAATCATGCAGCATTTAACTTAATATCACACAGCATTTAATTTGATTTGTTTTTGCTGTGACTTTTTGCATGCATATTGTTTAAATCATTTGATATGTCTCTAGTTTTATAACTAATTTCTTTCATTGAAATAGTACATTATATTTATATAACATGATTTATTGTCATTTCCCAATCAAAGAAGATTATTTGTTCCATTTTTTGTTACTACAAACAGTGTTGCTATAAATAATTTATTGTATATTAGACTTTTTTTTCTGTCTTTTATATTCTTTTGGATTTTACATTCTGCCTCCAGATCTCTACATTTCTTAATCATTCAACAAATATTTGTAAGTACCTACTATGGGACTGACATAGTGACAGTTATACTAAAGAAAGACAGAAGAAAACTGCTCTCCTTAAACATAGATATTCTGATAGGGGAGAAAACATGAAACCTCCTACTTTCAATAAACCTACGTTCAAATGGGGGAGAAAAGTGAAAGTTCTAGCCTCCAGTGATTATACAACATATTAGATGAAAACATGAAAGCTTTTTCTCTCAATGATTATGTATTCTAAGAAAATATCAAAATGGGACCAGAAGGGTAGGTAAACACCAAGTCAAGTTCTCCTGCAGAAGCTTGGATATATGCTGAGTCTTGAAAGAAATCAGTGAAACTTAAGGCCAGATGTAAGAGCACAAAGCCTTATAATCTTAGCAGATAGCCAGAGCATAGAGACACAGAGATCAGATGGAGAGCAACTAGATATAGGCCAATGTAGCTAAATCCTGTGGTAGGGAGAGGAGTAACATGTACGATTTTTAGAAAAATAGGGGCAAAGTTCTGAAAAGTTTTAAATGATCCCAAAGGCTTATACTTGATCTTGAAGGTGACAGAGAGATATTGGAGATCAATGAACAGGGCAGTGGCATGGTCATATAGATATATGTATGCTTGAGAAAAATCACCTTGCCTAAAGAATGAAGAGTTGATTGTTGTAAAGAGAAACTTTACTCACAGTGAATAGTGAGAAAGCTGTTGCAGCAATCCAGGTGAGAGGTGATGAGAGCCTCAATTAAAGTTCAGAATACTTGCAGAGAAGGAGTTTATACATACATACATACATATATACATATATATATATATATATATATATATATATATATATATATATATATATATATAATTGGAAGGTGGTAGTGTCCTCAAAAGAGATAAATAGGGTTAAAAGGTATGACTATTCTAGTCACTTTCTCTGCATAGAAAATAGGTAATTTCAACTAAACAAATTATAACAGTTTTGCATAAACAAAATGAGTGCAGTTAATAAAAGAAACTTTTAATAGAGGAAAAATTTGTATCATGTATCTCTGAAGAATATATATATATATATGTATGCATATATACATGTGTATACATAAATATATATATATATATATATATATATATATATATATATATATATGTAGAAGACAAATGAACTTAGTTTTCCTAAGCACTTTCTGTAATGCAGGGCTTTTCCTGGAATTTTCACGACCATTCAATTCTTGAACCAGGGCTAGCTTTCTTTTGAGTTCATAATTGACTCCTCTGATGCCATGTGTCACATTTTCTCAAACTACTTACAGACCCCAGTGACTGTCTCTTTGAATTCATATCTATATAGAATATGTTTCTCTTTCCAGGTTAGTACTTCTATTCTTAGATACTTACTCCATATATATTATGTTTGCCAAGACTTTCAATTTGTATATACTATAGAATTCTTTACTGGTAACATTTTTTTGGCAAAGCAATAGGTTGTGACTTGCCCAAGGTCACACACCTAACTAAGTCTCTCAAGCGCCTGAGATATTGTTAACTTTCTTTAATAGTAGTTTTAGCCTTACCTAAAAATACATAGCTTCATTATTCATAAGCATTTTGGTTATTTGGATTTTGAAAAATAAATGATGATTACTGAATCATTGTGATCATTAATTTTTTTAGCATTTTATTCTTTGAAGGACAAGATCCCCTTATATCATTGACTTAAAGATGTGTTTATTGAGATAGAGACAAGAATTACATAGCACCTTTTGACAACAAGAAAACTGGTGACACAACAACAAGGGAATAACTCTGTCTCATTGATATGTTTTTCTTGTTTGATTTCTCCTAGAATTTGTGATCCTTTACCATTTATAATATTCAGTTTGATTCCTGGTCATGGCCCAGAAGCACACTCTTTGTTATGTTTCCCTTAAGTGACCTATTCTTCTCCTTCTCTTTAGGGACTTCCTCCAGAGAATTCAGAACAGCATTCATCTTACAATTACCTGCAGAGGTTACATCAGACTTAAGACAATTAAAATCACTAAAATTCCATGTTACTGCAATCTTAGCAGATTATCTTGGAACTTTAAAACCATTCACAAATGACTTCAGTTCTCTGTCCCTGTTAAATGTTAATCGTTCCAGTCAGGTGGCTAACAACTGAAAACTATCTAACAACTGAAAAATGATGCAGAACTAAATAAAGGAAGTTTCCTTCCATTTTAATTGTTCAGTTCCATGAGAAGCAGTTCCAGTTTTTGTTAGTTGTTATAATTTTACCTCTTGTAAATTATACATCAGACTGGAATGACAAGGAGGCTGTATTAAATGATCTTCCACTGCCTACAGTTTTAACACTCTGCTTTCTTTCATTGATTATTCAGAAGCTGCTTTGAATTCCTGTACTAATTAGATATTGATAAAGTAATTTAAAATTTGCACTAGCCCCTCAATCTTTTTTTTAAAGTTAAATTTATTTTTATTCTCATATTGTACAAATTATTTTTTACATTAATAAAACATTCTTGTTTACAAGTAAACAACATACCCCTCCCCCCATGAATATAGATAGATTGCTTGGGTGAAAAAAGTAAAGGGGAGAGAAAAAAAATTAAAATTAAAAAAAATAATAGTAATAATTGTAGGTACGGCCAGGTGGCACAATGGACAAAGCACCAGCCCTGGAGCCACGAGCACCTGAGTCCATATCCAGCCTCATAAACCCAATAATCACCCAGCTGTGTGACATGCAAGCCACCCGATCCCCACTGCCCTGCAAAAACCAAAAAGAAGAAAAAATAAGTCCAAAAATAAAATAAAATAGTAATAATAGTAGGGGTGGCTGGGTGGCAGACAGAGCATTGGCCCTTGAGTCAGGAGCACCTGGGTCCGAATCCGGCCCCAGACACCCAAAGATCACCCTGCTATGTGGCCCCAGGCAGGCCACCCAGCCCCACTTACCCTGCACCCTCCCCCCAAATAATAATAACAAAAAATGTGCTTCAGTCTTTGTTCTAACACCAACAACTCTGTCATGGTTGGATCACATTCTTTATGATAAGTCCATCACAAAAGTTACTTCCATATTTTTCCAACGTTGCCATTGCTGATCGCAACTCCCTCCTTTCTTATTTCTCCACTACCATGTACTATATTTTCTCTCTCCTTTCACTCTGACTCTGCTGTAGGGTTGCTGAGTGGTGCAGAAGACAGATCCCTGGTCCTGGGGCCAAGAAGCCCTGAGCCCCCATACCACCACTTAGGCCCAGAATCCACCTGGCCCTAAGGTCCTGGGCAGGCCTTCCAATCCCAGCCCCTTGCAAGAAGTAAAAAAAGAAAATGTGTTATATCTCACCACTCTCCCCCCCCATGCCATGGTCCATCCTCTCTTCCTTTATTCACATCCCCACCCCTTCCCCCTGCTCTCCCCTCCTTCTTACTCCAGATGTCTATACCCCATTGAGTATATTTGCTGTTTCCTCTCCTAGCCATCTCTGATGAGAGCAAAGGTTCCCTCATTCCCCCTTGCCTCTGCCCTTCCATATCATTGCAATAGCTCATTGTAATAAAAAAAAATCTTATTATGTAAAATATCTTGGACTATTCCCCTTCTCCTTTTTCTTTCTCCCATTCCATTTCCCTTTTTTCTATTGACTCCATTTTTACACCATATTTTATTATCGAATTCAGCTTTCTCCTGTGCTTCAACTATAAAAGCTCCCTCTACTTGCTCTATTAAGTGAGATGGTTCATATGAATATTATCAGTATCATTTTTCTATACATGCAGTTCATCCTCATTAAGTCCCTCATATTTCCCCCCTCTCCTCCAATCTCCATGCTTCACCTGAGTCCTGTATCTGAAGATCAAACCTTCTGTTCAGCTCTGGCCATTCCAAAAGGAACCTTTGAAATTCCCCTGGTTCATTGGAAGTCCATCTTTTTCCCTGGAAGAGGACATTCATCCTTGCTGGGTAGTTCATCCTTGGCTGCATTCTAAGCTCTTTTGCCTTCCGGTATATTGTATTCCAAGCCCTACGAGCTTCCACTGTATTTGCTGCTATGTCCTATGTGATCCTGACTGCAGCTCCACGATATTTGAACTGTGTCCTTCTGGCTGCTTGTAATATTTTCTCTTTGACTTGGGGGTTCTGGAACTTGGCTATAATATTCCTGGGGGTTGGTTTTTTGGGATCTCTTTCTCTGGGGGATGGGTGGATTCTCTCTATTTCTATTTTGCCCTCGCTTCTAGAATACCAGGGCAATTTTCCTGTAGTAATTCTTTGAAAATGATGTCAAGGCTCTTTTCCTGATCATGCCTTTCAGGTATTCCAATAATTTTCAAATTATCTTTCCTAAGTCTGTTTTCCATATCAGTTGTTTTTTCAATGAGATATTTCACATTTTTTTCTAATTTTTCATTTTTTTGGCTTTATAGTATTGATTCCTGATTTCTGGTAAATTCATCAATCTCCCTGAATTCTATTCTTTGTCTGAAGGATTTGTTCTCCTCAGAGAGTTTTCTTATCTCTTTTTCCATCTGGCCAATTTTGCTTTTTAAAGCATTCTTCTCCTCAATAATTTTTTGAACTGTTTTATCCATTTGACCTAAGCTGTTTTTTAGCATGCTATTTTCTTCAGCATTTTTTTGGATTTCCTTGACTAAGCTGCTGACTTCATTTTCATGTTTTTCCTGCATCTCTCTCCTTTCTTTTCCCAGTTTTTCTTCTAACTCCCTCATTTGATTTTCAAAGTCTTTTCTGAGCTCTATCATAGCCTGAGCCCAATTTCTGTTTTTCTCGGAGTCTTTAGATGCAGGAGCTTGTGCTTCCTCATCTTCAGACTGAGTATTTTGATCCTTCTTGGGCTCATTTGCAAAATATTTCTCAATGGTCTTCCTCTTGTTTCTTTGCTTGCTCATTTTCCCAGCCTAAGCCTGTTTTTTGGGGTGCTTCCTGAGCTTTTGGGACATTCCCACAAGGGTCTCAGTGTGTGAGGCTCTGTCCTCCCTCCTGGTCTGTGAATGACCATAAGTGCCCAGCTCTGCCACGGGGCCGAGGTGGGGGGGGGGGGCCTGTTGTTCTATTGGGGGGGGGCCTAGACTGAGATCAGCATCTGAATGTGGTCAGAGCCCCAGAGTCCTGTTCCAGGGCCAGAGGACTGAGCTCAGCAGTCTCTCTCTCTTCACTCCCCTCCCTCAACTCAATGGGCTCATGCCCTCGGGGCTCCTGCTTACTGGCTCCACCTGCTTCTGTTTCCAGGTCTGGGCTGCTGAAAGACCAAGCTGCTTGCTGTGTGCCCTGAGGGCTGGGCTCCAAGTGCTCACTCTGGCAGAGGTCCCCTGCTGTTCCCCCACTTTGAGCCCGGTGTTCCCCGGGGTGTAGCTCAGGAGACTCCCCCACTGCTGTGAGCCACAGCTCCCAGTGCCTTGGGGCTGCCTCAGGGAGGCTGAAGTTCTTTTGCTCTGGTGGGCCACCCCTCCAGCAGGCTGCCCCTCCAACCCCGAGGAGCAGAGCCTTCCTGCTCTTTTCCAGGTTACCTTGAATAGGAGAACTGCCTCACTGGGTCCCTTTGTGGGTTCTGTCTCTCAAAAGTTTAGTTGGAGTCCTTAGTTTATGAGTTTTTATCAGAGAGCTCCTAAGACTGGATCCCTTCATGTAGCCATCTTGGCTCCGCCCCCCCCAGCCCCTCAATCTTAACAACAATTAAGCAAAGTAGGTTTTATTATTCTTGTTAGCTTATGATATCTTTGGAAAGTGGGGCTAAAAGAATTCAAAAATCAGGATTTCAGTCTTAGGTTTTTCCAATTATTGTCTGCATGACCTAGGGCATATCAAATACAACTTTTTGGGTTTTAACTTCTTTAGTGGTTAAATGCATTAAATGATTCTTAGTCACTGAGAGATAGCACTCTCAAATTTAAGGCTATCCTAAACTATATATAAACATGCTTATAATAGTTGTATGTCTGCAGAATTTTTGTTAAGAGACTAGCTATTACAAGTGGGATATTATGACAAAATAAGGATCTCTCTCTCTATCTCTAACTCTCTATCTTTATCTCTCTCTCTCTCTCTACATATATATATATGTATATATATACATATATATATATATGAGGCATCTCAAATTAAAGACATGATATTGTAATTAGGAATTTATTAAGCTTAAATTTGGTACAAATAACCACTGAATGTGATGAATTTGACTCTCACTAATTCCTTCAAATTCTTCCTCTCTCAAGACTGAAACACCAAAAAATATAGGAATTCTATAGTTGCAAAAGTGACCAAGAGCAGGAAAAAAAAATTTCAGGTAAGAACATTTCATTTTATTCATATGGTTAAAAATCAAGAACAATCACTGGACACCTGCTTTTTTTAGGCACAGCACTAGGAGATTCTCAAAAGTACTTCCTTTTCTAAAAATCAAATCATTTGATTTTGGGGAGAAAAAAAAAACTTGAGAAATCATATGGTCAACTTCCTTGATTTCATCAGAAAAAGGACTAATTTGTCACAAGCTAGTTATTTAGTTTCAGCAACCATTCCTCTTGCTTATATATGTCAATATCCATTCCTTCAATGCTAGTAAATGTTTAATTGACTCACTGAAAAACATATATATAACTTATTTTTAGGTTTAATCTGAATTATTAAATTTTTCTCCATCTTTTTAATCTCAATAATCAAAAAATAATATATCAACCTTGATTTCTGATATGTAAATGCTGAAACTTTAGAAATCTGCTCAAACAATGCATACTCGTGTATTCAGTATTCCCAGTACTTTAAAATTTTTAAGAGCCATCTCTTGACCATGCTAATCATTCAATAACTATCTTTCTTTGCTTATCATTTTTGTTGTCTATACTCAGTAGAATTCCACTATCATACTACCCATTCTATTCTCATGGACTTGAAAAATCTGGTTTCTGCCTCCACTATGCTATCAAAATTACTCTCTTAAAAGTCATCAGTGTTACCCTCTCTCCCAGTGAGAAAATCTAGGGGTATTTTGGTTTTAGCCCTTCTCTTCCTCATTAACCTCTATAATATGCAATGTGTTTGATGACCCCCTGTTTATAGAGACCCTCTTCTCCTTAGCCTTCAGAGATAACACACTCTTCTGGTTAATCTATCCCATGAAGTACTCTTTTTCTGTCTTTTCTGATTCTTATTTTCTTTCCCTTTTCTTAAGGTGAATATTCTTCAATATTCTGCATCTAGTTGTCTTTTTCCTCTTTAAAATTTTACCTTTACCTTTTACTGTGACTTCCCATTCATCCAAAGAGTCAGCCTTGTAGCAAGAGGTTCATATTTTACTTGGGCAAGTCAACTAATTCCTATGGTGTTCTAGGCAGTTCACTAGGACAATTATTTGTGCTGTGAAAATATTTCATTATACATAATTTTCTCTAGCTTTATGAAGCCACAGGACCAGTTTCTATCTCTTTATGACTTAAAATATGCTTTACATTTATAATTTCATTTTATGTTCATAACTACCCTTTGAAAAAGGGCATGTAAATATTTAACTTTATTTTACAGATGAGGAAAGTAAAGCTCATAGATTTTGAATTAAAGCTTGAGTATGATCATTTTATAATGAACATTTGTTGAGTATTCACAGTAGTGAATGTTCTGGGCAGCACACTAAATAGGACTCTAGTAAGTATTCTGTAATTTTTGCATTATTTCTTCTGGTTTTTAACGTTCCCTGATTGATCTCATATTCCTCCCTAAACAAACTCCATGTTTCAACCTAACCAAGATACTTTATTTTCACAGTGCTTCATCTCCTGGCTCTTTGTTTTGGGCACTGTTCCTTAAACCTTGTTGAATGCATGTGTGAAAGAACTTCAGAGTAACTTCCTTGGAACCTTCCCTGTTAACCCCAGTTGATAACAGTTCCTCCCTTCCTCTAATGTTGCCATTAGAGCACTCTGTTTTTTACCTTATAATAGAAAGAAAAGAGGATTGATCTTCAAGACAGGAGATTTGAGTTTAAATCTTATCTATACCTCATAGCTACTAAATAACCAGGTCATCTTAGCCCTCTTAATCTATGGAAAAAAGGTAACATGTGTACTACTTGCTTTACAGAGCTGTAGTTAGGAAAGTATGTTGTAAAACTTGAAACACTATGGAAGTACAAATTATTATTATTTTGAATGCCTTTAGTTATTGGTAGCAAACTTAGCCTTAGAGGACAGAGTGCCCAATTTGGATTTTAGTAGCACTGGGTTCAAATCCCACCTTTGACACTAGCTAAATGACTAGTCAAGTCCCTTAACAGCTTTGTGCCTCAAGTTTTATTCTATAATTTAACTATTCAGTTCATAGACTCAATGGAAGGAGAGCCCCATGCTAATAAAATTGAAGATCCTTAGTCTACTTGTCTATGTATCATAATAGACGTATCCCTCTACTAAACCAAGCCTAAATAACGTTTTCTCTGTGAATACCTCTTTGATCATCCTAACACAAAATAGTTCTTCTACCCACTATCATTTCCAAATTCATAAGCAGATCTTTTTAACCATTCCCTACAAGTTATTATTAAATCACTTAATTTTGTATGTATTTTCCCTCCATTCTCCATTCTAACATTTTAAGCTCTTCAAGGGAAAAGAACCTAAGTTCATCAAAATTGTGCCTTTCTGTGTTATATAACACATTTTGTTGGTGTTGTTGTTGAGTGTTTTCAGGAGTGCCCAATTCTTGGTGACTCTATTTGGGGTTTTCTAAATAAAGATAAAGAATGTTTGCATTTCTTTCTCCAGTTCATTTTACAGATGAGGAGAATGAGACAAACAGTGCTGTGATCTGCCCAGAGTCACATAGCTTGTTAAGTGTCTGAGGATATTTGACCTCAGGAAGATGACTTTTCTGATTACAGACCTAGAACTCTATCCACTGTGCTGTCTATTTAGATAGTGAATAGAGGACTGACCTTTGAGTCAGAAATAACTGAATTGTGTAGCATGTTACTGGTTTAACAACCTTTTCTCTGCAAAAACAAATTACATGCACAATATATCCTTTTAAGTTCAATCTTTATTATTAGTATTTCTTCAGTCTTTTTTTTTTAGTTTATACAACCAACACAGCAATAAGTCAAGCCCTGATGCAGCACTGTTGGTAACTGGCTGGAGTTAATTCTAGAAATCCTTGCCTAGACTTAGGTTCTGCCCTTGATATACATTTTCCCTGTAGCCATGGATAGAACAGTTAACTTTTTGGTATCCCAGAAATAGTTCTAGTTCATAGACTAGTTACCAAATCAGGAAGGACTTAATAGTATTCATTTTGGTTGGAAAGGTTATTTAATTGAAGCACTACAATACAAATTACAATTAAAATACAAAATACAAATTGAAGCACTACAAACTTTAACAAAAATTGCTATGAAATTCAACTTTGTTCAAAAACATGAGTGATGATTTTATTTGTAAAGACTTGGAAAAATGAAGATTCTTCAAGTTTGTGTCATGTCTGGAAGCCTTCTCTTAGGGAAACACCCTTACCCTCAGCATTTTAATTCAGTGTTTCTTTGGTTTTTCCATTTTATTTTATTTATGCATTCATTTTTTGTCTTTCCATTTTTAAAAGATGTAACAGAGGAGAAAAAAAATAAAGCATTCATTTAAAAAGAAATAATACTGTTTTGCAAAGGGAAATTCATAGCATGAAATTACCTTGAAAAATTGTCAAAAATTGGTAAATATTAGGCAACAATTGATAATTACCTAGCTGGAAGATAAGAATTTATTTCTTGATCTTGGTCTTATTTTTCTTAGCAGATCTCTACTATGGGTAAACAAGGAACAAACAACCACTCAGAGGTGACTGACTTCATTTTTGTAGGCTTCCAAGTCCACCCAGATTTCCATATCTTTCTTTTCCTGGCTTTTCTATTCGTCTATAGCATGGTCCTCTTGGGGAATGCCGGCATTCTGACCATCATCCTGATTGATCCCCGATTGAACACACCGATGTATTTCTTCCTTGGCAACCTCTCCTTCATTGATCTCTCCTACTCCTCTGATGTAGCACCAAAAGCCATGGCCAATTTCTTATCAACAAGTAAGTCCATTTCCTTTGTGGGCTGTGTAGTTCAGTTTTTCTTCTTTGTGCTATTCATGGTAGCAGAGGGCTTTGTCCTGGCAGCCATGGCCTATGATCGCTTTGTAGCCATCTGTTCCCCACTGAAATATTCCATCCACATGTCAAGACGCTTTTGTACCCAGCTTATGGTTGGCTCTTACTTCTGTGGCTGGATTACTTCTATTCTTTTAGTGAGTGTCACCTTTATTTTGTCCTTCTGTGCCTCTAGAGTTATTGACCACTTTTACTGTGATTCCCACTCAACTGAAAAGATCTCATGTTCCAACACTGCCATCAATCAAATGTTGTCATTAATCTTGGCAGGAATCATTATTTTTCCCACTCTAATATTCATTGGGGTATCCTATATGTATATTGTGTCTACTGTCCTGGAGATCTAAACTGCTGAGGGTCGAATGAAAGCCTTCTCCACTTGTGGGTCCCAACTTGGGTTGGTGAGTTTGCTATATGGAACTGCCTTCTTTGTGTATCCCATTCCTCCCAATAACCCTGAACTGTGTAAAGTGGCTTCTGTGTGTTATACTCTGATTACTCCCATGTTGAATCCACTCATCTACTCTCTCAGAAACAAGGATGTCAAAGAGTCTCTGAAAAGAATTTTAGGAAAGATAAAGGTTTTGCTCTAAATGTCCTATTTTTTCCCCTCTCAGTTCTGTTCACTTTAAATCGGAAAAATCTGCTTAGGAATGAATTATTTCTGGTAGAAAAAAATTTCCTGGCTTTTCTTTTGATACTTCCCACAGGTTACTATTACTACTAAAAATTATAGGCACAGAATTAGAGATGACATATTAGTTCTGCAAATAACATTATACCTCATTACCTCTGATGACAACTAGGCCCATGAGAATCCATTATTTCATAGAAGCTCTGAGTGTGTCCTAAAGGAGGTTAGGCTGGAAATGCATACTGACCTCTCATTGAAGTTTTGATATACTGCCAGCTAGCAAAAGAAATTACTGTACATGGGAATTTGGAAAGGGGGGGAGAGTTTGTGGAAACTATAGATGACATTAGAAGGCCAGCAGATGACATAGAAAAAAATATAGAAACTCCGAAATGCATAAACTATTCCTGTGACCAAATATTTAACTCAAATTTTTCAATATGGTACTGTAAAGAGCCCACAATAGAAAAAAGGAAAAAAAAGCAGACTTTTTCCTCTAGTCCAAAGGAAGGGCCAAACAATTTTACTTGGATTTTCCAGATCACAAGGACGCTATACCCCTAACCCCTGGAATGTAGAAAGGATAACTATACATTTTTGTGGGTTGGTGAGTTGATATTTATCTATTTGTAAGGAGCCAGTATTCTAGTTTGCTTTTCTGTGAAACTTTTTTTTAAATTCAAATTACTAAAATGCATCCATAATTTCTCATTTTAGTTGGATTTGTGGGAAAAGCGGAGGTGATAGCATAGATATAGGAGAAAAAAATCGGTATATATTTTGCTAGCTCATCAAAGTGAATGATAATTATTTCCTAATTAATTCCCTTCAGTTATCTGCTCTCTTGTATAAGCATTTGATAAGTATTTGATAATATCATTCAGCTCATCCAATGGTGATTCTATGATCAATCTTTCTACTTCACTCCTGGGACTTTCTTCATCTCATTGTTTTTGCATATTCAATTTAATCTGGTCATTCAGGAAGTATTTATATTTAATAATTATCTACTATGTCTATATCAGAGGATAAAGCATTAGGATATGAAATTAAATAAAAACTGTTAGTTCCTTCAAGGATTTTCTGTTCTCCTAGAACTACATGAATAAAACTCCATTATTGTACCCTTTCATAATACAGTCAATTCTGATTCAAGAAAATCAATTCAATTAGTTTTTCTTATAACATCAACAAAGGAAAATGAGAATTTGGGTGTAAGATGAGATCATCAAGTCTAAAGAGGCTGTTGCTTTTTGTCTATGGGACTTGAGGAAATCAACCTCTTGAATTCATAATTCTACCTGTGTATATTTTGCATTGTGACATAATGGATAAAGAAATGGCATCAAAGACAAGAAACCTGACTTCAAGGAATCCTATCTTTGACCTATCTAAAGTGGTAACTTGTTCAGGTCCCTTAATTACTCAGTGTCTGAGGCAACTCTCTAAGACTATAAATTTCAGAGTACTACTGATCTATCATTGTAGAAGAATTTTTATAGAAGAATTGATTCCAGGGAATCACCCTATAGCAAAGAAATCACTGGCCTGTTTAATTTATGTGCAACATACATGCACACATGCACAAAGATACATAGAAAGACACATCTATGAATACAGGAGCATATTACATGTCAATTTAAACACATAAATACACATGTGTGTTTGTATTAACTTTAACCAATACAACACATGATTCATGTTGGTATAAAAACAATTGTGTATAGATGCAAGTGTATATAAATATGTATGCATTCATATTTGCATATATATGCATTCACTAGAACACATACAAGTATGCCTATATATGTATATATGTGCATACATGTATTCTCACCACAAAGTACTCCCACTATCAATGTATGTGTTTATACATATATCCATATTCATACATGCATGCATATGCAGATATGGCTATACATCATGTATGTGTACATTTACACACATTTCAAATAAGACTTTTGGAACTCCCTAAATATTTATCTTAGAATTCTTAGAGGAATTTTTCTGAAAAAAAAATCATTTAGTTCTATAGAACTAAAAATAAACATCTAAATAAATTTGAAAGCCTCTATATATACCTGCTAATGAGGAGTAGCAACCCTTACATTTGTTAGACAAAAGGGAAAGTCAGGCTGCAATGAAACATTTTCCATGCATTATCTGCTCAAAGGAGATTTGTTGTTTAGACACAGAGAATTAGTTTTGTCTGTGTCTATGTCTGTCCTAATGATGCCAAATATCCAGATTAAAAACTGAATTTGTAAAAATACAATCAACTATTCAGGTTATGTTCATATGTGCACATTTTCATTGTTTATAAATCTCACATTTGGATTTGTGAATGAATTTTCCAGGCTTTGTTTTTCCTTTTTTTCCCCTGAGAAACAATAGTTTTCTTCCTTGAAGAATATAAAGTGCTACCCTTGTAAAGTGATATATCTATAATATAAAAAGTCATAAGAATTTTTTATTCTTATTATAGAGAGGAAAAAAAAGAAGTTAAGTGATTTATCCAGTTGGCCTGTTGTGTTCCAGCTCCCCCTCTTCGCAGTGTCTAAATAGCTGCTATTCTTTTCTTTTAATTGGAGTCTAGAATATTTTTTAAATAGTCCATAATAGTTAATTAACTCCATTGCCTTGCAAAAAAACTAAAAAAATCCACAAGAAATAAAAGGGAAATTCACCCCCCCCACCAAGCCCACCCCACCACATGTTTAGTATTTGATGCATACTTCTTTGTAATATTCTTGGTCCTATATGTACGTCAGGCAATATTAGTTCACTCTGTGAGGGATTCAGAAATGATCATTTTACCTTAAGTGTAGATTCAATGAATGATAAGCAATAGCTGATTGGAAACAGGAAAAAAAACTATAATTTGTAATTTCCAGTTTCTGGGCCAGTTCTCTCTTTATTGAATGACACTTTATGCTCACCCTTGGAAACTGACTGAAATATAAGACATTTATCCTTTTGAAAGTTCCCTAATGCTCTCCTTGAGGAAAGATCCTGCTTCTACTCCTAACACTGGGTACAATGCCACCTAAATTATCCAACACATTTGTCTGTGCCATTTTATTCAAAGTATTAAGAAGAAGAAGATCCATCCTTTCGTCCATGGCTTCCTAAATTTTTTAAACATTTTTGTACAATTGAATGTCAGTTTTTCTAACTTTTTAACCTAAATATCCTTTATGATTTGTGCCATGTTTTGTTTTGTGTGTTTTTTTTGTGAGAATCATTAAGTGTCCTGGGATTTGTGGTTGTAGTCTTTCATTGCCAACCTGTCCCTCGCCCTGCCATATCCATCCCAATCTCACTTAGTGTTACATTGTTTGCTACACATTGTTGCAGCCCAGATTAGTAGAAAAGAATTTTTTTTTCTGAATTTCAGTCCCACTATTCAAGTGAAGAGGAAAATGAAATTATCATATACTCTATTCCATAGTTTAACTACAATATTTAGAAAACATCTTATTCACAGACTACTTTTCAAATTCTATAACCCCTTATAGATATTCCAATATTCAGAAATTGAATCTATTCCTTATCCCTTGGTTCCACAAAACTCATCATAATATCTTCATTCTCCTCCTCATTCTGAGTAGTTCTTGTAAAATTCTTCAATGAAATGTTGATTCTGGGGTTCCATTTTTTCATGATAAGGATGGTCATTGAAACCAGACCTTTTGTCCTATTACTCCTCACTTTCACCATGAAGGTATGATACTAGACTCTAAATCACTTTGAATGCTCTCTGTCTGTATTAAAGTGATGACATTTAAAAAAGTCTCCCTTTCATATTTATTATATTATTTTATCTTAGACAAAACCCAAGTTTATTAATAATGAATACTTCTGATTAAACATCTAGAAAAAATGGTCCAAAAAAGGAGCCCTGAAGTAAGAGACCTGAGCTCTAGCCTGAAGAACCAAGCTTGAGGTTTGTAAACCTACCCAGAGGCATACTTAATGATCAGCTCCCCACAAAAACAGACACACTTTTAAATTTAAGTCACATTATTCAAATTTTCTTTATCATTTCTTAATTATAGAAATCAAGACAATAAAGCAAAAACCATTTTGTAGCTTTTATTCAACATATTAATCCAAACATTGAAAATTTGACAATCAGCTTTCATTAACTGATTCAAGCTAACTTTAGCCCATGTGTGTAAAGGTGATTTCTCCCACCAAAACTCAAACCATGAGGAAAAATTCAATTTCAAAACTGAGTATAAATAGATTTTTTAAAAGTAGATTTACTGATTATCCTAAACCTTTATTTAAAAAATGATTTATCAACATTTACTATCTGCTTTTTCTTCCAAAGTAATATCTTATTTCTGATTCTAACATTTTTTTGGTAGAAAGCAAAAAAGATAGTTTTGAGATTGGTGGGCCTGTGTGAGTGTGTGTGTGTGTGTGTGTGTGTGTGAAGGAATATTTAAATACTTCAAGGAATAGCTCCCCACAATGCCAAGTTATTGGGATGAGTAGATCCCATTTCATTTTCTTTTTACCATAATCACAGAGAAAAAAGTCCTTTCCTCATGAAAACCTGAAAATTGATATTATTCTTTTGAAAGCTAGAAGCTTACTTATCTTTTAGAACATCCCAATATGAGATGATTACTGAAATTGCAAGCTGAGAAAGCATCAGTCAGGACCCAGGAGCATTTTGTAACACTTCAGTCCCTTGGGATGTATAATTCTTCAGCTTATTTAGTTCCTCTGTTATAATTTTAATTTTAAAAGATATTCAGGTTTCTATTTTTCTTGTACTAATAATGTGAGCTTCTCAAGGATAGTTGATTGTTTTCTTTATCAATAGTCATAAAAATAGAGTGGGTACTTTGAGACCATCTTAAAAAAACAAATAAAAAAGAGAGTGGTAGATAGACAAATAAATAATAGTAATGATGAAATTAGTATTTATATAATGCTTGCTATGTGCCAGTCATTGTAATCTTTGTAATCTTTTTTTTCATTTTATCCTCACTACAGCCCTAGTGGGTGGGTGTTATTGTTTTCATTTTACAGACAATAAATGGGGGCAAATAATGATTAAGTGATTTGCCAAGGGTCACAAAACTATTAAATGTTTGACTTTGGATTTGAACTGTTACTAACTCCAGTCTCCTTTCTCTATCCACTAATTCACATAGTTGCCTACAGTTAGAAGATTTAAAAATTTGATAGCTTGGTTAAACCTTCTTGGCTATGGCACTGGACAAGTTAGACTCTCCATTCCATACCTTTTTTATTTTTTTAATTTTTTAAGGTTTTTTTGCAAGGCAATGGGGTTAAGTGGCTTGCCCAAGCACATACACAATAATTATTAAGTGTCTGATGATAGATTTGAACTCAGGTACTCCTCACTCAAGGGCTGGTGCTCTATTCACTGCACCACCTAGCCACCCCTATTCCATAACTTTTTGAAAGCAATCAATCTAGATCAATGAACATTGATGAAATGTAAATGACTTATAGTGAGGATATAAAAGCAAAGTAGGCTCCTCAAAGAACTTACATTCTTTTTAGAGACAATCAACATGTATGTATTAAATTATGTGTAAAAATGAAAAATTTAATATTGCGGGAGGGCAAACTAACAGGATGGTTTATGGCGTAGCTAACTGCCAATGGACAATTTGTTAATAGTAATACTACAATAGGGATTGCAGAGGGCATAATGGGAATGTAGAATAATGGTATATGGACTCAAGAGTGATAGGTTGATATGTTTTGGCATGAGGGATTGGAATTATTGACCAAAGAATGGAACATATTTTTAGACAATATAGATGATTAGGTAGTAGATCACTACTATTTTCACAGTGGCCATTGTAGTGAGGATTTGTTTATCATTCTCTTGACAAGAGATAGAAAGCAAGGTGTTAGAGACATTCCATATTCTACAGTAAAACAAATGAATCTGTTGTCTTGACTCTTGGAGGAAGAAAGGATATGGTGTAATTTTAGGGTCATGTGGGTTATTGAATGGAGAGGTATTTAAGGAATTCACCCCTATGATTTTCATAGTGACCAGTTCTTTCTCAGGTCTCCTTACAATGTGGAACAAATATTCTTCCCCAATATTGGCAGTTTCAAGAGTATTTTTGCTTCCAGATTGGCAATCATTTTAAAGGGAGAGTTGTGGCAGAGCAGATCACAAATTCCTAATCCTATCTAAATGGTCAAGAAATGACAGTATATTCTTGGATCCTGATTGGAAAGCAATTTAAAATAAGCCAAATCAAATAGAATGAGTCATTAAATAACTGGTCATTTTGATCCTTTGACTTATTGCTCCCTTATACATTGGAGGGATACAGGATTATCTCTGAAATAAGCTTATGAATTGTTCATATTTTAATTTCACCAAAATGATAAATGATTCCAAATTTGACTTAAGTACTCTATGAACCAATGTGACAAAACAATAAAGAATAGTGAATTATGCAGAGAGTGACAAGTAGGGAAGATCTATAAAAATGCAGGCACACTGTTGGTGGTGAGAATTGCTCTAAATACCACAGATGTCGATTGGAGTTAATCATAAGGTTGTTTGTACATTTTGGAAATGGGAACCTTCTAATACACATATATCATATTTCCCCATGTATAAGACATGCCTTAATTTGGGGGCCTGAAATTTGAAAAAAAAGTATTACATAAAGTTTTTGCACTCAACTTTTATTCTTCACGAAATTCAAGGACCTTCTGCTCATAGCTTTTAGGCATCTTTTGGGCAAAATCTAGCATATCTACTCCTGCTTAGTCCATTCCATTTCATGAACCTGAAGCACAAGTTGGGTCCTCCTTTGAAATCACTAACTTCTTTTTAACAGCAATTCTTCTTGCTTTATGCTGAACCATCTTTATAGACACAGGAATTACAACTGCCCTTTGCTCTTCTATTTATATCTTCATTTCCCTCTCTAAATTGGGCCATTTTTCTGACTTCCCTCTCATGGCCTTCTTCTGTCTTGGAATTTTCAGTAGAGCTTCTTTTTCTGGTAGCCAGTCTCAGATTGTTTCCTCAGTTGGAGGAGGACCAAACTTACATTCAGTAGCACAACTGCTATTCACTTTTGCAAACTAGATCACTTTCAACTTGAATTCAGCACCATATAAATATCTTTTCTGAGCCATTTCTGGGTAAAACTTGGCAAAACATAATCTAATATACTGGTAACAAATGGGAAACAATGAGTGCAAAGACAACAAGAGCTAACAAGCAAGAAATGCAAATAAAAAAAATCTATAACCACTGTATAGGACACTCCTAGTTTTTAGACCCCAAATTATTCAAAAAATGTGCATCTTATACATAAGGAAATATCATATCTCAAAAATGCAATAAATAGAAATTAGAGTCCCAATATTTACCAAATATTAGAATATCACTATTTGTTGTAACTAAGCCTTTGAAACAAAATTCTCTTGTTTGAAAAACTGGTGGAATGGAATTTACATTTTACTATATGAACATTATGGTATCAGAATGTAAAGGAATATTTGTAGTCCAGGAATAAATATTGAAAATAAAAAGTGAGGAAAAATATGGAAAGAACTGTCTAATGTAATTCAGAGAGAAAAGATACTAATCTAAGTAAGATGATCACTTAAATGAAGCCAAACTTTGAGCTGTTGAAAAATCCTTTCATGCTCATGGATTACAAATAGTGAAACACATGTTCTTTTTATTCACTGTAGAGAAACAGGGGACTACTTGTGTAACAGTTTTCAAGTTTCAACTGTTTGATGAGTTCATTGCATCATATTTTTGCTTCATTGTTACAAGGGGTGGGTAGATTGTCAGGAATAATTGTGATGTAAAGAAAAATAATCATTAATAAGACTTATTAAAATATTATTACATTCTCCCCCCTGTCCTTCCCTTCTTTCAAATTGATTTTGTGGCAACGTGTATGAGTCTTTTGATATATCAGACACAAGATATTCTAATACAACATAGTCTCATAATCCTAAATAGCTCTTTCAACTTTTTGAGACTGAGTTTTGGTAAAAATGTCTTCTTTACAGAAAAAAACCTTAGAAATCAAGAAAAATAGAAATAATTGAGTTATTTAAATAAAGACCCTTGGGTTAGCAAAAACTGGATAAGACTTATAAAAAAATGATAGTAGATATCTACTTCCATATGAGGGTATTCTGATGAGAATAAATATAGAGAAACCATCTCAACTGGAATAAATCTGATCTTTAACAACTTCTGAGACCTTAAGATTAAAAAATTTCAACTTCAAGGTTAACACATCCTCCTATAATCACTGACCATTCTGTTCCCTATTATCCAGTTTCCCAGTTAAGAAAAATGACTATTTAATAGACTTCTTTTACTTTCTGAAACATTAGACCTAAGGCTGTGTAAAAGTCTTCATATTTGTGTATATCTTTTCAGTCAGTGCAATTGTTATCAACCTCTAGCAACTGGCCATTCATTTATGTTAATTAAGCCTTTATCCTCCAGGCTTGTCTCTGGATTTATTGCCTTCTCTGGTTCAAACAGTCCAAGCTGGGATGAATTAATTTCTAGGAGGATTTTAGGAACTCTGATACAATGTTAAAGGAAATGGCTTGATTTGAGAGGAATAAAAGAAAGCTAAAGGTAAGTATGGCAGTGCAAGGTGGGAGATGGGGAGTTAATAATGATGAAGACATAAAAAGCAACTATCTGAATTTTCAAAAGTATAAAAAATGTTTTAGTCTTCAAATATCCCCACAATAAATTCTATCAGCACATAAACTTCCATTTCATTTTATTCCTTCAACTCTACATTTCATTGTGTTTCCATCTTTATCCATTATCTCTTTTTCCTGCAAAGGAGAGAAAGATGGGGGGGGTAGCTAGCTGATGAAGTTCAAAGCTGATCAGACACTTAATAATTGCCTAGCTGTGTGACCTTGGACAAGTCATTTAACTCCATTGTCTTGCCAAAAACCCTCCAAAAACAAAAAACAAAGAAGAGAAAGACTTAGAACTCTTCCTTCAAAATTCAAACCCTCTCTATGCAAGTACCTGATCACTCATGCCTTATCTAAGAATATGATCAATCTCTTCTTTTACATATTCAATATATTTCCCTCATATGGTTCCTTTGCATCCATCTATCAATACATTAGATCTTTTTTCATCCTTAAAAATGACTTCTTAAGCAATTGATCCACTTTAGTCCTCTCCTTTACTGTTGAAATTCTATACCATATATGGTTGATTGGTTCTTGTCCTTCAATATTGAAGAAGATCAAAATGACATTACCATATTTGAGACAAATTACAGAGTGTCTGACAGTGGCTGATCAGATCAATA
Organism: Macrotis lagotis; assembly: GCF_037893015.1. Lineage (NCBI taxonomy): Eukaryota > Metazoa > Chordata > Mammalia > Peramelemorphia > Peramelidae > Macrotis > Macrotis lagotis. The sequence continues at coordinate 261,207,920 of NC_133659.1, read as the reverse complement.
TGAGTTTGGAATGCTCTATCTTAGGTTGGGCACAAATAGTATGTGAACACCTCAGGTTAGTATGTCATGTTTCCTTTGAGCTACTTCAATTCTGCCTTCCTTATTGAATGCAATACCTCACCTGATGAGGACATGCCATGTTAGATGGTCCTGGGCCAGTGTCTCCCAAGCTGTACAATAAATTCTAAATTTATTCAAAGAGAGCTTAAGTGTGTCTTGGTACTGCTTCTTCTGAACCCCTATCTATTCCCTTTACCTTTAGAGAGATAAACAATGGCAGTGTCCTTGAATTCTTGGATGATAACCTCTTCATGCCATTTAACCTGGAAAATTTCAACCAGTTTTTGGATGAGCAATGGACAACCCATTTTGTAGATCTCAGCTGGAAGAGACTCTCTCCTTCACTGCTGCAATTCAATGCCATATAAACACACTGAGGAAGGCAGTGAGGAAACTTCAGTAAATAAGGAAGTTTTGGCGTTAAAGAAGAGTTAAAAACCAAATTAGATTACATGCACATTTTTTGATAGTTTACTAAGTGATGACCTCCAGCTAGCCTGGAGAAGACTGGTCCAATGACCAACTTTTTGCTTGACTTAAATAATTCTGTGCAATCAACTTTGGTTTGTACAAACATAGCAGGGTACACATGGTGAGTTAGAATGAGGAGTAAAGAACAACAGAGGCTATGGGTCTGGGTGATTGGAAGATGGTAGAATCGTTAATGAAGATAAATAAGGCCATTTAGGTAAATATCTGATTTCCAAAATGGTTTAACCAATTTGTAAAAAAAGAAGATAGGTCATTTCAATAAAATAAAATGTAATAGTTTTTGCATGAACAAAATCAGTGCATCTTCGATGATAATAAAAAGTATTAAATGGGGAAAAAACTTTTGTATCATATATTTCTGATAAAACTGAACATAACTGGAACATAAATATGACTTGCCTAAGCAGTTTCTCAAATTAAGGTTTATCCTGAAGTTTCACAAAGTTCAGTTTTTGAACCAGGGTTAGATTTCTCTTGAGTCAAAATTAACTTTCTTCTAAATTGCTATGTGTGACACTTTTTGAAGCAGCTTCCAGCTTTGAATTCATATCTATATGGAATATGAGTTTCTCTCCCCTCAACTACTTCTGATATTACCTCAAAATGCTTCTCCAGTTGTTTGATGTCAAGTCCCTTTCCAGGAGTAGTTCATTGCTAGATATTTGCTTCTTATATGTTATGTTTGCTATGACTTTCAATTTGTGTATCTTATAGAATTCCTGAGACCAATAGCTTTGACTAATGTTAGTTTTAGACTTACCTTTCGAAATACATAGCCTCATTATTGATATGCATTTTGGCTACTTGGATTCTGAAAAAATAGTTGCTGTTTACTTAATCATTTTGATCATTAGTTCTGAAAGAACTTTATTCTTTGGTGGACAAGATCCACTTATATCATTGACCTAATTGAGATGGAGAGTCTATTGAGATGGAGAGAGATAAGAATTACAAGCACTTTTAAACAAGAAAATAGGTAACATAGTGTGACATAAAAGGGAATAAATCAACCTTATTGAAGGATTTTTCTTGTTTTGATTTCTCCTAGATTTTGTGCTTTTCTCCCAATTATAATCTTCACTTTGATTCCTTATGGGTCATGGCCCTGGAGCCTACTCTTTGTTATGTTATGGGCTCTCATCAATACCCAGGAACAAGCCAAACCACTGGTGCCAATTGGCACCTGAACAGGGACAGCAACCTGGAGGGGAATTAAGAGTAGTGAAAGGAAAAGGGATTGCCTGGGTATCCTACAGTCCTGGAGCATGCTACAAGATGCAGGTAAGAGGATTTTTTTCACCAGGTTTAAAACAGAGAGCATTAATATAGGAGAGGGTCAATCTAAGGAGAGAGGACATTATATGAGAGTGTTAAAGCAAATAGTCAAAGGAAGAAACTTGTCAATAACAAAACAATTGGAAGAATTTATTGAATGTGTACAAAAATGTTGTCCATGGTTTCCAGAAGAGAGAGTGTGGATGTTGAAAAATAGGAGACAGTAGGAAGATAGATGAGCAAATGTTTTAGACAGGAAGGTTCAGAGACATTCCCTATAGGAATCTTTTATGGAATATTTAAAAAATTTTTATGCCTCCCCTGGAGATGTTCCTTTGGCTCAGAGAATATTAAATATTGATGTCGGTGCTCAAACTATTCAGCATGAAGATAGGAGTAAAAAAGGAAAAGGAGAAGAATGGTGGCCTTTGCCTCCAATACCACCTCCTCCTATCCTTAACAACTCACCTTCTGCTCCTTTATGGTCTAAAGAAGAAAACACTAACAAAGATAAGCGGCATATGAATGTTGTTCAAAAGGCTGCTTAAAAAGCAGTGGATAAAGGAGAGGAGATTCCATGGGACATGAAAGAGTTATTGCTCTCCATTCCCATATTTGAGAGATCTGATCTAAATAATCCAGAGAGTATTGTGAGAGAATATGATAATCTAGATTGTAGGACATTTAAGGAATTAAAACCAGCAACAAGCACATATGGCAACACTAGCCCATATATTTTGCTATGATAGAAATATTAGCCAGAAAAATTTAGCCCTAGAAGATTGGACCATGAGAACAAAATCCACTCTTGCATCAGGAGATTGCTTGATATGGAAAACTGAATTTTTTGATAATTGTACTAGCAATCTAAAAGAAATGAAGTGGCAGGGTTAAGAATGACATTTGAAATGCTCACTGGCACTGGTCCATCAGCAGGAGTAAGTAATCAAATTGGGTATACCTTACAAGCATATCAACAAATATCCATTGTTGCAAAATAGGAATGGTGGAAATTGCCCAAAAGGGAAGGAGGGAATCGTTCATTTACAAAAATAAAATAAAAGGGAGCATTCATGAAGAGAACTCCTTTTTCCAGGATCAGGATTGAAAGTATCTGACTTAAAACATGCCACAAGAGGGAGCTCTGAGTTAAATTTGCCTGAGGTATGTTGTTTAACAGAAACGTGTTTAAATAAGGTTGGAGATGATTTGAAAGTTGCATTATACTGCCACTTTTGCAATATCTGGCAGTAAATTGATTGAAGAATAATATGCTCCACAATATGAGAAGTTTGATATGAAAGCAATTGCTAGATAAATGTTATTTTTTTTATGTCATTGCTGCTTCAATTAGATAATTCTATAATGGGCTAATCTTCTATACAAAATAATTTGGAAATACATGTACCTGAAATAGGGAGTTTGCAAAAAAGTACAATGTTGATTATGATATAGCAATGTTATTAAATGTTCTAAAATTAAGAAATATTGATCAATAAGGATAAAAGTTCTTTTAAGTAAGAACATTAACAAGTTAGAATTACACTGATAAAGATAAGAAGAATTTGCAAACTTTTAGATTTTGAAAATGAAAATAATTTAAGTTTATTTGGGAGCTGAGATTTGGAATTTATAAGATTACTAGGATAAGTATAAAGAAAATCTTTTAATCAAAGAAGGGATACCAAAATCAATAAAAAACAGTGGCCTGGGATATACTTCAATGACATTTAAACAATTCTGCCTATATTACAATATAAGACATATTACAGGCATTCTCTATAACCCCAATGGTCAAGCTTTGGTGGAAAGGAAATATAAAGATCTTAAAAGATTTTTGGAAGTACAAAAGAAGGGGTGATATATAGAGACAAAGGGGAAACAAAAGAGAAGAATAAATCTTGCCTTAATATACCTTGAAATTTTAACCTTGAATTTTTAACATTGAATGATAAACAATTAACACCTGTAGAAAAATTTTTTTAATAAAGATATGCACCATGAAGAGAAGAGCATAGTCATGTGGAAGTACCCTAAGGTTGGACAATAGAAAAGACCTGATCAATTATGAACATGGGGGAGAAGGGTAGGCTTATGTTTTGTCCACAGATGGAGAAATTGTCTGGATACCAGAAAGGAACATCAGATTTTGCAGACCAGATGAATTAAGTAATGCAGAAAATGAATAACTTACACTTAAGAAATTGAAAAAGAAAAGGCAAAAGGAGAAGGAAGAATAGACCATAAAAAAGGAGAATACAACATGGACTAATTATTTGTTATGTTTACATTAATCATGAACAATTTAGGGACTGTAAAAGGAATACTGGACTTATGTTCAAAAACCTCTATATGAAACTACTATACAATGGGGAGGATAAAATGGATGAATTTTAATGATATGGGAAGCTGCAAAACATTTGGGATATAACAAATTTACTGTTGGAAATATCAAAGAAGAGATGCTGAGAAGACAAGTCAGGTATAATTTTCTGGTTTAAATAGTATGACACATATGTTTTTGTAAAAATTGTACTGTTGATCCATGTACAAAATTAAATAAATCTAATCATTCAACTCATCCAAATAAGGATAACATAGGGTCATTTAGGATTTTAGAAATGCAAGGATTTCCATTTGCACAGCTGAAGGAATAAAATGCTTTCCCACAGAGTCTCCTTGTTTAAATTTGCATCCTTGGGAACATTTTCCACCTTGGGTTGCATATAGAGGAATTTATAATCATTCTACCATTTTTTTACAGCTGTGGAATTTTCCTGATATAGCTATTCCATGGGGTATTCCAGGCTATATTAAATCAATTATATATCCAGAAAAAGAGTTAGCTAATTCAGAGATATGGCTATGGCAGCAAACGGGGATAAAATTTATACAGGCAAAAAATCTTATGCAGGAAAAAAATTGTTAATATCTGTATGTACAGGATCAAATATCATTTTCATGGTAGGATCTTCCTAAAATGTCAATATTATTACAGAAAAAGAGGGGTATAATATTAACTGTTTCAATTTCACTCTTCAAGAATGTGTAGATAAAGAAGTATTGAATGATGAAGTTGCTTTTACAATAAGACAATGAAGATTTGCTATAAAAACTACTAAGGTAGAAGGCTGGTATATGTCTCCTGCTGATGAGTTTTTAGAAAGGGTATTAAAAAGAAGCAAAAGAGATGTGTGGGTTGCATTGTATTTGGAATATGAAGTATTATAGCAGCTATTGCAGCTGCTAAGTCTACAACTATATCCATACAAATGATAAAAAAAAGAAAAAAGAAAAATATATTCAAGAATTATAAGAAAATGTTATGAGAGTATTAAGATCTCAGGATAGAATTAAAATCTTTATCAATTGATTAATGCATTATAAACCCCTGTAATCAATGTAGGGGATCATGTGGATGCAATAGAGATGAGATTACAATTAAAATGTGATTATAGATTTACTACTATTTGTGCTACTCCTTTAAAATGTAATTATCTTATTCCTTGGGATAATACAAAATTATTTGAACAGAATATGGCATAATTATTCCAAAACAATGGATATGAATAAATTGCATAAAATAGTTAATGATATAGCATTGGCACCTAGAATCGAAATGGACTCAAATATTAATAATTTGTTTAATCATCTTAATAGATAATATATATATATATATATATAAATTATAATAGATAATTAATTTAATAGGTTTGATCCTTTCCATTTTATGAACTTATTAGTGATCATGCTTCCTGGTATTTTTGCATTACTATTAGTATTGTGTTTTATTCCCATTTGTATCAAATATCTTTTTTTCTCTGGGACAATATACAGGTACCCAAATACACTTCTTAAGCTTCATCAAAAGAAGGCAGAGTTGTAGAGGGCCAGCTTCTCTAGAGATGGAATGTAGGCCTGGGATGAAGGTTACCAGAGGTCAAGCATGTATTCCTGCTCAGTAAACAGGATAGTTGGGTCACCAATGAACCTTGACCTAAACATCTGCTGAGTTCTGAATGTAGTAGAAGAATTATGATATGGAATTCTAAAACACATCAAAAGCCCAAGTATTGGAAATATAACCGGGGAAGCCATGCAGCTGGATTTTGTCTGACTTGTCATGTCTAAGATAATTTTTGTTATAAGAGAATGGATTTCAACAATAAAGTTAAGATAGTTTTAAGTTGTGTGTATATGTTTGTTTTGTGTGTCTGTGTGTGTGTGTGTGTGTGTGTGTGTGTGTGTGTGTCTTTCTTAGGCTCAGCTCTCATCAATATCCAGGAGCATGCTGAACTGTGGGTGGCAAAATTCTACTTCTCTCAAGAATCAATTAACAAAAAATATTGGAGTTCTGTAACTGCAAAAGTAACAAAGAAAATGAAAAGAAATATTTTCAGCTAAGATAATATAAAATATCATTTTCTGTTATATCCAAATAATTAACGATCAAGAACAATTGTTAGACATTTGATACTTTTGACCACATCACAAATATGAGATGGTCTAAAAGACTCAAAGATGCTTAGGAAATGGTGTGCCAATGAATGTACAATAACTGGCTCATTGAAAAAAAAGTAGATAATTTTTTTTAGGTTTAATCTTCATTATTAAATTTTTCTTCATCTTTTCCCTTGAGTCTATAAAGTCCACAAAAAAATCAAACCTTCATTTGAAAAAGTTGCTAATTTGAGATCTATAAATGATGAAAATTGAACAATCTGCTTTTAGAATACAGCACACTTAAATCTGGCCTCAGACACTTAATAATTACCTAGCTGTGTGGCCTTGGGCAAGCCACTTAACCCCACTGCCTTGCAAAAACCTATAAAAGAGAATAAAGCACACTCATATGTTTAGGTACACCCAGTGCTTTTAGGGGTTTTTTGTTGCTTTTAAGACCATGCTAATGACCATGCTAATCATGAAATAATTCTCATCTCTTTCCTGACTTTTGTTGACCATCATTTTGATAAGTTGTTCATATCCAGTAGAATTCCACCATCAAACACACATTCTCTACTTGAGGAATCTGGGAAACATCTAACATCTGCTTCCAACCCTTCTACCAAAATTATTCTATCAAAAGTGATCAGTGTCTCCCCTCCCAGTTTCCATATTTATTGGTCTTTTGGTTTTAGCCCTCCTCTTCTTTGCTCTCTTCAATAAGTGAAGACTTTGATTGCCCCAATTCATACTTAGCTTTTAGATGCTACTTCTACTTAAGCTTCAGAGATATTGCATGCTTATTTATCAAACCAGAGGTGCAATCTTTAAATTTTTCTCTTTATACCTACCCTCTCAGTAAGAACAAGTAAATATTCATTTATTATCTTTAATTTATAGAAGAATGAAATGAAACTCATAGACCTTGAATAAAAGTTTTAGTTCAATTATTTTATAATGAATATTTCTAGGGCTTCTGTAGCTTTTTGAATTGCTTCTTATAGTTTTTTAATATTAAAATAGATGTTCATTGGTGTTGTTTGATTTTATGTATATTCTCCCGTATCTGTTAGTATCTGTCACACAGCAGGCACTTAATAAATGTTTGTTGACTGATCACTGTCTTGCCTTCTTTAATCTCTCAGAGAGTTATCTCTTAAAACAAATGATATTTTTATTGATATTTTATTTTATTTTTCCAAATAAATACTATGAAAGTTTTTGGACATTCATTCACTTGCATATTTTCTTCCCCTCTTCCTTTCTCCCACGGAGGCAAACAGTCTAGTGAATATTATGTGTGCACATTTGTGATTAACATTTACATATTAGTCATTGGGAATATGAGGATGGTAGGACTAAGGAAAAAGACAGAAAACCATGGAATATGAAAGAAAAAACAATAGAAATATTTTTTTAAAAGTGAATATAGTGTTCCATCAGGTTATGTGGGATTTTGTTTGTGATAGTTTTTTTTAATCTATATGAGGACAACATTGTCCATAACAGATCTCCCAGCATTGCCCTAACTCCATGAATTGCTGCAAGGATCGCATCCATCAAAGTTGACAATACACACAATGTTTTTGTTACTGTGTAGAATGTTCTCTTGGCTCTACTCCATTTTCTCAGTGTCAGTTCCTCTAATTCGTTCCAAGCTGCTCTAGTCTGATCATTGATGATTTCTTTTAGAACATTCATATTCCATAACTTGTTCAACCATTTCCTAACTGATAGGCATCTCCTCAATTTCTAATTCTTTGTCACTACAAAAAGCTGCTACAAATATTTTGGAACATTTGGGACTTCTCCAAATATTTATGATTTCTTCTGGATATAGGCCTAGTATTGTTATGACTTAGTCAAAGGATATGATCCATTTTGGTGCTCTTTATGCACAGTTCAACATTGTTCTCCAGAATGTTCACAACAATGCATTAATGTCCCAATCCTACAACAATTTCTCCAACATTGATCATGTTCCATTTTTTTCATCTTAGTCAATCTGATAAGTGTGATATGAAATCTGATAGTTGTTTCAATTTGCATTTCTCTAATCAAAAATTATTTGGAACATTTTTCATATGATTTTATATAGTTTTAATGCCTTCATTTAAAAATGTCCTACTCATATTCTTTAACCATTTACCAATTGGGGAATGACATATAAATTTGATGTAGTTCTCTCTATATTTTAGAAATGAAACCCATATTAGAACCCCTAACTGTAAAAATTGTTTCCAGCTTTCAGTTCTCTTTTTTAATTTTGGAAGTATATTTTTTGTGCTGAAATTTTTAATTTAATATAGTCAAATTACCCATTTTGCATATTATGTTGTACTTTATTTAATTTGGTCATTAATTTCTCCCCTCTCCATAGATCTGAGAAATAGAGTATTTCTTGATCTATTTATTTGTCTGTGGTATTGCTCTTTTAAGTCTAAACCCTGTACCTATTTTGAGCTTATTTTGATTTAGGGAGTGAGTTGTGAGTCTATTACTTGTTTTTACCATATTATTTTCCAATTTTTCCAACAGTTTTTGTTGAATAGTGACTTCTTATCCCAGATGCTAATGTCTTTGCATTTCTCAAACCATAAATTGCTATAGTCATTTACTGTTCCTTTTGTATCTATCCAAATCCACTGGCCCGTTCTTCTATTTCTTAACCACTACAGGATAGTTTTGATGACTATTACTTTATAGATTACTTTTAGATATTGTACAGCTAGGTCATCTTTCTTTATAACATCAGTTCCCTTGATATTCTTGATCTTTTTTCCTCCAGATGAATTTTGTTACTATTTTTTTCCTACTTCTGCAAAATAGTTACCTGGCAGTTTGATTGGTATGGCAGTGAATAAATAATTTAATTTGGGTAGAATTGTCATTTTTATTATACTAGGTCAGCCTAACCATGAGCAACTGACATTTTTCCAGTTGTTTGGATCTGATTTTATTTGTGTGAAAAGTGTTTTATAATTGTGCTCATAAAATTTCTGAGTTTGTCTTGGCAGGTTCATTACCAAATTCCCATGTATTTAATGTTGTCTGCAGTTATTTTAAATGGATTTTTCTCTTTCTATCTCTTGTTAAATAGAAAATTGGTTGGGTTTTGTGGGTTTATTTTATATCCTACTACTTTACTGAAGTTGTTAATTGTTTCAAGTAGTTATTTAATGATTTTCTAACAATTGCTAAGTATATACCATCTTAACATGTTCAACAATTAAATGTTTTGCTTTCTCATTGGCAATTCTAATTCTTTCAATTTCTTTTTCTTTTCATAGCTAAAACTAACATTTCTAATACTATATTGCATAGTAATGGTGATAATAGACATCCTTGTTTTACCCCTGATGCTATGTGAAATATTTCTAGTTTATTCCCATTAGACATATTTGTTGATGTTTATAGATAGATACTGCTTATTATTTTAAGAAAAACTCCATCTATTCCTATTCTCTCTAGTGTTTTTAAAAGGAATAGATACTTTATTTTGTTAAAAGGCTTTTTCAGCAGCTTTTTAGATAATCATGTTTTCTGTTGGTTTGCTATTGATTCAATTGTGCTGAATGAATCATCCCTATCTACCTGGTATAAATCTTAAATGACCATGGTGCATTGTCCTAATAGCATCTTGTTACAATCATTTTTTATAAAAATTTAATTTAATTAATGTTGTTGAGGAAGATGGTCTATAATTTTCTTTGTTTTTTTTTGACTCTTTCTGGTTTGGGTATCAGCACCATATTGATTTTTTAGAAAGAACTATCCAGAACTCCTATTTTTTCAAATGGTATTTGTAGAATTCGATTTAATTGTTCCTTAAATATTTGATAGAATTAACTTATAAATGTATCTGGACTTGGAGATTTTTTATTAGGGAGTTTATTAATGGTTTCTTCAATTTTTTTTTCTAAAAAGGGGTTTGTTAAATATTTTCTTTAATCTTCTGTATATCTGGGTAGTTTGTTTTTCTATAAATAGTCATCCATTTCATTTAAATTGTCAAATTTATTGGCATTCAGGTGGATAAAATAGTTTCAAATGATTTCTTTAATTTCTTCTTCATTGGAGGTGAATTCACCCATTTCATTTTTGTTAATGGTAATTTGGTATAATTTTTTTAAATCAGATTAATCAAAGGTTTATCTATTTTTTAAATAAAACAAACTTAGTTTTATTTATTTATTAGATAAATGATTTCCTTGCTCTAAATTTTATTAATCTCTCCTTTGATAATCAGATTTCTAATTTGTTTTAATTGGGGATCATTAATTTATTCTTTTTTCTAGCTTTTTTATTTGCATTCTCAATTCATTGTTCTCCTTCTTTATTATTACAAACATTGAGACATATAGAATTTACCCCAAAACTGCTTTGGTTTCATTCCATAAATTTCGGTATGATGTCTCATTATTATCATTTTCTTGGATGAAATGTCTGATTATTTCTATAATTTATTGTTTGATTCATTCAGTGTTTAGAATTACATTATTTAGGGTCCAATTAAGTTTTATTTATCTTTCCATGGCACTATATGTACTTTTATTTATTATGATTTCAAAAGCATGTCTTTATTATTTCTTCCTTTCTACATCTGATTGTAAAATTTTTATGCCCTAGTACATTGTCAGTTTTGGTATAGATGTCATGTGCTACAGAGGAAAAAGATAGAAATCTTTTTTTTATCCCATTCAGCTTTCTTTAGTGGTCTATCATATCTAAGTTTTATAATATTTTCTTCATTTTATAAACTTCTTTCTAGTTTAATTTGTGGTTAGGTTTATTTAGTTCTGAGAGACTGATTCAGATCTCTCATAATTAAAATTTTGCTGTCTATTTCCTAGTAATCCATTCAATTTCTCCTCTTAGAATTTGGATACTATACCACTTGGTGCACATATGGTTAATAATGATATAACTTCATTGACTCTGGTTCCTTTTAAGAAGACTTATTTTCCTTCTTTATGTTTTGTCTTAGGTCAGTATTGTTACCCTGATTTATTATTTTTACTTCCACTTTACTTCCATTTGCTTCAATCATTTACTTTTACCCTGTGTGTAGCTCTCTACTTCAAATATGGTACATGTAAAATCCTACATACTGTAAGGATTCTGCTATTTTTGTCAATTCTGCCATCTCTTCTGCTTTAGGGAAGAATTCATCCTATTCCCATCAACAGTTAAGATTACTAATTGTGTATTTCCTCCCATGCTGCTTTTCCCTGTTTATACTTTTCTCTTTCCTTTCTTTGTATTCCTCACCAATATTTTGCTCCCTTTCCCCTTTAATTTTTTCTTTTAAATTTTAACTTTAATTTCCCTTTAATCTTCAACTTCCCTTTTATCAATCCCTTCTTCCCCTTTCTTTCCTTTCCCCTCCCCCTCCCTATAGGGTAGGATAATCTTTTAAACCAAATTGGGAAAGTCTATTATTCTTTCTCTGGGCCAAACATATCAAGTATGTTTACTTAGTTCTTTCCCTATATCATAATAGTTCTATGTACCTTTTCAATTGCTATTGTTTATCCACCAATTCTTAGCCTTCTCCTAGTATACTTCTTTTTATGTTTTTATTGTTTTAATCTTGTCTCATACATATAGCCCCTTTGTCAAAATATACTCCTTTTCTCCATCCTGATAGAAGAACCATTCTCAAATGTTGACTGATTGGTTGCTTTATTGACTGATAAGCAGCAGTGCCTCATAGTCACTAAGTACACTCCCTTCTTCTTTCTCATTAGAAATATACTTCTTAAGAGTCATAAATCACATCAATTTATAATCATTCTATACCTTTTCCCCCTTTCAATTACTCTCCATGTGGAAACACATCTTCAAGAACCAAAGTATCATGCAAAGCCAAATTATTTCATGAACCATTTATAGCCCCCACCCCAAGCCCTTTCTCCCCAATTGTAGCCAAAGTAAAGAAAAAATCTCTTCATTATAGTTTTTTTTAGGTTTTTGCAAGGCAAACAGGGTTAAGTGGCTTGCCCAAGGCCACACGGCTAGGTAATTATTAAGTGTCTGAGACCGGATTTGAACCCAGGTACTCCTGACTCCAGGGCCAGTGCTTTATCCACTACTCCACCTAGCCACCAGTTCATTATGTTTTCAGATCCAATTCCTCTAAGTACATTCTCTCCCTCCTTTATAGTTCTCCAACCATAGCCCTACAACCACCCCCAAAGTATCAGGCACAGCTTCTCCCTCTGTCCCTTTAGCTCCCTGTCCATGGTACTACCTTGCTAACTAAAGTCTGAATTATCAATTCCTAATATTTTATATCCAACCTTCTAAGTATGCTCCCTCTCTCTGTCCCTACAACCCTCTAAACCTAAGGTACCTAGTAAACTTAGGTCACTTCTGATTAAATTATATATACAGCCTCTAAGTACTCTAGGCACTGGAACACCAGGAGGTCTCTCTTAATTGCTTCAGAGTTGATTGTAAGGCATGGGAGACACTAACATAGTGCTGTCCAGCATAGGGTGCCTCATAAGAGAAAGTACTGAGCTCTAAGAGTAAGGCAGATTTGAAATAGCTTCGATTAAACACCCCAGGTTTTCATCAGTACTTGTGCCCAAGCTGTGGTTGAGTATTCTGGGCTCATATTGTTCTGATTAACCAATCAGACACACCGAAATTTGTCTCAAATATAGTGATGTCATTTTGTCTTCTTAAAAAACAAATGCCAAAACCAACTATACTCATATACTGTAAATCCTTTCAACTACATTCAATCCTTTAATTATCCAAAGAGAAATATAGTTCTCAAGAGTTACAAGTGTTATCTTCCCTTGAGGGGATGTATAAAATCTAATGTTCTTGAGTAGCATTTGTTGTTTTTCCCCTTTCCACTTACCTTTACATGCATCTCTTGAGTCTTATATTTGCAGTTCGAATTCTCTGTTCATTTCTTGTCTTTTTATCAGAAAATTTTGGAAGTCCTCTATTTCATTTTGAAAAATCCATCTTTTCCCCTGACAGAATATACTTTATTTTGCAGGTTAACAAATTTTTGACTGAAATCAAGGTCCTTAGCCCTCTGAAATGTAACATTATAGGCCCCCTGATCTTTTAATGTTGAAGTTGATAAGTCCCATGTGATTATGATTGTGCTTCCTTTATTTTTGAATTGTTTCTTCTTGGTTGCTTGCTGTATTTTTCTCCTTCACTTGAGAATTCTGGAATTTGCTATGATGGCCCTTGGAATTTTAATCCTACAGTCTCTTTCTATATGTGTTCTGTGAATTCTTTAGAGAACTATTTTATTTTTTTTTATCTAACATATTAGGTGAGTTTTCCATAATAATTTCCTGAAAGATATTTTCTAGACTCTTTTTTTGATCTAGGCTTTCTGGTGGACCAATAATCCATAAATTATCTCTTTTGGATCTATTTTCCTGGCCATTTGTTTTCATAAAAGGTACTTTAAGCTTTCTTTAATTTTTTTCAGTCATTTGATTTTTTTTAGTTTTTTTTTTGCAAGGCAAACGGGGTTAAGTGGCTTGCCCAAGGCCACACAGGTAGGTAATTATTAAGTGTCTGAAACCGGATTTGAACCCAGGTATTCATGACTCCAAGCCCGGTGCTTTATCCACTATTCCACCAAGCCGCCCCCATTTGATTTTTTTTTTGATGGAATCTTGGAATCTTATAGATTCATTCATTTCTGTTTGATCAATTTAAATTTTTAGAGTTTTATTTTCTTCAGTTATCTTTTTTGTTATCTTTTCCATTTGATTGATTTTATTTTTTGCTGAGTTGCATTCCCTTTCCATTTGGTCAATTTGATTTTTAGCTGAATTACATTCCTTTTCCAGTTAATCAGTTTGATTTTTTTTGATGAGTACATTCTTTTTCTAGTTGTCTATTTTTACTTTTAAAGGAGTTGATTTTTTTGTCATTTTTTCATAATTTTCTTTTATGACTCATTTTTTCCATTTTTCTTTTTCCTCTGTCTTTAAATATCTTCTTATTAAGCTCTTCAATAAAGTTTTGAATATCATCTCTATCTGAATAGTAGCTTTTTCTATGTTCATCACTTGTTTTGTTTTTTGCTCATTTTTATTGTTGAGCTCTGATTCTGGGATATAGAAAGTATAAACCTGAGCTTTTTGTGCTCAGGGTGGCATCTGAACCCTGGTTTATCATTTGCCGGGATGTTGCCTATGCAGGCTCAAGTGTTTGAGGTTTGCCCTTTCTTTATTTTTAGTCTCTGGCTATGTTGTAGTTTGCTGCCAACCCAGTCCTGTCTGTTTCTCCAGTGTTCCCAGAGTTCAGACGTTCTCTGGGGATGGGACCCTCCCTGCTGGACTGTTATGTAGCTGCTGGGACCTGGACAGCTGTTATCGAGCTGCTACGATCTGGGCTGTGTCTAGCTATTGCGATCTGCGTTGCACTGTTACTAAAAGTCTTCCATTGACTTTTCCTGCTCTCCTGTCTGACTAGGCTTTACTTCTCCTTTTCCCTCAAAGTGACTTTAGCCAGAATTCCTCCATAATATCTACAGGTGAAAACTTGTTATGATCTTTTTTTTGTGGGGGGAGTGTGGGATCTGTAACATTATTGTCTGTATGGATGCTTCATTTAACATTGTGTAGGAAAAAATGCTAACTTCTGGAAACATGCTAACCTCACGGTGCCATTTTCACTCCTCCCTGGAAAAGGATTTCTCTCTCTTTTAATGAAAACACATTTATAAAAAAATAAAAGTGAGCAAATGGAATAAAACATAAATACTGCTTTCAGTGTTTCACCCACATGGAATCTGTCTTCAAAATGGCAAAGGGAGGTATTGCATTGAATCATATGATTTCTTTGGACCCAAGCTTATTCTCTCCAGTGATATGGGAGACAAAAGGTAATTCATTTTTTTTGCAAGGCAAATGGGGTTAAGTGGCTTCCCCAAGGCCACAAAGCTAGGTAATTATTAAGTGTCTGAGACCGGATTTGAACCCAGGTACTCCTGACTCCAAGGCCTGTGCTTTATCCACTACACCACCCAGCTGCCCCAGTAATTCATGTTTATACTGTTTTTATGCTCTACTTTAGTAGATGGTTAGTGTCTAGAATGAGAGAAATGATCATCCTCTTTCTAAATCAGTCCACAGAGAGATACTGCATTTATTTTGGGAAGGCCTTTGACAGATTGAAAGATAATAAAACAAGGATGACATTTAAGAAATTGGCGGTAGTAAAGGTCATGCCATATGAGGATTAACTGAAAGTAAAAGAATCTTTTAGCCTAAAGTACAGGAGACTTCAAGGGTGAAGGACTTCTGTCTTCAATGTCAGAAGGAACTATTGCATAGAAGATGCTTGCTTGTCCCCAGAAGAGACAGATGACCATTCTGAATTGGGGGGCAGGGGGATAATTTATTAATCATTAATTAATTATTAAAATCACTCAGTGATCAATCAATATGCATTTCTAAAGCATTTAATGTTCATTCCTTTCTGATTCTTAGTGATCCTATTTGCAGTTTTCTCAGTAAAGATACAGAATGGCTTGCCATTCCCTTCTGCAACTCATTTTACAGATGAGAAGACAGAGGCAAATAGGGTTAAGTGACCTGCCCAGATTCCCACAGCTGGTGAGTTTCTGAGAACAGATTTGAACACAGGAATGTCTTCTAACTACAGACCATCATTCTATTCCTTGTACCTAGCCATGTGCTACCTAGGTACACAGTTAATATAGGACTGACCTTAGAGTCAGAAATACCTGGATTTTGCTGCAGGCTATTAAACATTTAACAATTGGCCCTCTTTGAAAACAAATTGCTTAAACAATAAACTTCCAAGTTTAATCATCATTTCTACTATATCTTTAGCACAGTTTGTTTTTTTTTTGTCTGTAGAATCAACAAAACAATAAATCAAACCATGATTTGTAGCACTGTTGATTTTGAGGTATAAAGATTTGTCAATTGGCTGGAGATAGCTCAACAACACTCTTCTGGATTCAGGTTCTTCCTCTGATATATATTATTGTTTGGCTATGGACAGATCATTTGACTTTTTGGTACTGCAGATTAAGTTATAGATCAGTTTCCATACCAAGAAAGATTTAATGGATATTCATGATGGTTGAAGAGTATGCTCCTGTACAAAAGCTTTCTTTATAATTAAAATAATTGTCAACACAATTTATCTTTTTCAGAAAATATGGGAAGATTATTTTATTCATAAAGATTTGGAGAACTGATGATTTTTCAAGTTTGCTCATGCAAACATCCTTCCCTTGGAAAAAAGTTTGCCATTCTCATAACTTTGCTACTTTGGTTTTTCCATTTTAAAAAGATTTAATGAAATAGAGAAGAAAAATAAATCATGAAAATATTCATTAAAAAAGAAATACATAGTGCTTAGCAAAGGGACATTGAAAACATGCACTTATGGAAAGCAGTCAAAAATTGACAAATATTTTCCAGATGTTAGCAAATATCACCTAGATGAAAGCTAAGAATTCATTTCTTGACATTGTCCTTGGTTTTTTTTTTCTTTTCCATGGTGACCAAGGAGCAGACAACCATTCCAAGATGACTGGTTTCATTTTTGTAGGCTTCTGAGACTACCCAGAATTCCATATCATTCTATTCCTGGCATTCCTATTTGTCTATAGCATGGTCCTCTTGGAGAATGTCAGCATTCTGACCATCATCCGATCAGTTCCCGACTGAACACACTGACATATTTCTTCCTAGGCAACCTCTCCAACACTGATATCTCCTAATCCTCTGCTGCGGCACCAAAAGCCATGACCGATTCATTATCAAGTAAATCCATTTTCCTGTTGAACTGTGTGGTTCAATTTTTCTTCTCTGTTCTATTCATGGTAGTAGAGGGATTTGTCCTGGCAGTCAGGGTCTATGAACACTTTGTAGTCATCTGTTCCTGACTATAATATTCCATGCACATATAAAGATGCCTCTTACTTTTGTGACTGGATTACTTTTATTCTAGTGTCACCTTTACTTTGTCCCTCTGTACCTCTAGAATTGTTGACCACTTTTACTGTGGTGAATTGAAATTGACTCAATTGAAATTATCTCATATTCCAACATTGTCTTCAATAGAATGAAGGTATCATTCTTGGTGGGAATCATTATTTACTCTGATAGTCATCATGGTACCTTATGTTTACATCATCTCTACTGTCTTGAAGTTCCAAACTGCTGAGTGTCTAATAAAAGCCTTCCCTACTTGTGGGTCCCACCTTCGATTGGTGAGTTTGCTATATGGAACTGCCTTCTTTGTGTATCTCATTGCCTCCAATAACTGTGTAAAGGGTCTTCTGTGTATTATATCCTCATTACTCACATGTTGAAACCACTCATCTACTCTCTAAGAAACAAGGATGTCTTAGAGTCTCTGAAAGGAATTTTAGGAAAGGCAAAAGTATAGCTCTAAATTTCATATTTATCTTGCCCCCTTAGTTCTGCTATTTTTAAATCACAGTAATCTCCTAAAGGATAAATTATTTTTGGTGGAAAAAATCCTTTCTATCCTATTGATTCAGGATATTGTTGTTATTTAACATAGGCAACGGAATCAGAGATGATACGACAACTCTGAAAATACCAATAGATTTCATTACACCTGCTAGCAACTGGGTCCATGAGAAGCTATTATTTCATAGGGTCTCTGAGTGTGTCCTAAAGATTAGGGGAAATGGTTGTCCCATCCAAATTCTTATTTTTTCTATCACAGTTTTTTAAATATATATTGCCAATTGTCATAATAAATTTCTGTAAATGAGAATTTTCTGTGACTTTTGGGAATACAATTAAATACCAATAGACAACAAAGAAAAAATAGAAACTCTGAAATGACCAAGTGCTTAACTCAGTTTTTACAATAAATTACTAAAAACTGACTATAAAAGAAAATATTAGAGTTTTTCAGGTACAAAGGAAGACACAAAATCATTTAAATGGGTTTTTTAGATCACAAGGATTTCACACTGCTAAAGTCCACAATCTGCACATGAGTTGGTGAGTTAGTATTATTTATCTCTTTGTCTAGGATACAGGAACTAGTTATTCTAATTTGTTTTGCAGTCAAATGTTTTTATCCATATTTTAAAAATTGATAACAGAATTTCTGCCCTTAGTTGGATTTCTGTGGAAAGTGTTTGAGAGGATAGATGTAGGAAAAAAAATCAGCATACATTTTGTACAGGTCATCATAGTAAATGGCTACAGTTTGCTAATTGATTCTCTTCAACTATCTGTTCTCTTCTAAAAGTAAAAGATATTTGATAGTATCATTCAATTCATCCAAAGGTGGTCCATGATCAGTCTTTCAGTTTGACTCTTGGGACCTTCATCATTGCTTTTTTTTCATTTTTTGTATGTTCAATTTAATCTGGTCATTAAGGAAATTTTTTTTTGCTTATCTTTTCATCCACGTGTACATGTATATTTTTAAGTTACAAAATTTCCAACCAGCCTCCCTTCCCCACCCCAACAGTGAACAGTCAGATTAGCATTCTACATACATATTTTTGATAAACATGTTTAAAGATTAGGCATTTTTGGTATGAGTAGCTAAGATTAAGGGAAAGAAATACATGAGACAATTTTTATAAAGTGGTCATCAGATTCTGAAGATTTGTTTTGTTTTGTTTTTCTTCCTCTGGATTGGGATAATGTTGGGATAGTATTGTCCAAAGTAGGTCAAATAAGGTTGACCTGGCTCTCTGAACTGTTGGGAGGAGCTGATTCTATGAAGGTTGATTTTCTCACAATGTTGTTGTTGAGTACAGTTGGGTCTGCTCCCCTCGCTCAACATCAGATCCTATAAGTAATTTCATGCTTCTTTAGAGTTTGGTCACATATGATATCTTATAGAACAATAATATTCTATAGTGTTCATGTACCATAACTTGTTTAGCTACTCCCCAATTGATAGATATCCCCTCAATTTCCAATTCTTTGCCTCTGCAAAAAGAGCTGCTATGAATATTTTAGTACTTGTGCGACTTTTCCCATTTTTTATGATTTCTTCTGGATATAGTCCTAGAATTGACATTGTATAAATAGAGACCCTTGGCTGTCAAAAATTGGATGAGGCTTACTGATTTCTATCTTTTATTTATGGTGTTTTTTGCAAGGCAATGGGATTAAGTGGCTGCCCAAGGCCACACAGCTAGGTAATTATTTAGTGTCTGAGGCTAGATTTGAACTCAGGTATTCCTGACTCCAGGGCTGGTGCTCTATCTACTACACCACCTAGCTGCCCCTGATTTCTATCTTGTAAGAGGCTTCAACTGATTTAGTGACCACTTGTCCCATGTTGAGAATAAATACAAAGAAAACATTTACACTGTAACAAATCTGATTTTAGCAACTTCTGAGACTCCAAAGAAGTTGGTTTCCAAAAACTCCAGTTCAGGTTAGCACACTCCAGTCACCCACTATTACAGAAAGGAGATAGCCCTTTACTCAAGTTCCCAAATAAGGAAAACAATTAAAAAGCCATTAACTGCCTGAAATGTCAGCCCTAAGGCTTCATAAATCTTTACACAACTGTGTATCATCCTTTGTTCAGTGAATTACTATCAACCTGGAAACTGGCCATCCATTTATTATTTTTTAGTGCTTACTTTTTATATTGATATTTTATTTTTTACAAATACATGTTATGAAAATTTTTCAACATTCATCCATGTGCATATGTGTATTTTTAAGTTACAAATTTTCCTTCCACCCTCCCTTCCTACCACCCTCCTCTCATTGGTGAAAAGTCAGGTTAACATTGTACATATATATTTGTGATAAACATGTTTACAGATTAGTCATTTTCAGTATGAGGAATTAGGATTAAGGGAAAGAGATACATAAGAGATATGTTATATAAAGTGTTCATCAGATTCTGAAGGGGTTTTTTTTCGAGGAGTTGTTTTGTTTTGTTTTTCTTCCTCTGGATGGGGTCATCATTGTCCATAGTCAGTCTAAAATATTTTTCTAGCTCTCTGAACTGCTGAGTGAAACTGCATCCATCAAGGTTGACCATTCACAATGTTGTTGTTAATGTGTACATTGTTCTCTTGGTTCTACTCCCTTTGCTCAGCATCAGATCCTTGCTTCTCTAGAGTCCAACCATTTATGGTTTCTTATAGAACAATAATATTCCATAGTATTTATATACCATAATTGTTTAGTCATTCCCCAATTGATGGGCATCCCCTTAATTTCCAATTCTTTGTCACTACAAAAAAGAGCTGCTATGAATATTTTGGAACATATGGGACTTTTTTCATTTTTATGATTTCTTCTGGATATAGACCTAGAATTGTAATTGTTGGCTCCAATGTAAATTAACATTTTTATAGTTCTTTGGGCATAGTTCCATATTGCTCTTCAGAATAGTTGGATCATTTCAATACTCCACCAAAAATGCAATCCTCCCAAAACCTCTCCAACATTGATCATTTTCCCTTTTTTCTCACCTTGACCAGATAGGTGAGAGATGATACCTCAGAATTCTTTTAATTTGTATTTCTCTAATCACTAATGATTTGCAGAATTTTTCATATGTTTGTATTTAATTTTAATTTATTCATTTGAAAACTGTCTATTCATATCTTTGACCATTTATTAATTGGGGAATGGCCATCTATTTTTTGCTAATTAAACTTTTATATTCTAGATTTGCCTCTGAATTCATTGACCGCTAGTCAACTAGATCAAGATTTCTGGTGTAGCAATATTTAAAGAACTCTGGATTAAGAAGTCCCAATGCAGAGTTAAAAGAAATGGCTTGATTGGAAAGGAATTAAAGAAAATTAAAGAGTGAGTGTGGAAGTGCTAGGTGGAAGGGAGGATATAATAATTACGAAGACATAGTGAGCAACTATTTCAATTTTCACAGGAGTAAAAGAAAAAATTGGGTTTTAGTCTTCAAATTTACTCACAGAATACCCTTTCCCTTTCACTACTCCTGCCACTATACTTTTCATTGTCTCTCCAACATTATCTATTATCTCCCCTTGTAAAGGAGTGAAACATTTAGAACTCTTTCTGCTAAAGGCTAATCCTGTCTGTGGAAGGATCTGATCACTTGTGCCTAGTCTAATAGTGGATCAATCACCTACTTTCTCACCTTTTCACTTCTTTTACTACTGGTTGCTTTTTTATCCATCTAAAAATATTGTAATAAATATCTGCTATTATTATGTTTCCACATGAGGTAAATCCCCAGCAACATTAAGTGATTGATCCATCTTAGTCCTCTTCTTCACTATTGAAATTCAGTTATAACAAATATATTGAGAAAGACATTGAAGAAAATGCCCCAAAGTAAGTATATTTTGGCCTTAAGGGAGAGCAAAAACTAAATAGGAACTTGATAAATAGGAACTTTCAGGCAGCCCATATAATGAAGCCTTGCCAAGAGGACTGAATTTCTTGCTTGATGGCCATTTACTCTTTATTTAAATACCTTTATCTTGTCACCTTGGGCCAATGTTGGATAAGCAGGGGACAAGAAGAAGAAGAGATAGAAACAACCCAGAAGGAAGGGAGGAAGAAAGAGGGACAGAGAGAGAACTAAAAGTATACCTCCAAGGCCTTACAAACTGGGTTTTTACTCTTAAGGGAGTTCTCTTAGTTCCCTTATCAGATGATTTCTGGCTGTTATATTGCTTGGAGGATTATGCAAAGGGTGAATTCTAAATCACTTTTTTGCAGAGATATATGTTTAAAAAATCATTCATTGACAATATTATTGATATTTTTTTAATCTAAATTCTGGACTTGGCCCTCTACTAACTTCTATTTGATGCTGCAAGTAATGATTGATCTAGGAAAATCTCTGAGGTTCCTTCTAGGTTTAAAATTCTATGTACCTGGAACTAAAGATTTTGCTTACTAAATATAGTACCAAACTGTTTAGGTTTTGTCTCAGACAAACACAATAAAAAGAAAATTTTAGTCCAGGTAGTTAAAAGAGTACTGATCAGAGTGTGAGAAACCTAAATTTTCTAGAATAGATGACTTTTATCTCTCCCTCTCCCTCCCTCCCCCCCCTCTCAGATTTAAAAAAAAAGGAAGAAAAAGATGTAATCTTTACCTGGAGTCTTTTAGGGGAAAAGATGGACATTCAGTGAAAGAAGAGACTTTCAAATTTCCTGATGAAATGACTAGAGTTGAAAGAAAATTAGATCTGCAAATAAGCAAATGGAATGTAATGATGAGGAACTGCTTATATTTCTGCATGGGAATATGATACTGATAACTCATGAGAGCTTTCTCATTTATTAGGAGAGTTAGAAGAAGCATATATAGACAAGAATCCAGGGGAGTTAAATTTAAAGGCATAATAAATTTTAAAAGATGGAGCTACTAGATGAGAAAAAAATTTACTGAAAGAAAGGGAAAGGTAAAAATAGAATGGGTTAAGTTATTTTACATAAAAGAGGCAAGAAAAAACTTTTGCAGTGGAATGAAAGGAGAGGGAGGTGTGGGGGAGTAAATGAGTCTTACTCTCATTGGAATTGACTCAGAAAAGGAATAATATACATACTCAATTGGATATAGAAATCTAACTTATCCTAGAGAAAACAGGAGAAGGAAGGGATCAGAGTAAGGTGATCTGGTGTTTGGGAAGAAGGCTAGATAATAAAATGGAGGGAAATTTGTAGGAGGTAATCAGATGCAAAGCACTTTTGAGAAGGGAATTCGTGAAAGAAGAGTGAGAATACAATAAAGTGAAGTGAATAGAGTGAAGGGAATAGAAAGGAGGAAAATAAATTTAGCAATGGTAATTGTAGGAAAAAAAATTGAAACAAGTTTCTCCGATAAAGACCTCATTTCTCAAACATAGAGAACTGAGTTAATTTTTTAAAATGGAAGCCATTTCCCAGTTGATGTACAATCAAGGAATACGAACAATTTTCAAATGTGTATATCAATGTTTTCAATTTAAATAATTTTTTAAAAAAGTCCTAACTCACTCTTGTCAGGAGAGCTGAGAACTGGCATAATTATGGGTTATCACCTTATACTTCTTGATTTGACAAGTAGGTCAGAAGAAGAGGATGTTAGTTGTTGGAGGGGATATAGGGAAAATGAGACATTAATGAAGTATTGAAGAAGTTATGAGGTGATTCAACTATAGCATAGTTGATAGAGCACTGGCTTTGGAATCAGGAAAATGGGAGTTCTAATTCATCCTGTGACATTTACTAGTTGTATGACCTTGGGAAAGTTACTTAACCCTGATTGCTTTGCATACAGGGCCATCTCCTGTTGTCCTGATTCATATTTAGCCACTGCATCCAGATAATTCTGGAGGAGAAAGTGAGGCTGGTGATTTAGCACAGCCCTCCTCACCCAAATCCAATTCACGTGCTTATCATGGCATCACCTCTCTGATGTTGGGATCTTCTTCAAAAATGAAGGAAAAATATTAGTGTAATTTGGAACTATACCCCAAAGGCTATAAAACATGCCTATCTTTTAACCAAACAATGTCACTATCAGTTCTAAATTCCAGAAGAGATGAACAATAGGAGTGTAAAGGAACTATGTGTATAAGGATGTTTATAGCATCTTTTCTTATGATAGGGAATTGTAAATTGAGGAGAAACCCTTTAGTAGAGGAATGACTGAACAAATTATGATGATTATGATGAAATGTTATAAGAAATGATAAATAGGATGGTCTCAGTAAAAAACTTGCATGAGTAGATGCAATGGGAAGTGTATTATATATAATGTAATAACAATTTTGTATGATGATTACCTGTGAACAACTTACTTTTCTCAGCAATGTTGTGACCCAGAGAACTGTGAAGGACTTATAAAGAATATTATCCATCCCAAAGACAAAATGGTTTCTGAATACAAATTGAAGCAAACTTGGTTTTCTTGTTTTGTTTTGTTTTTTAACTTTATTTTTCTTGAGATTTCTTTTCTTTGGTGGGGGATATTTGTGGGGGGGATGTGACTATTGTGATAATGTTTTTCATGACTACATGTTTTTAACTTATATCAAATAACTTATTTTCTCAGTGAGGGAGATTGGGGTGGAAAGAAGGGAGAGAATTTGGAATTCAAGGCTTTAAAATTAAATGTTGAAACTTGTTTTTGCATGTAAGCAGGGAAAAATTAAAATAAAATAATAAATAGAAAAAAGCAGAATACCAAATAGGAGACTGATTTTATTTAAAATATGTGATTATTAGTTTTATTCTGAATTTAATGAGAAGGATGAGATTGCTATTCTAAGTGTTTTCCAGATGGGAACAATATTGAATGTGTTAACTCAGCTCACAAGCTACTTTATAAGCAGTTTATTTCTCCTTATTGCAGAGATAAAGCCAAAGAATGACCAATTATATCAGTTTGCCATATTCTTCATTTTAAAAATTAGAAGTTTGAAATTATTATTTTGTGTATCAATATGTCCATTGCAATTATATTTTCATTTTCCTGGAGCCATGACACAATTTTTTAAAAGTTGTGCTGTCAAATAGGTCGATTTCTTTGTAGCAGAATGCTTTCAGGTTTTCAAAATATTTTTTCTTGTATTGTCTCATTCAATCCCCTCAATTGGAAGGAAAATGCTAAAGAAATGATATTCCCTGTTTTATAAATAATAAACTAGGTTCAGGAAAAGGTTAAGTATCTTGCCCATAGAAAATGAATTAGCAATGGCAGATTTGAATGGAGATTTCTCCTTTCTTCAAGGTCAGCACACTTTTAATTATACTAGGCTGTTATGCATCTTTTTTGAAAGGCAATGGGTTAAATGACTTTCCCAAGGTCACACAGCTAAGGGATTATTAAATACTGAGGCAGGATTTGAACTCAGATCCTCCTGACTCCACAGTCAGTGTTCTATCCACTATGCACACCTAGATGCCTCCTATATGCATATTTTAGTGGCAGAAAGGGAAAGCAAAGAGAAAATAAGAGGCCTTTCGGTGAGGGTAAAAGAGGAGAATATAAAAACTAAATTGAAATTTAGCATCAAGGGCAGAGCCAAGATGGCGGCAGGAGAAGAGCCTCTCTTAGGTACTCTCTCCAAAATATTTCAAAAACCTTAAAATTATGACTCTAACTTAATTTTGGAGAGCTAGAACCCATAGAAAGATCCAGTGAGGCAATTCTCCAGCCCAAGGTAACCTGGAAAATAGTGGGAAAACTCTGTTCCCTGAGGTTGGAGGGGTGGTGGCCAGAGTGAAGGAACTTCATCTTCCTGGGAACTGTCCCAGGGTGCCTGGGGTCAGCAGCTACTGACAGCAGAAGCAGTTTCCTGACCTGCACCCCAGGGAGCACCAAGCACATCTTAGAAGATCAGCAAGGAGACCTCTGACAGAGCGAGCACAAAGCCCAGTCCTTCAGTAAGGCCACAGCAGCTCATCACTTAGTGTAGCTGCAGCAGCCCAGATCCAGGAAACACAAGCAGGCCCATGAAGTCACCCAGCAGGAACTTCTAGGCAGCTGGTCCTGAGTGCTCAGCCCACCGAATATAAGGGAGTGGATGGAGACTGTTAAAGTCTGTCATCTGTCGCTGTAATAGGACTCTGGGGCTCTAACCACATTCAGACCCTGGTCACAGTCTAGACTCTCCCATAGAGCAAGGACCCCCCCCCCCACAGCCCCATGGACTAGGGGTGAGATTGTGGTCATTCACAGACCAGAAGAGCAGTCAGAGTGTCACACACTGAGATTCTTGTGGGAGGTGTCCTAATAATACTCCATAGACAATTACTTTGGTCCCATGGAAGACCAAAATACTCAGTCTGAGGATGACAAAGTCCAAGCCTCTTCATCTAAAAACTCCAAGAAATATAGAAGTTGGGTTCAGGCAATAACAGAGCTCAAAAAAGATTTTGAAAATCAAGTAAGGAAGATAGAAGAAAAAATGGGAAAAGAAATGAGAGAGGTGCAGGAAAAACATGAAAACAAACTCAGCATCTTATTCAAGGAGATCCCAAAAGAGTGATGAAGAAAATAACATGTTAAAAGCCAGCTTAGGGAAATGGATAAAATAGTTCAAAAAGTTATTGAAAAGAAGAATGTTTCAAAAAGCAAAATTGGTCAGATGGAAAAGGAGTTACGAAAGCTCTCTGAGGAAAACACAGGTAGAGTGCAGCTAAGGGAAGCTGATAACTTGAGAAATCAATACACAATAGTTCAACACCAAAAGAATGCAAACTTAGAAGAAAATATGAAATATCTCTGAAAAAACAACTGATCTGGAAAACGGATCCAGGAAAGATAATTTAAAAATTATCGGGATACTTGAAAGTCATGATCAGAGCCTTGACCTCATCTTTAAAGAATTCTTACAGGAAAATTGCCCTTCTAGCCTGGAAGCAGGGGGGGAAATAGAAATTGAGAGAATCCACCAATCTCCCCTGGAAAGAGATCCAGAAAAAAACAACCCCCAGGAATATTATAGCCAAGTTCCAGAACTCCCAAGTCAAAGAGAAATAATACAAGCAGCCAGAAGGACACAATTCACATATTATGGAGCTGCAGTCAGGATCACACAGGATTCAGCACCAACTACATTAAGGGCACATAGGGCTTAGAATATAATATTCAAGAAGTCAAAGAGCTTGGAATGCAAACAAGAATCAACTACCCAGCAAAACTGAACATCCCCAGGGTAAAAGATGGACTTTCAATGAACCAGGGGAATTTCAAATGTTTCTGTTGAAATGACCATAGCTGAACAGAAAGTTTGACCTTCAAGTACAAGACTCAGGTGAAGCATAGAGAGTGGAGGAGAAGGGTAAATTGTGAGGGACTGAATGATGATAAACTGCATGTATTCCTTCATGTAAAGATGATACTGATAATATTCATAATGAACCTTCTTATTTAATAGAAGGAGCTTTTATAGAAGCACAGGAGAGAATTGAATTTGAAGGTATGATATATTGTAAAAATCTAGGCAATAGGTGAAAGGGAAATGTACTGGGAGTAAGAGAATGGAGAGGAAGAATAGGCTAAAATATTTCATATAAAATACATTCATGCTCCCTGGGCCACTCGGAAGCCAGCAATTCCCCACAGTGGCCCCAGCAGGATAATGTGCCCAGATGATGCAAATATTGCTGGCAATGTCCATGGGGGGACGATTCTGAAAATGATTGAAGAAGCTGGGGAAATCATCAGCACCTGACACTGTAACAGCCAGAAAGGAGAGACCTGTGTGGCTGCCTTGGCCAGAGTAGAACGCAGGGATTTCCTGTCCCCCATGTGCATTGGAGAAGTGGCTCATGTGAGTGTAGAGATTACCTATACTTCAAAGCACTCGGTGGAAGTCCAGGTCACCGTGATGTCAGAAAACATCCTCACAGGTTCTAGAAGAGTCACCAATAAGGCAGAGCTCTGGTATGTGCTCCTCTCACTGAAGAATGTGGACAAAGTGCTCAAGGTCCCTCCTTTGGTGTATACTCAAAAGGAACAAGAAGAGGAGGGAAGGAAGAGATATGAAGCTCAAAAACTGAAACGGATGGAAACCAAGTGGAAGAACGGAGATCTGGTGCAGCCTTCTAGTAACCCAGAGCCATATACTGTCAGCTACAGCCAGTCCACTTTGATACATCTGGTGGGGCCATCTGATTGTACTCTTCACGGCTTTATTCATGGAGGTGTTACCATGAAGCTAATGGATGAAGTAGCTGGCATTGTGGCTGCCCGCCATTGCAAGACCAACATCGTCAGGGCTTCGGTGGATGCCATCACCTTTCATGACAAGATCAGGAAAGGTTGTGTCATCACCATCTCTGTGCACATGACCTTCACCAGCAATAAGTCTATGGAGATCGAAGTCTTGGTGGATGCTGATCTTGTCGCATTGCATTCCTAAGAGAGATACCGCTGCCAGTGCCTTCTTCACCTACGTGTCCCTGAGCAAAGAGGGGAAGACACTCCCTGTGCCTCAGCTGCTGGTAGAAGCTGAAGAGGAAAAACAGCGTTTTGAAGAGGGCAAAAGCAGATAACCTGCAGATGAAAGCCAAGCAGCAGGCTCAGATGGATACCACCCTGTAGAAGTGACCTTCTACTTGAGCCTCAGCAACCCAGGAAGATGCAGCTGGGGAGAAATCCGTTTGTTCACTTAGAAGTAATTCACTTGGCCAAAAAATCCTATTCACGTTAAAAACTGGTGTTCTGTGAAGTATTTGTAATGCGGTGTTAACCTACAGTATATTCTGAAAATGTATACACCAAAGCTTATTTATATTACTCCAGCATAAATGCTATACAGTATTATTCTAAACTGTCTGACTTCCATTGAAAAACTAAGAAAATCCTACTGTGCCCATTATAAGATATATAAAGAATACAGTGATATTAATAAAGCTCTTGTGGCTGAAGCTAATCAAAAATAAAATAAAATAAAATACATTCATGTAGATTTTGCAATGGTACGGAAGGGGGAGAAGGTGAATGGGAAAGAGAGAACCTTCATTCTCATCAGAAATGACACAGAGAGGAAGTAGCATACATACTCAATAGGGTATAGACAACTAGAGTAAAAAGGAGAGAAGGGGGATGGGGGATGTGGGTAATAGAGGAGAGATTAGATCATAGAAGAGAATAGTCAGTTATAACATATTTTCTTTTTTACTTTTTGCATGGTGTTGACATTGGGTGGTCTCTCTGGGACCATGGGACTGGGTGGTTGCTGGGTTTCTAGGGTGGGATGTGGGTTTGGTTGCTGAGTTTCTGGAGTGGGATGTGGGCTAATGCTCTGCCCACTTGCCATTAGGCTGCCCCATAGCACATTTTTGAAGAGGGACAGAGTGAAAGGAGAGAGAAGATATAATATATGGTAGTGTGGAGGAATGGATGGAGCAAATTATAATCAGCAACAGCAACTGGGGAAAAATATGGAAATAACTTCTTAGATGGACTTATGATAAAGAAAGTAATTCACCCAAGACAGAGCTGATGGTATCAGAACACAGACTGAAACACATTTTTTTTCTTTCTTTTACTTTATTTCTCATGAGTTTTTATATTTTTGTAGGGGAGGGTGTATTATGTTTACTCTTAAACAAGAATATTTTAATAATGTGTAAATAAAAAATAAATAAATCTAAAAAAGAAAATGAGCAACAAATATAAAAAAATTTATTTAGCATCAAGAAATCTAAGATCTTAGCAAATAAGCCCATCATTTCTGGGCAAAATTAAGGGGAAAGAAATGGAAGCAACTTCAGATTTTATAGTTTTGGGTTCAAAGATCACTATAGATTACAATTGTATCCCTGAGATTAAAAGATACTATAGCATATCTGGATAGTACACTAAAAAAGTGGAGACCTCACCCTACTGACAAAAATCCATATCGTATTTTCCAATAGCTATGAATGACAGTGAAAGTTGAACAGTAAGAAAAGCTTAGTACCACAAAATGAAGGAAGGTAGGTATTCTTTGATGGGCATTCCACATATGGGAAACTGAAAGATATCCTTTTTCTTTTCTCTCAAGTGTTGAAGGATTCAGAAAAAGAAGATATATAAGGGAATATCAATCAATGAACAAACTTTTTCTTTAGCTAAGCAAAAGTCTGGACAGGGGGGAAGGAATGCCATATTTTAAGGCTCTCCTAAACTGAAAGAGCTGGCCAGAAGATAGGAAAATGGAGCTAATATGAAATACACCTGAAAGAATACTTTAACCCTCAGTGGCTTCATTTGTAAAAACAGAAGGATGGACTAGATGACTTTCAATATTGTTTCTACCTCTTAAATCTGAAAAGGAGAATGATGAAATATTAGACCTGGAATCAAGAAGACCTAGATTGTAATTCTGAATTAAATGTTTACTAACTGTATCTTTAGAAAAGTCAGATGCAGGGATTTCCATCAATGGGAGAATGATTGAACAATTTGCGGTATATGAATTCTATATGTAATGGAATTCCATTGAACTATTAGAAATGAGGTACTTCTTTAGATTTGAAATTCATAAAAGAATTGCATGAAGCAATGAAGAGCAAAATGAGTAGAATCAGGAGAAAATTGTATACAGTTCCAACAATATTGTTTTACAAATGGCTTTAATAAATAAATTATTTTGACAATTGTAAATGTACAAATTTACTTGAGGACAAGTGAAGAAAGACATCTGCATTCTGAGCAAGAATTGATTAAATAGAAGTATGTATTAAATAATCATACATATATGTATATGCATATTTATACATATGCATAAATAATTTCATATATATGTATAAATAATTAAAAAGTCACTGAATGTCTCTGAACCTAATTTTCTTTACAAGTTAAATAATGGTAGTAATATCACCATCTGTACAGGATTTTTATCAAGAGCAAGTGAGAAAATATATGTAGCAATGATGATGATGGTGTTTCCAAAGCTTTAGTCATGCAGAGGCAATTGACTCATTGTACAATATGTAGCTGGAGTCAATAAGACTCGAGTTCAAATTCTACCTTAGACACTAATTGTCCTATCCTAGGCTAATCCCTTAACAATATACCTGTTTCCTCAACTGTAAAATGGAGATTTCACAGCACCTACCTTGAAGGATTATTTAAAGGTATGAGATCTTATTTGTAAAATGAGATATTTGTGGAAGAGCTTAATACAGTTCCTAGGACATAGTAGAAGTCCCATTAATGCTTATTCCCCTCTCTCTCTTCTCATCTCTTGTTACATATATGGAGGTTACCAAGAGAACCTATATTTCTTCTCACCATCATACAGAAATAATTTCTGTAGTTTAGGAATTCATGGTATGGAGGAGCCATTGTTGGATGAAGTGTGGTATAATGTTGAATTATATTTTAAGTCCAGATGAGTGTCCCATCCCTTTCCTCTCTTCCTTACGTTTATTTAGTGATCTTTTTTAGCATATACCACAGGCCCACACTCTATTCTCCCCACATATACCAAGGATGTTTCTGCCCCCAGAATTTGCCACAGTATTCATACTACCTCTCTGTTGTATCCTGAACTAATTTCTATAACCTGAAGCTAGGATCTTCACAGCCTTGGGGAAAGGGAAGGGAGTCTGGCATGTGGGATTGGGTTTTATTGTGAGTCCTTGAATTAGATCTTTGGATTTACTAGGAAAAGTATCCCTGCTCGTGAGCTAGATTGAAAGTAGTTAGGAATAGGAATAGCATAGAAAATCATAGAGTTCAAATTTAAAAGTATTCTAAAATTAAAAGTTTACATGTCATGAAGAATTAGTTAAGAACAGAAAGAGATGTTCTGTAAAACTATGATCACGGGGAGAATACTTAACCAGGCAAGAAAGAGTGAATCATGAAAGAAAAGGGACAATTTAAACAATATAAAATTTAAGAGAATTTTGCTTGGATAATTTAAGTGCACCCAAATTTATGAAGGAATGAATAAATGAATGAATGCAAAAGTAGCTTTTTAACTTCTGACCAAGATGGCAGAGAGAAGAAAAACACTGAGATAGTGCTTTCTCTATCCCCTCAGAAATAACATGAGAGAAACCTCTTAATAGAAATTTGATCAACAAAACCCAGAAAGAGAAGCTAGGGGAAGAACACCTACTAAGAAGGTCTGTCTCAGGGGAACCTGGGTAAACCGGGAGATGAGAGAGGAAGATTAGCATTGGGGATGGCATCTGGGGAGGCCAGAAGGTCAGCCTCAGCCATGGAGACTTTGGTGAGTGGTGCGTGTGAGATCCAGCTTTAACTGCAGTGTCTACAGGAGGGTGAGTTCCAGCACAGTCTCAGAGCACACCTGGAGAACAACCAGCTGGACCAGGAACCTGAGCTCCATATTTTTTATCAGAATAAACAATAAACAACCCCCCACCCCCTCAGGGTGACAGAGCTCACTCAACAGAAAGAGATTAATTCCCTCCCCCAGGGCCAGCCCAGTTTTCAAAGTCAACTCCAACCCTGCTGCTGAGGACCTCACTCCAGAGAAAGCAAACAGCACTCCCCACTGGCTGGTCCTTGGAATTACTAGGCCAAGTGAACAAAGCCTCTAGGATCCTCAAAAGCAAACCTCTGAGAGCCAGCTCTCCCCCATCCAATAAAAGATGAAAAAAGGCCAGAGAAAAGGGGGACCCATGGAGAAATATTTAGAAGAGACAGATCCTAACCCAGAGAGATCTAGCATTGCTGAGGAGAATATGAATTGGTCTCCAGTCCAGAAAGACTTCCTTGAAGAAATCAGGAAGGAGTTTAAAAATCAGTTGGAAAAATTGGGGAAAGAAATGCAAAAGAAAATTAACAAGTTGCAGGAGAAATTTAACGTCTCACACCAAGAAAAAAATCCTTGGAAAAAACAATTAGACAAATACAAAATGAGACTAACTCTCTCAGATCTTCAATAGGGCAACTGCAAAAGATAAAGTAAGAAAAAACCTCTCCTCTAAAAAAATGGAATTGGCAGAAACTAATGACTTCCTAAGACAAGATTGTGTTAAGCAAAACCAAAAGATTGAAAAAAATAGAAAAAAATGTAAAATAGCTCATCAGCAAAACCACTGACAATGAGAATCGATTGAGAAGGGACAATCTGAGAATTATAGGCCTTCCTGAAAACATTGAAGACAAAAAAAGGCTGGATGTAATATTATAGGATTTAGTGATGGAAAATTGCCCTGATATCTTGTAACCAGAGGGAAAAATAGTTACTAAAAGAATGCCTCGATCCCCTTCAGAAAGAGATCCTCAAATGAAAATATCAAGGAATCTTGTGGCCAAATTCCAGAACTATCAGATAAAAGAGAAAATCCTGCAAGAAGTCAGAAAGAAACAACTTAAATACCAAGGAGCCACAGTAAGGATTATGCAGGACCTGGCAGGATCAAGATTAAGGGATCAAAGAGCCTGGAATGAGTTATTCCAAAGAGCAAGGGAGCTTGGAATGCAGGCAAGAATCCACTATCCAGCAAAGCTGAGCCTTTTCTTCCAGGGGAAAAGATGGACATTTATGGAAATGGGAGACTTCCAACATATCCTGATGAAAAGACCAGAGCTAAATAGAAAATTTGGACATTGAACAGGAGGCTCAAGAGACACATGAAAAGGTAAATAAAATATAAAGGTAAAGAAAAAAAACACTAGCTAATAAGATGAAGCTGGCAATATACCCATGGGGGAGAAAGATTCTCATAAGTCTTGAGACTTGAGAGAGAATATTCTTAGCCAGAACTGACAGACAGTCATAACTTTTCAGTGACTCAAGATAGAATGATTTAAAAACAATACCTCCTTTAAAAGGTGGGGCAGTAAGGAGAAGGGAGTTTGGAGGGAGACTGAATAGGGGTAAATCTCATTGAAACAAGAGGTACTAAAGACTTATTGTAATTGAGGGGAGGAAGGGAGGAGGTGAGAAACACATGAATCTTCATCTCATCATAATTAACTTAAAGTTAACTTAGACACACTTAATCAAGTTAAGAAATTTATCTTACCTTTAAGGCATTAAAAGGGGAAAAGGGAGGAGGGGTGGGGAGGTGGAGAGAAAGGGGGAACTAACAGAAGAAAGGGAAGAAGGGGAAAAGCGAAAGGGGAAAAAGTGAGGGGCGTCAATTTAAGAGGGCAAACACACTGAAGGTGTTTAGAAACAAAACACTGGGGAATATGGATAAAGGAAAAAAGGGGGGAAATACAAACAGAAGGAAGGCAGCATGGAGGGCAATAAAGAGTTAGTAATTATAACTTTCAATGTGAATAGGATGAACTCTCCCTTAAAACCTAAGTAGATAGCAGAGTGGATCAAAAACCAGAATGCTACAATATTCTGCTTTCAAGAAACTCATTTGAAGCATGGAGAGGTACATATAGAGTAAAGGTAAAAGGTTGGAGAAAAATATATTTTGCTTCAGCTGAAGTGAAAAAAGCAGGGCTATAATCCTTATCTCAGACAAAGAAGCTACAAAATTAGATAGCATTAAAAGAGATAAAGAAGGAAATTATATGCTCCTAAAAGGTACCATAGACAATAAAGTAATTTTGATAATAAATATGTATGCACCCAATGGGACAGCATCCAAATTCTTAGAGGAGAAGTTGAAAGAGCTACAGAAAGACAAAGACAGCAAAACTCTACTAGTGGGAGACTGCAACCTCCAGCTCTCAGATTTAGATAAATCAAATCATAAAATAAACAAGAAGGAAGATAAGGAGGTAAATAGATTGTTAGAACACCTACATATGATAGACCTATGGAGGAAACTGAATGGGGATAGAAAGGAATATACTTTTTTTCTGTAGTACATGGCACTTACACAAAAATTGACCATGTACTAGGACATAAAAACCTAATGATCAATTACAGAAAGACAGAAATAGTGAATACATGTTTCGCAGATCATAATGCAATAAAAATCATATGCAATACTGGGCCAGGGAGATATAGACCCAGAAATGATTGGAACCTGAATAGCCTCATTTTAAAGAATGAGTGAATCAAGCAAAAAATTATAGAAAGAATTATTTTATCCTAGATAATGGCAATAATGATACAACATATCAAAACCTATGGGATACACTCAAGGTGGCTGTTAGGGAATATA
This sequence comes from Macrotis lagotis, assembly GCF_037893015.1. Taxonomy (NCBI): domain Eukaryota; kingdom Metazoa; phylum Chordata; class Mammalia; order Peramelemorphia; family Peramelidae; genus Macrotis; species Macrotis lagotis. The sequence continues at coordinate 261,173,116 of NC_133659.1, read as the reverse complement.
TTATATCTTTAAATATTTATATGAATAAATTAGAGAAGGAAGAAATCAATGGAGTAAATATGCAACTAAAAAAAATAGAGAAAGAACAAATTAAAAACTCCCAATTAAATGCCAAATGAGAAATTCTAAAAATTAAAGGTGATATTAAGAAAATTGAAAGAAGGAAAACTATTGAACTAATAAATAAAACCAAGAGTTGGTTTTATGAGAAAACCAATAAAATTGATAGAGCTGTGGTCAATTGATTAAAAAAAGGAAAGAAGAAAACCAAATTGCTAGTATCATAACTGAAAAAGGTGAACTTACCAGCAATGAGGAAGAAATTAAAGTAATAATACAGAATTATTTTGCCCAACTCTATGCCAATACATTTGACAATCTAAGTGAATTGGATAGATATTTACAAAAATATAAGTTACCCAGATTAAATGGAAGAGGAAACTAAAGAGGAAATCAAAAAGAAGAAATTCAACAAGCCATTATTGAATTCCCTAAGAAAAAATATCCAGGGTCAGATAGATTCACAAGTGAATTCTATCAAACATTTAAGAAACAATTGGTTCCAATTCTATATAAATTCTTTGGAAAAATAGGTGAAGGGGCAGCTAGGAGGCACAGTGGATAGAGCACTGGCCCTGGAGTCAGGAGTACCTGAGTTAAAATCTGGCCTCAGACACTTAATAATTAACTAGCTGTGTGGCCTTGGGCAAGCCACTTAAACCCTTTTGCCTTACAAAAACCTAAAAAAAGAATAAAAGAAAAATAGGTAAAGATAGATTTCTGCCCAACTCTTTCTATGATACCCATATGGTGCTGATACCTAAACCAGGAAAGAAAATTACAGACCTAGCTCCCTATTGAATATAGATGCAAAAATCTTAAATAAAATCTTAGCAAAATGATTACAACAAATTATTACTAGGATAATACATTATGATCAAGTAGGATTATCTCAAGAATGCAGGGTTGGTTCAATATTAGGAAAACTGCAGTATAATTAATTATAACAACAACATACCTGTCAGAAATCATATGGTCATATCAATAGATGCTGAAAAGCATTTGATAAAATGCTGCACCCATTCCATCTGAAAACACTAGAGTGTAGGAATAAATAGTTTTTTTCCCTTAGAATAATAAGTAGTATCTATCAGAAACCATCAACAAGCAGTATATGCAAGGGGGATAGGCTTGAGGCATTCCCAATAAAATCAGGGGTGAAACAAGGATGCCCATTATCACCACTACTATTTAATATTATATTAGAAATATTAGCTTCAGAAATTAGAGAAGAAAAAGAAATTGAAGGAATTAGAATTGGGAAGGAAGAGACAAATCTCTCACTCTTTGGAGATGACATGATGGTATACCTAGAGAATCCCAAGAAATCATCCAAAAAACTACTGGAAACAATTAGCAATTTTAGCAAAGTTTCAGGTTATAAATTAAAACCTCATAAACCCTCAACTTTTCTATATGTGACTAGCAAGATACAGCAGAAAGAGCTAGAAAGAGAAATCCTATTCAAAGTAACCTCAGACAATATAAAATACCTGGGAGTCTATTTGCCAAGACGACTCAAGAAACTTTTTGAAAACAATTATAAAACACTTCTCACACAAATTAAATCAGATTTAAATAAGTGGGCAAACATCAACTGTTCATGGATAGGTTGAGATAATATAATAAAAATGACAATTCTACCAAAACTAAACTACTTGTTTATCACCCTACCTATCAAAATTCCAAAAAATTACTCTAATGAGTTAGAAAAAGTTGTAAGTAAATTTATATGGAGAAATAAAAAATCAAAAATCTCCAGGGATTCAATAAAAAAAGTGCAAAAGAAGGTGACTTAGCCTTATCAGATCTGAAATTATATTATAAAGCATCAGAACTCCAAACTGTCTGGTATTGGCTCAGAAATAGAGTCATGGATCAGTGTAATAGATTAGGTGCAATAGCAGGAAATGATTATAGTAATATGCTGTATGATAAACCCAAAGAGTCCAGCTAGTGGGATAAAAACTCTCTCTTCGATAAAAACTGTTGGGAAAATTGGATGTTAGTGTGGAAGAAAATTAGATTAGACCAACACCTCACACACTATACCAAGATAAGATCCAAATGGATACAGGATTTAGACATAAAAACTATATTATAAGCAAACTAGAAGATCAAGGACTAGTTTATCTGTCAGATCTGTAGAAAGGGAAGCACTTTATGATTAAGGAAGAGATGGAGGACATGATTAAAAAGAAACTAGATGATTTTGATTACATTAAATTGAAAAGCTTTTGCACAGACAAAACCACTGTATCCAAGATCAAAAGAAATGTAAATTGGGAAGCAATTTTTACAACTAGTGTTTCTGGCAAAGGACTCATTTCTAAAATATACAGAGAACCATGTCAGATTTTCAAAAAAACAAGTCATTCCCCAATTGGCAAATGGTCAAAGGATATGCAAAGGCAATTTACAGCTGAGGAAATCAAAGCAATCTATAGTCATATGAAAAACTGCTCCAAATCATTACTTATTAGACAAATGCAAATTAAAGCATCTTTGAGTTACCACCTCACACCTCTGAGACTGGCCAATATGTCCAGAAAGGCCAATGATCAATGTTGGAAGCTATGTGGGAAATCTGGGACATTAATACATTGTTGGTGGAATTGTGAACTAATCTAGCTTTTAGGATTATGCCCAAAGGGCAACAAAACCATTTGACCCAGCAATACCACTACTGCATCTATACCCTGAAGAGATGATAAAAGAGTAAAAACATCATTTGTACAAAAATATTTTTAGCAGCCCTGTTTATAGTGGCAAAAAATTGGAAATTAAGGGTATATCCTTCATTTGGGAAATGACTTAACAAACTGTGGTATATGTATGTCATGAAACACTTTTGTTCTATTAGAAGCCAGGAGGGATGGGAATTCAGGGAAGCCTGGAAAGATTTGTATGAACTGATGCTGAGCAAGATAAGCAGAACCAGAAAACCACTGTACAGCCTAACAGCAACATGGAGGTGATGATCAACCCTGATGGACTCGCTCATCCCTTCAGTGCAACAACCAGGGACAATTTTGAGCTATCTGGATGCCAGCTGTATCCAGAGAAAGAATTATGGACTTTTATTATATTATTATGTAATTTTACTATCTCATACTTTATATTTCTTCCTTAAGGATATGATCTCTCTGTCATCACATTCAACAGAAATCAATGTGTAACGTGGAACTAATGTAAAGACTAAAAGAATGCCTTCTGTGGGGGTTGGGGGGGAGGGAAGCAAGAATGGGGGAAAAATTGTAAAATTTAAAATAAATAAAATTCAAAATAAATAAAATTTTTCCAAAATCCTTTGGAAAACAATTTGGAATTATGTGAGAGATCATTAAAATCTTGCATATATAAATCTCACCTTAAAATCTCATATATAAATCTTACCTAGGATGATCATTCAAGAATAAAAGTCTCCATATATGCTAAAACATTTGTATTAGCACTCTTTTGTGGTAATCAAAAGTTGGAAAATAATTAAGAATTTATATACATATGGGAAGACCAATATAAAAGGATGCACATTGTAGGAAACAGCATCAGAAACCATAATTTTTACTATATACAATGAACGGCTTAGTTGTCCCCTTCAATGATCTTTGAACCAAAGGATACAGAATCGGGCAATGTTTCCATTTGAAAAAAAACCCAGCTCTTCTCATTATTCTCTGTTTCCATATTGCTTGACATCTCACAGAATCTTAGGCATAACTTTCCTGATGTATGAAAAGGGAGCAATTTTTCAGTAATTTGAACATTCCTCAGCATTGATCTTTAGGTTTTGGACATAAACTGACCTTTTCCAATCTAGTGATCACTATTGGGCTCTGCAAATTTGTGAGTATATTGAGTGCAACACTTTAACTGAAACATCTTTTGAGATTTTAAATAGTTCAGGTGGAATTCCATCAACCTCAACTTGCTTCAGCAATGTTTCCTAAGGTTCATTTAATTTCATTCTTCAGGATATCTGGATCCTTGTCAATCATGACACCACTTTGGTTACTGATGATGTTACTCTTTTTTTTTCTATAGTTTTTTTGGTGTATTCTTGTCACCTCTTCTTAATCTCTTCTGCTTTTGTTAAATCCCTAAATTTTTTTCTTTTATCATGTTCATTTTTAATGAAATATTCCCATAATAACTCTAATTTTCTTGAAGAGATTTTTGCTTTTCCCCTTAAATTGTTTTCTTCTATTTCTTTGTATTGTTCATTTAAGAAAACATTATCTCTCTTTGAACTCTGGATTTCTGGATTCAATATACATTTTTCAAATATGAGATGATGGATGTCTCCTATCGTAATCAGGGTTCATAGATGTGGGATATTTCCAAACTGTGGTTCTGTAGGAGAATTGTGAATCTCTTGGATAGCAAGGAAATCAAATCAGTCAAAATGAACAGAAATTAATTCAGGCTATTTAATGGAGGTTCAAATGCTGATGCTGAATCTTAAAGACTTTTGTGACATAATGAGAAGATAGGACTCATTGGCAAAGATCTTGATGTTGGGAAATATTGAAGGCAAAAAAGAGATGAAAGAGAATGAGGTTAATCATGTCAGTCTTAATTACTTTCATTAAAAATGAAATAGCGTAAAGTTAGTTTATACATGAAGTTTATTATCTAAGATTTACCCAGCATCTATCCCATAGGTTGAATAATTTATTAAAGATGCCCCCCAGAGAATAAAGATGGAATAGGATTTATAGAAAACACACAAAGAGTCATAACTTTGGGGGTAGGTCAACTACTCAGGATGCACATTAGTACTTAATGGTGCCAATTATTTTATGATCCTCTTAGTCATCTAAGAGGTAGGTTCTTTGTCAGAACTGGAACAAAAATCCAACTAGCACTAGAACAACTATTTCTTTTCTCACTTAATATTGTATGTTGTTATCAGATATATTACAGACATATAAAACATTGAGATTTCTCCATTTCCAAAATGATAATCAGACTAGTTTCCTGCTTTCTCAGGATTGACTTTACTCTAATTGTTTACACAACTGGGAAAGCCAAATTGTAGATGAATTAGAAGATCAGGCTAATTCACACAGAGTTTACCTTCAGATTTATAGCTGGAAAGACACAGACCTTGAGAAGGACAGAGGCTAAGAATCAGATTTAGTTAGATCCTGAGAAACCAATTTTTGATCAGAAATATCAGATTTTAGAAACTTAACTTTTACAATAAATGGTATCATAGAAACAATGCATTTGGAGTTGGAAAGCCCTTGAGAGATAGTAGAGCATAGAGGCCTGTTGTGATCCATAGGGACATGACTGAATGACTGAAAAAGTGACTGTGTTCAATTCCTTATAATTTCTCATTTTACATTTTCCTTTTTAAATATTTTGCTTTTATAAAATTTTAAAGTTTCTACATAGCTCTGGGATTCTTTTTATTATTAAAGGATATGTCTTCTTTCCCTTTTAGTTTTATATTCAATTTTGTAGGATAAATTATTTTTGCATTCTGGAATATTGAATTCCAAATTATCTGCTCCATTTCAGTGGTAACTGCCAAATCATGTTTGATCCTGACTGTAGTTTCTCAGTACTTGAATTGTTTCTTTCTGTATGTTTACAACATTTTAATTTTGATCTATAAACTATGAATTTTGTCTGGGGTTATTGTTTAGGGTTTTCTTTTCTTAAAATTTATTTGTTTATTTTCATCCTTTGTACATGCATATTTCCAAGTTATAAAGTTTCCCTCCACCCTCCCCTCAGCAGGGAACAGTCAGTTAGCATTTTATATACATATTTTGTTAAACATGTTTACAAATTAGTAATTTTTGGCATGAGGAATTAGGATTAAGGGAAAGAGTTAAATAAGAGATAATTTTTATAAAGTGTTCAGATTTGAAAGGGTTATTTGTTTTTTTTCCCTGTGTTTTTTCCCATTTGTTTTGTTTTTCTTCCTCTGGTTGGGGATAATATAGTCCATAACCAATCAGATACAGTTGTCCTACCTCTCTGGACTGCTGAGAAGAACTGCTTCCATCAAGGTTGTTCATCACATAATGTTGTTGTTGATTGTTCTCCTGGTTCTATTCCCTTTGTTCAACATCAGATCCTGTAAGTCATTCCATGCTTCTCTAGAGTTCAACCATTTATAGTTTCTAATAGAACAATAATTTTCCATAGTATTCATGTACCATAACTTACTTGGCCATTCCCCAATTGATAAGTATCCTTCAATTTTGAATTCTTTGCCACTATAAAACTTGCTTCTATGAATATTTTGGAACATTTAGAACTTTTCACATTTTTTATAATTTTTTATGAATATAGGCCTAGAATTGGAATTGCTGAGTCAAAAGGTATGAATAGTTTTATTGTTCTTTGGGCAAATCTCCATATTGCTCTCCAGAATGGTTGGATACATTCACAAATCCACCAACAATGCATCAGTGTCCCAATCCTACCACAACCTCTACAAATATTGATCATCTTCCCTTTTTCTCATCTTGGTTAATCTAATGGATGTAAGATGATACATCATTGTTGTATTTAGTCTTTTCTTCATGTGGTTACTGTTAGTTTTTTTTTTTGTTTGTTTCAACTTTATCCTCTAGTTCTAAGTGATCAGAACCATTCTCTTCTACAATTTCTTTTTTCTTTTTTCTTTTTAGATTTTGCAAGGCAATGGGGTTAAGTGGTGTGCCCAACGCCACACAGCTAGGTAATTATTAAGTGTCTGAGGTCGGATTTGAACTCAGGTACTCCTGACTCCAGGGCCAGTGCTCTAACCACTGTGCAACCCTACAATTTATTGAAATATGAGATCTAGGTTCTTTGGTTACAGTGTTCCTAAAGTCGAATGATACTTCAACATTTTTCTTCCTGTTTTCTTCTGCATTTGTTCTGTTGTTATTACCTTACATTTTCTTCTATTTTTCCAGTATTTTATTTAATAAAAAATGTCTTATCTTATTGAGTCATTGATTTCTACTTTGTTTATTCTAATTTTCAAGAATTTTTTTTCTTATAAATTATTTTATACCTCTTGGCAAGTTGTGAATTCCCCATTTAAATCTTTCTTACATAACTCACTTCTGTCTCATTCACCTTTCCCATCCCACCCAGCTTTCATTTCACCAAAAAAAATAACTCTTTTGTGTAGATTTTGCTTCATTTCTTCCAAGAATTCTAATTGAGCTAATGCTCAACTCTGCTTTTCTATGATACTTTGTATATGTTTTGGAGTCATTTTCTTTTTCTACCATAATGATAGCCTTTTCTTTCTTTTAGGTTTTTGCAAAGCAAATGGGTTCAAGTGGCTTGCCCAAGGCCACACAGCTAGGTAATTATTAAGTGTCTAGGGTCAGATTTGAACTCAGTTACTCATGACTTAAGGGCTGGTGCTCTATCCACTGCACCACCTAGCCACCCTTATAATGATAGCTTTTTATGGAAGAATTCTTTTTTTTGGGGGGGGGAGATAGAATTGCAGAATTCATCTATTCTCTGAGATCCTTTACCTGATTATTCTTCCGTAGGTTAGATTTGATAATGGAATTGAAATCCCACTTTACTTCTTGAGTTTGAGCCACATCCTGTTGTTTTTTTTTTTCCTGAAAATTGTTCTTTCTCTGTAAAACACTTAGTACCTCACTACCAGGGAATGCCATCCTGCAGCACAGTTCTTTTTACAGTGAACTCTGAATCTGTGATCTGGAACTAAAGACTGGGTGATAAAACTGCCATTTGACACCAAAAAATTATTTTAAGCAAAAAACAAAACAAAACATACAAACAGAAAAAAAATGCCTAAATGATTGGTGGGGTAAAGTTAGGATATTGCTACCATAATAACTTCAAGAACTAAACAAAAAAATTTATATTGGATTCCAGAAGGGATAGGAAGTCACTGCAGTGGCTTCAACTAGGGGAGTGACCTGGTCAGATCTGTATTTCCTTTAGCTCTTTCTAGACTTGATAAACTTGTCTCTGCACTATTTTGGGGAAATATCTCACCTGAACTTTTGTTCTTATGGATTCTTCTGTTAACTTTTGAATGGATGTTAAGTGTTACACTATTTCAAGTCCTCAGGGACAGCTTGACTTGAGAACCTGCAAGCTTTCAGTGATTTCAAAATGATGTGACCTGGAGCAAAGTTTACCCAATCAATCACTGCGTTTCAGGTTGGAGTTCTGAAAGCTTCTTATCCAGGCTTAGATCTACTGAAGAAAATTTCCAGGTAGTCCTTTTGGGGAGGCTGTATAAAACTCACTATTGAACTCAAATCTTATCAACTCAATGGGAAATTCTGCAAATTTGGAGCAATAGAATTGGGATTCCTACCATGGTTGCTTAGTATAAGTTTCAGCCTGGATAACAGGCTTAAAATAATTCCCACACTACGTCCCCTCTAGCTGCACTCCCACCAGTCAACTGCTTGTTTGTATTTGAACTTTTCTTACTTAGAACATAGATGAGTCCTGAAATGGTTGTTACTCTCTTTCACCTCTAAACCTAGCATGTTGACTTGGAACAAATTTGACACGAAGCTGCCAAATGACTCCTGTTCCCACATCTTTCACTAGATCCAGGGATCCATAGACCTATTTATTCCATCTACTGTTTTGTTGAAGGCATGTTGGAATACTTCTACTCCTTACTCCTGCACAGACCACATCCCCAGTGTCCACAGACAAATGTCATTTACTTTAAAATGTCATTTACTTAAAACCTTTGGTTTTCCAAACCAGAACTTGTTCTGTTGTGTTTTCTAAAACTTTGTGAAGTAGATATTGTAGAGTAGCTGACTATAATTCTTTTTATTACTCCATCATCATGATTACCATGGTTTAGTATTTATATGCATAAAGAGAAGTCACTGGGAAAAGACACTTAATTTTTTTTATTTTAAGGTATCTTGGTAATGTGAATTTTGAAAAATGCAGTTTTTATTATATTATTATGAACATGAACATTGATGACACTTTTTATATGATAGATGGAGGATGCTCTATTGATTTATATTCTTAGAAGGATGGAACTAAAGGATATGTTATGCCTATAGAAATATTGAAGCCCACAGACATATTTCCAAGATAATAGAGCAATACATTATCTTAATTGACACATTTCTTTTTGTAGGACTGTTTTTTTGAATTTCTTATGGTTCCTCTTAATAATACTCCTCTGCATTTTCCAAATTTGATTCCTCATGGATTATACCCTGGAGTCTGCTCCTGTTATATCTTCATAATTAATCTATTTCTTCTTCTTTTCTCAGAGGGGCTCTTTTCCCAGAACTCTGAATATCTTCCATGTTGTAATTACCTGCAGGGCCTGCATTGTAATACTACCAAAGCTCTCAGAATTCCTTCTACTGCTCTCTTGTCAGAATATGCTGGACCAAAAAACTTATAGATCATTTCAGTCTAATATTTCTCTATTAAATTTATATTGTATTTCTATTCTACTCAGTTAACCTTCTTTACAGGTCTTTCTGAGATTGGCAAAACTCTCTGAAAGGGAGAAAGGGAGTTTTCTTACTCTTTGGTTAATACTAACTACTTTATTTTATAATTGTCCTAATCTTATCCTACTAAACAATTAAATAAAAGGATGAAAGTGATCTATGGTAGAAAGTGGAGCAAAAAACTTTCAAGAAGACCTGGGTTTGACTTCTGGTTCTGTCACTTACTAGCCATATACAAGTCTACCTTCTCAGGACTTCATTTTCTTCTTTGTTAATGTGTCACAAAGAGGTTCTAAGGTCCCTTTCAGCTTTAACCTTCTCTAATTATTGAATTCCTCCTTCTCTGACCCTCCATGTCTGTGACCTAGGAAAGGCTGCATGCTTATAGTTCTTTTGAAAAGAATTCCTTTTCAAGAGAACAACTGCTAAAAAAAAGGGAAAATTTACTAAGACAATGAGTTTTTGGATATAATGGCAGTACATCCAACTGAGAAAATGACCATGTAATTGGGAATTTCTTAAAGGTTTTATTCCATTTGGAATTTTAAAAAATCTTGAGGTAGTTATCTTTGACTCTCATTTAATTCCCTTCCTTTTTCTCTCTCAAGAATAAAGAATAAAAAACTCGGGTTTTCCACACTTAGAAAAGTGACCAAGAGAAGGAAGAAGAAAAACTTTCAGGTAAGAGTTTGAAAGTAAAAGCATTTTCATCTATTTCATTCAGACTTATAGTCAATATTAGAAATCTTTTGCTTTCAAAAATACTTTCAAAAATTTCAAAAATAAAAAAAAGTTTAGAAATATTGCACATATATTATCTCAGTGCCAAATTTCTGTGATTCGATGATGAGTAATTACTGATTATGCATTGTGGAAAATACTTCAGTAAGTCATCTGTCCTAGTCTTGTGTTAGTCAGTTAATGGTTAGACAGAATTTATCTGAGGAGATACATTGTCTTTTCAAAAGGTACATGTAATCTAATTTAGAGAAGTAATATAAACATAGATACAAAATTATGGATAAATGAATGAATTTAAAAACATGTATTATGATTTTACTATGTGCCATCAATTGTTCTAAGCACTGAGGTTACAAATACAAAAATCAGACAGTTTCTGCCGGGGAATTTAGTACTTGTTGGAGAATTCAACTTTAGAACATAGGAGTCCTCAGAACCACTAATAAAAGGGGGTAATGAGTCAAAGGATCAGAGCCCTTAAGCTAAAGATTCGGGGTGGGGGGAAGCAGGGGGAAATGGGGATGGTCTATTTGTAGTATTCTTGGAATAGCTTCTGGAAAATAATGAAGGGGAGGTAACATCCCCAGCTGAAAGAATAAGGAATAAGGTCCCATTAAAATAATACCCAATCCAGAAATGAACATATACACACTCATAAAGTATGTCATGGCATATAATTAAGCACTGTGGTAAATGTGCATATGTATGTGTGTCTGTGTTTGCTTGTGTGCTTGTGTGTGTGTGTGTGTGTGTGTTTGTAAGGTATTCTCCTTTTCTAAACAGTAGGATCCTTGGGGACAGATACCCCCACTATTAATTACATTTTCTCTAAGACCTAGTCCTAGGCTTTATACTTCAGTACTTAATAGAGGGGAAGAATAACACAGTGGATAGAGGAAGACCTGACCTGAAATGATACCCCATACATTCTAATTGAATTGCCTGTTTCTTTTAGACTCCCCCAAATCTAAGGAATTTATAATATTAATAGCTAATATTTCTTCAACACCATAATTGTCTCATTTGACCTCAACCCTGGGAGGTAGGTACTGTTATTATCACCCCCCATTTTAAGAATGAGGTAACTGAAGTAAACAGATTAAGTGCCTTACTCATGTTCCCAAAACTATTAATTGTCTGAGATTATATTTGAAGTGAGGGCTTTCTGACTCCAGGCAGGAGCTTCTTCCATTGTACCTCCTAGCTACCTCTAAGTCTTCTAATGTAGATGAATTATGGATATACAACAGCAGATGGTTTTCTCATCAGAATTGTTCTACTCCAATGTCTAGCCTTCTGTCTAAAAGAGAAAAACTAAACCAAACAAGTATTTAATATATGCTCCTTGAAGTTTATCATTATTAAAATTTAGCATCTATACTGTATCTAATATGAAGCAGTCACTGTGCTGAGCATTTTACAATTATCCATTTGATCCTCCCAAACCTGGAAGATAGGTCCTATTCTTGCTCTAATTTTATAGTTGAGGAAACTAAGGTAAAGTTATTTACTTAAGTCATTTGGCTAGTAAGTACCCAAGGAAGGTTTTTTAACTCTGGTCTTTCTGATGCTAATCACAGTGCTTTATTTATCCATTGCCTTATTTAGATTGTTGAAGTTAACCTGGCTATTTTAGAAGGAAATCAAAGGATCTTTATGGAACAGAACAAAAGTTGTCTTTATAATTAAATAACCACCATTAATATTTATTTATCCATTTCAAATATATGAGTATTGACATTTATATTTCTAGGAGAAAAGGTGTTTCCTTCGGATTTAAGCTGGGTTATATATTCAGCCTTTCCATATTGGGAAAAACTGCAACAATTCATATTCACTGCTTCTTTAACCCCTACATTTTTAAATGGGAATAAAAGGCTTTCGAAGAGAATTATGAAACATTTAGTGAGTGAAATTGTAAAAATGGGACTAATAAGAATCTTCATTTGCAGAAACAAAATGATTAATCTCAACTGTCATAATGGAAAAATAAAATTAAAGGGGAACTATTTCTGGATTTCAAATTATTTTATAATTAATAATCTTCAAATCTATTAGGTACTTGTCAAAAATAGAAAAGTAGTTCAATGAAATAGACTAGAACAGGAATATGTAGCCTTTCATAAACTCAAAACATACATTATTTGGGAAAGAGTTTCCTGTGCATCCAAAACTCCTGGGAAAATAAGAAAAAAATTTTGGCAGAAATGAATCTTAGACCAAAAACTTACGTTCAATATCATTATAAACTCTAAGTGGATATATAATCTGAATATGAGGAATGTACCATGAAAAAATTGAAGAGAATAAATACTTTCATGACTATGAGGGTGAGCGATCAAGCGATCAAGATAATGACAAAATATTGTTTAAAAAATATCTTTGAGGGGCGGCGAGGTGGCACCGGCCTTGGAGTCAAGAGTACCTGGGTTCAAATCCGATCTCAGACAATAATTACCTAGCTGTGTGGCCTTAGGCAAGCCACTTAACCCCATTGCCTTGCAAAAACAACCTAAAAAAAATATCTTTGGTTACATCAAAGAAGCTTTTTGTAGAAAGAAGATCAATACAGTTAAATTAAGAAAAGAAACTCGCTTTGAGAGAAGAAGTCCTTTTTAAGATTCGAATGTGTTTGTTAAGGAATATGAGTAGGGAATTAACAGTAACACAAAAGACAAAATATTATTCCTTAACTCATGAAGTAAAGAATGTATGAATACACAATTATTTACAAATTCAAACAATTAAAAACCTTATGAAACATTGACACAAATCTAATAACAAAAATGCAAATCAAAATAACTCAGTTTTGACTTAATATTTATTAAATTGACAAAGATGGAAAATAATGAAAAGACTAAAGCACTACAAGTATCCTAATGTATCTTTAGTGGGATTTTGAAATAATCTAAAAATTTATTTCATTAGATAATTCCCAGTAATATACAAAAAATGGTACATTTATTTTTTAACATTGTAATTTCCAAATTCTTTTCTTTCTTCTATTCCATTCCTTGAAGGCAAAAAAAATGATATCTATTATATCTGAGAAGCAATGAAAAACATATTTCCATATTAGCTGTATTGCAAAATAAACCAAACACATAAAAAATCTCAAGAAAAATAAAGTTCAAAAATATGCTTCAATTAATATTCAGAGTTCGTCAGTTCTCTCTCTGGAGGTGGATAGCATTTTTCATCATGGATTCTTTGGAATTGTCTTGTATCATTGTCTTCATCAGTATAGCTAAGTCTTACACTGGTGATTATTATCAGAATTTAATGTTACTGCCTTCATTGTTGTCCTACTTCTACTTACTTTACTTTGTATTACTTCATATAATCTTCCCAGGTTTTTATGAAACTGTTCTGTTCATTTTTATGCTATTCCATCACAATCATGAATTGTAACTTGTTAAACTATGCATCAATTAATGGGTTCCCCTCAATTTACAATTTTTTGACACAAGGAAATCAAAAACAATACTATAAATATTTTTTGGACAAATAGGTCCTTTTCTATTTTTCTTTGATCTCATTGGGATACAGACCAAGTAGTGCTATTGCTGTGTGAGAGGGTATGCATGGCTTTAGAGGTCCTATGGACATAGTTACAAATTGTCTCCAAAATGGTTAAACTAGTTGATACCTTTAATGAGCTAGTTTTCATTTCACCTCCAGCAATTATGGTTTTCCTTTTCACAGCTATCTGAGAGATTATATCAAAGTTTAAAATTACTTTTCACAAATTAATAATAATTTGCGAGTATATTTTCATCTGACTATTGACAGTTTTGATTTCATCTTTCGAAAACTACCTCTTTATATATGTATTGCTATTTATCAACTGTGGAATGTGTTGTTTTTCATTTTTTTTATAAATTTGATTTGGTTCAAAATTTAATTAAGAAATGAGGACTTTATAAGAGAAAATTACTGTAATTCCCCCTTCAGTTTCCTGATCTCCCCTTCTAATAGTGACTGCATTAGTTTTGTTTGTGTAATAACTATTTTTTAATTTCTTGTAATCAAAATTATTCTTTATATTTCCTGTAATCCTTATACACATTTTAGGACTATTGAGAAGTCATTTTGAATCATTTTAAAATTAAAAAATATCAATACAATTTTATATCAAATCTAATTGAACATATCCTAAAGATAGTAAATACAAAATGATGCTATATATATCAAAATATTTGTAGCAGCATTCTTTGGTATGGTTTTAAAAGAAACAGAAATATATTCCCCTCTATTGAAGGAAGAATGACTAAGCAAATTGTGATTATATTTATATAAAAGAATTTCGTTCAATCATGAGAAGTAATAAATATGAAGGATTAAAAGAAAAATGGGAAAGCTTATATGAACTGATTGAGAGTAAGTAAAACTAAGGAAAAATATATACACTGGTTATAATGATGTGAATGAAAAGAATAAAAATATGAAAGTAAACACTGTAATCATAATGACCAAACTTTGGATGAGTGTTGGAAAAAAACATAAATTATTTATTTATTCATTATTTTTGGAGTGGTAAGAGACACTAGGTATGAAATAGTTTATATAGTAACTGATACATTTGCTGGATTTATTGGTTCTATTGTCTTTTTTTTCTTTTTTGTTATAAGGGTTGATCATTTTATAGGAGAGAGAGAAAAGGAATTCATTTGAAAAATGAGGTTATTTTAAAACAAAAGATATTAATAAAGTATTTTAAAAAGATAGATTAAAAAGTAAAGAGGTTTCTCTCTGAAATTATTGTGAAGGTAGATGAAGCAAAATGGTATATTAATATGAAAAGGTAGATTGATTGCACATTATTGTTGAAAATATTTAGATCAAACTGAAAATTCATATACGCTTGTGTCTTTAACCAGGTTTCTGCCATGAGTGACGAAGGAACAAACAATTACTCAGAAGTGACTGACTTCATTTTTGTAGGTTTCCGTGTCCGCCCAGAACTTCATATTGTCTTATTCCTACTTTTCCTGCTTGTATATAGCATGGTTCTTCTTGGTAATGTTGGCATGGTGGTCATCATCTTGACTGATACTCGGCTGAATACCCCAATGTATTTCTTCCTAGGTAACCTCTCCTTCATTGATCTCTCATACTCATCTGCTGTGGCACTCAAGGCCATGGCCAATTTTCTATCCTCAAGTAAGTCCATTTCCTTTGCAGGTTGTGTGGTTCAACTCTTCTTCTTCACTCTCTTCATGGTAGCAGAAGGCTTTGTCCTAGCAGCTATGGCTTATGATCGCTTCATAGCCATATGCTCTCCGCTCCTCTATTCTATCCACATGTCAAGACGATTTTGCACCCAGCTTGTAGCTGGTTCTTACTTTTGTGGCTGGATTACCTCCATTCTCATAGCTAGTATGACTTTTACCATGTCCTTCTGTGCCACTCGTGTTATTGACCACTTTTATTGTGATTCCCATTCAATTGAAAAGATAGCATGCTCTAATATTTTCATCAATCGAATAGTCTCATTAACTTTGGCAGGAATCATTATTTTGCCCACTATCATAGTCATTATGGTGTCCTATGTGTATATTGTGTCCACTGTCTTGAAAATCCATTCAGCTGAGGGTCGAATGAAAGCTTTCTCTACTTGTGGGTCCCACCTTGGGGTAGTGAGTTTGCTCTATGGCACAATGTTCTTTGTATATCTCATTCCTCCTAGTAACCCTGAACTACGCAAAGTGGCTTCTGTGTGTTATACCCTCATCACTCCCATGTTGAACCCACTCATCTACTCTCTAAGGAACAAAGATGTAAAAGAGTCTCTGAAAAGAATTTTAGAAAAGAAAAAGTCATTCTTCTGAAGTCCTTTTTAAATAGCTCTTACTTTCATAACACATTTTTTGGACCTCTTCTAAAGAACATTTTTTCTTCACTCCGATAAAACTTTGACATGAATCATATCTAATGTAGAAATCTTTCATCATTCTCTTTTCCACTTATTCTCTAGAGAAATGTTTTTTGCTAAACTTCTTAATTAGAGAGAAATTATAATATCTCTTACAAAGCAAAAAAAAGATATCATTATGTGACTCTGCTTTGAAACTTAAATCAGTGTGGCTTTTACTGAATGGTCAATATTGGCTTCAATTCAAGCTTCTGTGACTCATTGTTTACATTTTGATGGTATGTTTACATTTGTCCTTTGGTCTTTTTTGAAAAGTAAAATTGAAGAATTAGCTTTATAAAGGGACTAGAAACTGCCTTAAACATTTTAGGTACGAACAGTTTAATTTCTATTTATTTATTTATCTATTTATCTATTTATTTATTTATTTTCATCCATATGCACATGCATATTTTCAAGTTACAAAATTTCCTTCCATTCGGATTTTAGAAAGAAAATAGAGATTTATTAAAGAAGTTACAGCATATTAAGAAAGGTATAGGAAAGTTAGAAAGAGTTTTAAGAGAAGACCACATGGATTATTGATTGAAATGGTCAGGCCTGGGTTCAGCCAAGAGACTGGAAGGTCAAAGAGACTTAGTCTCTCTCTTGGATCTCCTTAAGTTCTCTCCCAGAGTCCATGGGAGGGGGTGGTGACATGGGAATGACCCAAGTCCCTCATTGGAGATTTTGCCTCTTGGGGAGGGGTCTCTTTTGGGTGATCTTCCAGGATCTGTAGTCTCTGGCTGCCCCACCAAAAAAAAAATGTAGTCTGAATCAGGTTGAAGGTTAGGCCCTCAGGTGTTCAAGGAAGAAGGAAGATTCCCTTTACAATGCAAACAAAAGCTTTACAAAGTTTGTCTCCAACTGATATCATCACTCCCTATGCCCATGTTTCTCTGCATCTTATTCCCCCCTCAAAGTATTAAGGACCCAGATTCTTCTGGGGAATTGGGATGAAGGTCTGTCTTCTGAAACTTCTTCAAAGCTGAGAAGGGGAATAGCAGTCTCCCTACCTAACCTAACCTAACTTATTAGGGACCCACTTGGAGAGGAAATATTCTGCAGACAAAACTTGATTGAAGTGGCATCCAAGAGGTGTGGGCAATCAGGATCAGAGAGAGACTGATGTTTGGTGGAGGTCACTAACTTGTAGAGGCTGATGTTCTACGGAGGTCACTAACTGTCATTCTGTTGCTTGAATCCTAGAGTCCTTTGTCTCCTAGAGGAGACAAATTTGACAAGGAATTTAAGTAGGCAAGGGGCAAAAAGAAGCAGAAAAACAATTATAAGTGGAACTATCTAGGACCTCAGCAAGGAGAGTAACCAGGAGTTCCAAGTAGATCTGGAGGAAGGGGAGTTCAAGGTGGAATGGAGATTTGCATCCAAGATGCCTCTTGCAGCATTTTCTTAACATGGAACTCCAGTTATGAAGAATCTGACTTATCCCTAAGCCAGGAGAAGTAAAAGTGAAAAGACAAAAGATAATTAGTAGTAACATAATGTGTTTAATTTAAGGACAGTGAGGATAAAAATATGCTCAGTTATATGGAATGCAAAGTATCCACAGACATTTATCTTTAAGGTTCCTCAGAATGTTTCCTTAAACCGGTACTTCAAATCTTCCAGTGGCTCACAAGAGTAGTGGTGTTACTTGGAGGAGAAACTGGGGGAGGGACAGGATTAATACTAGAAAGGTGAATCCAGCTAGGGAGCCCTTCCAATTTCACTGCTGTTGGGATAGAGAATAACTTGATATGCTCCCTTCCATTTCACCCCCAATGAATCTGTTCCTGGAGCCTTCCAGGACTTTAAATATAGGATATCCCCTGGGCTTAGAAGAGAAACTTCCCTAGAGTCATTATCTTCAGCTTCGGGCAGATGGTTGTTAGTATACTTAGAGAGAGTTGTTCTAAAAGTGTCTAGTTGTGTGGAAATCTGTGTAACTAGGTGTAGTTCTGGGTCTACAAGAATATGTACTGTCAGGGTTAAGCCACAGTGTTAAGCTTAATATTTCCCATGGAACAATATGAACTCTCAACAATCCTATTGGAAGAATAATTATCTAGTCTCCCTTGGTCTCTTGGCACAGTTTATTTAAGGTGCCATTCATCTTTTCTACCTTTTCTGATGCTTGAGGATGCCAAGCTGAATGAAGAAAGCATGTGATTTTCAAGGCTCTAGCTACACCCTGAATTATCTGAGAGACAAAAGCAGGTCCATTATCACTCTGCAAAAGCAGGACAGGCCAAAGCATGGAATTATCTCCTTCAAAAGGACTTTGGAGGCTTCCTGAGCTCTCTCAGTTCTACAAGGCAATACCTCCACCCAGGGGTGAAGGTGTCCACCAAGAGGAACTTAAAGGAACTCAAAGGAACTTAAAGCCTGGACAAGGGGGCATATGGGTGAAGCTGATTTGCTAGTCTTCCCCCATAGGAACCTCTCCTTTGTACAGGTTTAAGTGTATAGGCTTAATCCCACCCTCAGGATTCACTTGAGCACAAATGGAGCAGGTTCTACAGACTTGGCTGACAGTCTCCCTTAACTTGTGACCTGTATTGTTATTAGAGAATGTTATTAGAGAATAAAGGGCATCTCTTCCCAAGTGAATGGCAGTGTAATCCAAAGAGGAGTTTTCACTGACTCTCTTCTGGGATGAGAAGTTGGCCTGAGGACACTTGATACCACCCAGAGGGGGAGAGAGAACATAATCCCTGTCCTTGCCAAAGCTTGTTCCTGAGGGCAATAGGAAGGGGAGAAGGATTCAGGTAACTGAGGAATTAAATGAGACAATGTCATAATCTGAAAGGCTGCTCTCTTGGCTGCTGCATCAGCCAGCCTATTCCCCACAATTATATCTGAGTCACCTGTCTGATGACCTTTGCAAAATATGACTTCTTCCTCTTGGGGTTTTTGAACAGCTTGTAGAAGATTTAGAATTTCCTGACTGTTCTTAATAGGGGAGATTTTCACTGTGAGATCACCACTTTCTTTCCAAATAATTGCATGTGCATGTAGGATTAGAAAGGCATTTGAATCATTAAAAATGTTTATTCTTTTGCCTTTCCTTAATTCTAGAGCTCTAGAGAGTGCAATCAACTCAACTTTAGAGGTGGAAGACCCAGGTGGGAGAGGTTTAGCTTCTATAGGATCATGAAGGCTGACAACAGCATATCCTGATTTTCTCTCTCCCTTTAAAATAAAACTTGACCCATCTTTATACCATTCCTCTTCTGGGTTAGTAAGGGGGAATGTCCTTTAAATCAGGTCAGCTGGAATACACTAAGTCTAAGGTCTTCTCACAGTCATGAATTAAGCCACCAGCTGATAGATTTTCCAGGAGCAGTTGCCAGGTTGAGGCTGTGGGAGACCCTGAGATTTAGATCAGGTGTGTCTAATAGCAGGGCCTGGTATTTAGTGAGCCTACCACCTGAGAGTCAATGATGACCTTTTGCCTCCAAGATGCTCTGTACTCTGTGGGGAGTAAAGACCTCCAGAGCTTGGCCTAGAGTGAGTTTGGTAGCCTCTTTCATAAGAAGGGCTATGGCTACAATTGCTCAAAGACATGCTGACCATCCCAGGGCTATCTGATTGATCTGCTTTGAGAAATAAGCCACAGATCTCAAATCTGGTCCCATTGTCTGAGTGAGGACTCCTAGGGCCTGACCTCTCTTCTCAGCTATGTACAAAGTGAAGGGCTTATCTAAGTTTGTCAGTGCCAGTGCTGGAGAAGAGCTCAGTTTACATTTTAAGGTCTCAAAAGCTTTTACTTGATCTGAACCCCAATCTAAGGGCAGATTGTCAGGGTCCTCCATTGTATTATAAAGAGACTTAGCTATTCCTACAAAATTTGACATCCAGATTCTACAAAACCCACAGATATCCCGCAAAAGCATGCTGCTCCTTCTTAGTGACTGGGGGAGTGATGGATAGAATTGTTTGTTTTCTCTCTGTGGTGACAAAACAAGAGTTTGGGTGAGCTCATATCCCAGGTATTTGTGAGGCTATTTGAACTTTGTCCATTGAGACTCTATACCCTCTCCATCCTAGGAAATTTAGTTTGGGAAGCAGCTTTCAATGCAGATTCTCGAGTTGGATTACAGATCAAAATATCATCAACATACTGGATTATGGTGCTGTCATCTATCTTTAAGTGTTTTAGATATTTTCCTAATGCTTGACCAAAAATATGGGGACTGTCCCTGAATTCTTGTGGGAGTACAATCCACATCAGTTGCTGTGGAGGTAATCTCCCAGGAGGCATCCACTCAAAAGCAAAAATATTTTGCAAATCTTTATGAAGGGGGTTACAAAAGAATACATCTTTAAGATCCAAGGTAGAAAAGCACTGTGTATTCCCTGGTATTTGAGTGAAAATTGTGTAAGGATTTGGAACAATGGGGTGTATTGAGATTACTGCTTCATTTATAACTCTCAAATCTTGTATTATGTGAAAATTTCCATTAGACTTCTTAATTCCAAATATGGGAATATTATAAGGAGAATGACCGGGCACTAGGCCATATTACAGAAATTTGTCAATTAAAGGCTGTAAACCCTCCTTAATCTCAGGTTTAAGAGGATATTGAGGCCTATGAGGGAAAGAGTTGGGGTTCTTAAGGTGGATTTACACAGGAGTGGTATGGGTTACCATTCCTGGTACACTTATATTCCAGACCTTAGGATCTACCTCTTCCCAGACTTCTGAGGGAATATGAAATGATCTTCCTAATAGAGGACAAAGTAGAATGGCAGGCTTAACAAGAGAGAATTGAGTTCCCAGCTTTACCATCAAATCCCTTCCCAATAAAGAAGCAGGGCAGGAGGGGATTAGTAGGAAGGTGTGTTCAAACAATAGGTCTTCAAACTGATAGGGAAGAGGTCCTGTCTGTAAATATTTCCCAAGTTTCCCTTCAATGCCCATTACTTTATATGTGGAGGGCAGAAGCTCACCAGAATGATCAAGGAAAATCGAATAGGTAGTCCCAGTGTCAATAAGGAAGTTAATTAGCTTACCTCTGACATCTAGTGTGACTCTGGGTTCAGCCATGGTGATAGAAAGGGAGGAGTCAAGGCTGAACCCAGATTCTAGTCAATCTTCTCTCATGGAGGGAAGATGAACAGGGCACTGAGTTGAAGCCTCTGCATTTCCCTGTCCCTTTTGGGAATGGTTATGCCTCCATGTTGATTGCCTTTAGTTGGGACCAGGGCAGTGAGACTGCCCTCTGACAGGGTTCCCAGAGGGGGACTCACATGGCCAACAGCCCCTTCCATGGCAACATTGGCAGGAACCATGAAACTTCTTCAGGATATGTCTAGTGGTACATTCCCAGAAGCTATAACCTATGCCATTACATTAAAAACAGACCATAACTCCAGGGGACCTATCCCCAGCTTGACCCAAATCACATGCCAGGGCATCTGAGATCTGGGCAGTTTGTTCTTTATTGGCATCTGCCAAAAATTCTGCCTTCTCTTTGACATGAAAGACCACTCTTCTGCTAGGCTGTATCTCTATGATTGAACAAATCAAATGCCACCTCCTGCAATTTGACCATAGGTGTCTGGGGACCCAAGTCTAACCTTAATTTTCTTGTGTATATCTGTTGCATGCCTAAGATAAGGCTCCCCTTAAAAGAAGTGGGGTCTGAGTTAGTATATTTCTTCATTGCCTCCACAAGTCTACTGTGAAAAAGGACTAGGTCCTGCTCAGAACCCTGAGATTTCTCCTTTAATCTATCACAGTTTACTGATTTTTAAAATTTCTTTTTGCTTTTTATTTTAGTGGGTTTTTTGCAAGGCAAATGGGGTTAAGTGGCTTGCCCAAGGCCACACAGCTAGGTAATTATTAAGTGTCAGGCCGAATTTGAACCCAGGTACTCCTGACTCCAGGGCCAGTGCTTTATCCACTGCGCCACCTAGCCGCTCTCTTAATTTCTTTTTTTTATTCCTTCTACTGAACAAGATATCATATGATCTCTCTTTTCTCTGTCCCTGTTTGTTTGCAAATCAGACCCAGGATAAGCTACTGGAATTGCTATGGCCCCAGAGGGAAACTTGCCAAGCTCTCTTGCCCTTGTCTCTGCAATTGAGTCTGCCTCCCTTTGAGCTAAGTTCCAAATTCTGTGTCTCTTCATCTGTGCAGCAAGTAGAAAGGATAATATTTACATCTCCCCAAGATAGTTCATACTGAAGAGAAATTTTTCTGAACTCCTCAGCAAACTTCTGAGCATCCTCTGAATAAAACTCTAATTTCCCTTTTATCTGGCTCAAATACATCATTGAAAAAGGAACATGGACCCGAATTATCATCCCTGAGCATCTGGAATTTCCCTTAAAGGGCATAGTTGAATCTGCCTATGGTTTGGAGTAGAGGTCTCAGGTGGGTTAAGGAAAGGTGAGAATGAAGGTGAAGAAGGGATTTAACCTAAATATGAAACAAAAAAAAATAAAAATGTAGGAGATTGAACACTAGTAAGATTTATAATTAAGCTTAAAGGGGAAACTCTTAACAAAAGAAGGGATAGAGAAGATCTTAAAAGCTAAAATATAGTCTTTTTTATAAAGGTTTTATTTACTTTGAGTTTTAAAATTTTCCCCCAATCTTGCTTCCCTCCCCTCACCCCCCACAGAAGGCAGTTTGTTAGTCTTTATATTGTTCCCATAGTAAGTTGAATGTGGTGAGAGAGAAATCATATCCTTAAGGAAGAAACATATAGTATGAGATATAGCAGAATTACATAATAAGATAACATTTTTTTTAAAATTAAAGATAATAGTCTTGGGCCTTTGTTTAAACTAAACAATTCTTTCTCAGAATATAGATGGCATTCTCCATCACAGATATCCCAAAATTGTGTCTGATTGTTGCCCTGTTGGTATGAGCAAGTTCATTAAGGTTGGTCATCCCTCCCACATTGCTCTTAGTACAATGTTCTTCTGGTTGTGCTCATTTCACTCAGCATCAGTTCATGCAAATCCTTCCATGCTTCCCTGAATTCCCATCCCTCCTGGCTTCTAATAGAAGAATAGTGGTCCATCACATACATATATCACAGTTTGTTAAGCCACTCCCCAATTGAGGGACATTCCCTCAGTTTCCAATTCTGTACCACCACAAACAGGTGATGTTTTTACCCTTTTTCATAATCTCTTCAGAGTATAGACCCTGTAGTGGTGTTGCTGGATCAAAAGGTATGCACGTTTTTGTTGCCCTTGAGGTGTAATTCCAAATTGCTCTCCAGAAATGTTGGATGAGTTCACAACTCTACCAACAATGTATTAGTGTCCCAGATTTTCCACATGCCTTCCAACATTGATCATTGTCCTTTGTGGTCATATTGGCCAACCTTAGAGGTGTGAGGTGGTACCTCAGAGATGTTTTAATTTGCATTTGTCTAATAATTACTGATTTAGAGTAATTTTTTATAAAAAATATAAAATATATAATTTCATTTTTATTAACCCAAATGGTTTCTACATGAGAAAAATTAATGACTCTAGAATAATAATGAATGTGTCAATTGAGGAAAAGAATCATCATATGTAAAGCACTAGAAAATTCTCACATAGAGAGAAAAATATATAAACACATTCCCTAACAATAAGAAATCTAAATTTTACACATTGCATACTTCTGTACAACTTTAGATACATCTCCGCTCCTAATGCTCATACAATTATTTGTGATCAACTTGTGGCAGAATCTTCTGAGCTCATATTTTTCCCACCAGTTCTAGTAAGACACATTATACTTGAATCCAATCAACCAAATAGTCAATGATATGAAGTTTTGAAAAAGGGAAATTTAAAAAACCCATCAATTCAAATTGCTAATAATCAGAGATGAAAAGTGAAAGAACTCTGACATTTCATATAACATCCAACAAACTGGAAATATGATCAAAAACACAAATCTTGCTGATGGACATATTACTTAAAGAGCTCAGAGTAAGAAAAAAGGAAAAACCATTCACAGCACTAATATTTTTCATGGTTGAGTTAATGATTAATCAAAAGAAGTGATTGCATGTATTTGAATTCATTATTTGAAGTTAAAATTGCACAAAACACAGTCACTCCTTTCAGCCCAATATTATGGATAGTGCCAATTTGAATAATGTGTTCCCAGTACACTACATTCATTAACAATGATTAGGAAATATCTGTACAAATAAAATGTTTAAATATATAAATGAAGCTGTATACATGATTACAAATTGGGTAAAGGTTGATCAAATTGTGGCATATAAACGTAACAAAATATTGTTTCATTGTAAGAAATGAAGGTTAAGTGGAATGTAGAGAAACACTGAAAGAATTATAAGAATTGGAACAGAGCATAGTAAGCAAAACCAATTCTTATAATATTTTATTACTGTAATAATAAAATAAAAAAAAGGACTAAAAAGAAAATCTTAATGATCTGTTGTTGTAATGCCCAATTAGTACTGAGGAAATGAAGAAATAGCATTTCTATATTTCTAGATATTTATAATATCATGGGTGCAGAATATTGGGTATGTTGTTATTTTGTTTGATTTTATTGTTTGGTAAAAGAAAATCTTATTCTAAGAGGTGGGGTATATCTTTCAATAACTGTTTTATATAAACAAAAGACATTATTAGAATTTAAATTAACTGTATCAGAAATACCCATTTTTAGTGACATTTTGACATAAGTCATAGACTCCATTACATGCCAGTGTATCTTCTGGAATATAAATTAGCAGACTCAAAAAATATGATTTTCTGTAGCTCTTTACTATCAAAAGCTGAGAAAATATTTATTCTTTTTAATTTTTTTATTTATTTAAGGCAATGAGGTTAAGTGACTTGCCCAAGGTCACACAGCTAGGAAATTATTAAGTGCCTGAGGCTGGATTTGAACTCAGGTCCTCCTGACTTCAGGGCCAGTGCTCTATTCACTGTACCAACTAGTCACCCCACCCCTAAGATATATAAATTCTTAAAGCATCTTATTTTTAACTTTAATTGCTCACTTGCTGAAAGGGTAGAGTTCCAATGATGGATGGGAATTTTCTACCAGCTGTGATAGGTAAGCTGCCAGTGCATTTTCAAGGAGTAAGATCTAACTTAATGGAGCCATTACTGTTAATTTCCAAGTAGAGATTTCTTCAGCAGCTATATAGTATTGTAATTGAACTTTGTGGACAGAATGCCATGATATTTAGTTTAAACTCATTTTTTTCCATGGGACAAAAATTGTTTAGGACACAGAGTTGCCTGAAAAATGAAAGACATTTTTTTACATTTTCTTGTTTTATTTTCCCAGAAAATATTCCTTTCAAAAAACTAATTGGCTAAATGATATGCATGAAGAAAAACAAAGCTAGAATTTTAGAATTTCATCCAGGAATCACATTCCTCGCAAATCTGAGTATAATCCTTCAGAGAAGAAAAAAATGGATATTCAATGAAATAGAGGACTTTCAAGCATTCTTGATGAAAAGATAAGAGGTGAATAGAAAACCTGATTGTCAAGTACAAGACTAAAGAGAAGCATAAAAATGTAAACAGGAAAGAGAAATGTATTCAATAAGGTTATACTGTTTACATTCCTACATGACAAAATGATTATTGTAACACCTAAAAATCTTCATTTTATTATGTAAGTTAGATGGAATATACATAGACAAAGAGCAAAGGTATAAGTTATAAATAATGGGATTATTATCTAAAAAAATAAAAGGTGAGAAAGAAGAATGAACCAAGAGAAAGGGGAAGGGAGAGGTAGAGTGGGGTAAAATATATGACATAAAAGAAACAAGAGTTTTTACAATGGAGGGAAATGGGGAATATGTGAGGGAACTTTACTCTCAAGAGAATTGATCAAAAAGGGAATAATACAATCAGTTTGTTATAGAAATCTATTTTACCCTACATGAAAGTAGGAAGGAAGGGGGGACTGAGATATTGGAGGAGATAAAAATCAAAACCAAAACACTTTTGAGAATAGAGAGGATGAAAGGAGAGAGAAGGAGAGAGAGAGAGAGAGAGAGAGAGAGAGAGAGAGAGAGAGAGGCAGAGAGAAAGACAAAGACACAGAGTCCAAAAAAATTATCACAAGTTTCCCTGATAAAGAACTCATCTCTCAAATATACATAGAGTTGACTCAAATTTATAGAATTAGAGGCCATTATTCAATTGGTAAATGGTCATATAAAATGCTCTAAATATCAATAGATTAGAAAAATACAAATTAAAACCACTCTGAAATACCACCCTATATATATCAGAATGAGTAATATAACAGAAAAGGAAAATGACAAATATTGGAGGGGATGAAGGATAATTAAGACAATAATGTACGGTTGATGACGTTGTATACTGATTCAATAATTCAGTAGAGAAATTTCAAACTATGCAAAAAGGGCTATACGATCAGGCATATACATTGGTGAAGCAATTCCAAAGAGATTTTTTTTAAAAAGAAAAAGTACCTATAAGTAGAAAAATATTTATATCAGCTTTTAGTGATGGCAGAGAATCAAAAATTAAGGGGATAGGACTTCCAGGGTGGAGCCTAAGTGGTGGTATGAAGATAACCTGTTCCAGGAGCCTTTCCCTAGCAAGATAAATGAAGCCTCTACTCTGACTTTTAAGCAACAGATCCCTCCAAGAAAAATAGAAGGTTCAAAGAGGCCTCAGCTGTAGACATCATGGAGGATCTTCAGTAAAGGTCTTTCTCTTTGGGGGAAAAAGGGAAGTAGAGTCCAGGAGGTGGGAGAATAGGGAAAGCCAGCAGAAGGCTTTTAGCCACAGTGCAATCCAGGTTCTGACAGCTTAATAATAACAGATGTCCTATCAGCTAGAGAGCAATCCAGGAGGGAGGATCCCAACCCCAAACAAAGTCTGAACCCTGAAATCAGTGGTTTTAAAGACAAGACTTGGTCAAGAACTATCCTCTGTTAACTCAGAACCTGGACATAAAGGAGGAAACAAACCTCTGCAAAGGCAAGACATGGATTGCATAGACAACATTTTGACCAAACCAAGTCAGGGATCTGACCCCAGTCCCAGCAAAATAAAAGCTTAGATCTTTACTCCAAATACCCCAGGAGCAGAACTACAACAACAGAAATGAACAAAAAAGCTAAAAGAGTGCTCACTATAGAAAAATACTTCACAGATAAAGATGACAGCAATGCAATGTCTGAAGAAGAAAACTGTGAAAAATTACTCACAGGAGAAGTATATCAAAGAGCTTAAAAAGTAAATTAAAAACCAAAGAAGAGAGGAAGAAGAAAAATTGAAAAAAGAAATGAAAGTCATGCAGGAAAATTGTGACAAGTTGACCAAAAAAATCAACTCCATTAAAAGTAAAAATAACCAACTGGAAAAGGAAACACAGAAGATAATTGAAGAAAATAAAATCTCCCAAATTAGAATTGAACAGCTATGTGTGGGATATTGAGACCCTAACCCAAAAATGACTGATTGGAGTTCTCTCAAAGAAGCAGCAGAGAGTCAGACTTTATTTTCAGTTCTCACCAGAAGCAGGGCAGTCCCTTACTCTCTATAATGCTAGAGCAGGGAAAGCTGGATAACAGAAGCCAAAGCAAGGTTATAAAGGCAACCACAAAATCCACAACCCATATCCCCTCTTCTCTTCTGCTGGTCTTTACAATAATTGTTATAGCTTGATGGTCTGAAGTTGAGGGGAGTTTTGCTTGAATTGCTCAAGAAAGCATATTCTTGTTTACACCTTATATGGTTAGGATGACATACTGTAGCTTGGGGCATTTCCAAAGATCCACATTCTTTTTCATCTCCTGATTTCTGAGAAATAGAAACTGAGGCCTATGGTTTGAACTAATTTAGCACTATATCCCTGAAAAGTCATCATTTCTGCTTCTCACAATT
This sequence comes from Macrotis lagotis, assembly GCF_037893015.1. Classification (NCBI taxonomy): domain Eukaryota; kingdom Metazoa; phylum Chordata; class Mammalia; order Peramelemorphia; family Peramelidae; genus Macrotis; species Macrotis lagotis. The sequence continues at coordinate 261,145,063 of NC_133659.1, read as the reverse complement.
AGAAACAAATGCATCTACAAGATTCCATCAAATAAGATAAAAAGACTGAAAAAAATTGAAGAAAATGTAAAGTAACTTCTGGGGAGAACTAATGACCTGGAAAACAGATCCAGAAAAGACATTCTACAAATCACTGGACTACTGGAAAGCCTGGACCAACAAGATAACCTGGAAAACACATGTAGGAAATTATAATAGAAAACTACCCCAATCTACTAGCACAAGACAACAATATAACAATTGAAAGATTCCACAGAACCCCTACAGGAAAGAGACCCCAGGATAAAACCTTCAAGGACTCTAATAGCCAAATTCCAGAACCCTCAAATAAAAAAGAGAATATTGCAAGCAGCAAAAGGAAAAAATTCAAATACATAGTAGAACACATTCAGATTCACACAGGACCTATCAGGCTCAACATAGTAGAATCAGAAGAACTGGAATAAATATTTTGTGCAGCTAAGGATGTGGGATTACAACCAAGAATGTACTGCAAAATTCAGCATATACTGTCAAGGAAAAAGATGGATGTCCAATGAAATACAGGACTTCCAGAAATTCCTGAGACAAATACCAGAACTGAACAGGGAATTCTATCACCAAATAAACAACTGAAGAGTTACATAAAAAAAGTACATGAAAAAGGGGACTGAAAATACAAAATTGTATTAAACAAATGTTGGTCCCTAAAAGGGAAGATATAACCATCTAATTCCTTAGAACTTAGAATTTTACTTCTCTATGGAAAATTAAAGAGTAGAATATAATTGAAGAGAATAAACCAAAAGTTTATGGTTATTTGGGTCTTGTTTCTCAATTGAAGAGGTTCAAAATCACAGCACTAACTTTGAGACAAAAAGTCATGAAAAAAAGCAGGGATATTAACTTTAACTTACCTGTCTCATACTTTAACTCACTTTAATCACAAGGTGTGAAGCACCTTGTCTAATGAGGGCATCAACTGCTACTTACAGTCATTTGTAAAGTTCTAGGTGAGACCTCCAGAGCCTCCCAGTACTATTCCAAATTCTTACAGTTAATTAGATTAGCATGTGGTGCTTCGCTAAACAAGGGATTAAGTACCTGTGTGGAGAGGGGAGGTAAAGTATGAAAGAAAATAGGCCTGGGGGGAGCTGCACAAGCAGGTAAAGAAGAGATGTGGCTTAGCATGATACTTTGACTTACAAGGAGGATTGTGTGTACTTGAAAAGGGGGTAAGGCAAAAAACGATTATAATTATAATTTGATGAAATTTGAGTCAGTGCTGATTATCAAGCAATCAAGTAAACAATCAGTGATCATATCTTGATAACAATAGAAACTTATCAAGCAATCAAATAATTGAACTGTGATGCTGATGCCTGATTAATAATGAAAGAGCACCAAGGTAAGAAGGACAAAGATTTATAATTTTAGAGGGAAAGAAGGGAGAATGTGAATGCTAAGCAAATTCTATTCAATAGTTTTAGCTCAGTAAGAGAATAAGATACATTCCCATTTGGGTTTTAAAATTGAACTTAATCTCTGGGGGGGACTGGGAAAGGGAAATATAAGGGAAGAAGGGAGTGATAAAAGGGAAGGGAAGGTATGAATGAAAATAAACTGAGAGCTAAATTTCTAAAAGAAATGTCAAAGGGTAAAGATAGTAAAATTTTGGTGAAAAGGAATAAGAGAAAAGGAAAGAGATAAATACAAACGGAGAAAGATAACATGAAGGGAAATGCAGCATTAGTAATCTTAACTGTAAATGTGAATGGGATGAACTGTCCCATAAAATGGAAGAGGATAGCAGAATGGGCTGCAAACCAGAATGCTACAATATGCTGTTTACAAGAAATACATTTGAAGCAGAGAGAGATACACACAGAGTAAATGTTAAAGACTGGAGCAAAATATATTATGCCTCAGCATAAGTAAAAAAAAAAATCTGAGCTAGCAATCATAATCTCAGTCATTTAAAAGCAAAAATCAATCTCATTAAAATGGTCAAGGAAGGCAACTATACCTTCTCAAAAAGGCATCATTGGCAATGAAGCTATATCATTACTAAACATGTATGTATCTACTAGTATAGCATCTAGATTCCTAGAAGAAAAGCTGAGTGAATTGCAAGGAAAAATAGATAGCAAAACTTTAATAATGGGGGACCTCAATCTCACTCTTTCAGAGCTAGATAAATCAAACAATAATATATATTAGAAGGAAGTTAAGAAGGTGAATGAACTCTTAGAAAACTTAAATATGATAGACCTCAAGAGAAAATTTTTTTTTTAGTTTTTGAAAAGAAACTTAATGGGGTTAGAAAAGACTATACCTTTTTTCTTGGCAGTACATGGTACCTTCACAAAAAATTGATCATGTGCTAGGGCATAAGAACTTTAAACCAAATGCAGAAAGGCAGAAATAATAAGTACACACTTCTCAGACCATGATACAATAAAAATCACATGTAATAAAGAGTCAGGGAAAGATAAACCAATTAGATAAACAAATTGGAAATTGGATAACTCTATCTTAGATAATAGGTGGATCAAACAGCAAATAATAGAAATAATCAATAATTATATCCAAGAAAATGATAATAATTATATATCATATCAAAAGGAAGTTTTGAGGGAACACTTTATATCTCTAAATGTCTATATGAATAAAATAGAGAAAGAGGAGATCAATTAATTGGGTATGCAACTAAAAAAATCTAGAAAAAGAGCAAATTAAACAACCCCAATTAAATACCAAAATAGAAATTCTGAAATTCAAGTGTGAGATTAATACGATGGAAAGCAGAAAAACTACTGATCACATAAATAAAACTAAGATTTGATCTTATGAAAAAGCCAATAAAATAGACAAACCTCTGGTTAATCTGATTTGAAAAAAGAAAGATGACCAAATTACCAGAATAAAAAATGAAAAAGGTGAACTAATAACCAATGAGGATGAAATTAAAGAGCTACTTTGCCAAACTATATACAGAATATTATGTTGAACTATATGAAAACTTAAGTGAAATTGATTAATATTTTTTTAGATTTTTCAAGACTGTGGGGTTAAGTGGCTTGCCCAAGGCCACACAACTAGGTAATTATTAAGTTTTTGAGCCTGGATTTGAACTCAGGTACTCCTGACTCCAAGGCCAGTGCTCTATCCACTGTACCACCAAGCTGTCCCCGAAATGGATTAATATTAAAAAAAAAATTCTCAGATTAACAGAAAAGAAAATAAATTACTTAAATAATCCCATTTCAGAAAAAGAAATTGAAGAAACCATCAATAAACTCACTAAGAAAAAGTCTCAAGGTCCATATGAATTTACCCCCAAATCAGTAAGGCTACAATTAGAAGAAAAGCAGAAAATTGGGAAACAATCTTCACAACCAGGAGTTCTGATATAGATCTTATTTCTAAAATATATAGAAAATTGCATCAAATTTATAAGGCCACAATTCATTGCCCAATTGATCAATTCTCAAAGAATATGAACAGATAGTTTTCAGATGAAGAAATAAAAGCTATATATAATCAACTTGCAGCCAAGATGGTGGCAAGAAGACAATGTGTTAAGTACTCCACTTTCCCCTCAAAAATAACATGAAAGAAACCTCTTAACAGAAATTCAATTGACAAAACCCAGAAAGAAAAACTAGGAGAAAAACACCTACTAACAAGATCTGTGGCAGGGGACCATGGGTGAACTGGGAATGGAGAGCAGAGGGTCAGCACAGGGATAGAAGCTGGGGGAAGCCAGAGGACTAGTCAAATACACAGAGACTTTGGAGAGTGGCAGGTGTGAGATCCAACTTTAGCCATGCAATCTTTGAGAGGAGAGGAGGGTGAGTTCCAACACAGAGTTTCAGGGTACATCTGGAGGACAACAAGCTGGGCTTGGGACTTGAGCTCCATACTTTCAGCAGAGCCCTTTTCCCAGATAAAATGATAAGCAACTCCCAACCCCCTCAGGCTCAGCTGTGGACCCTAGAGTTCACTCAAAGGAAAGAGAGAATAACTCCCTCTCCCAGGGCTGAGCACATTGTTCAAGGTCAACTCAGACCCTGCTGCTGAGGGTCTCAGACACTCCAGAGAAAGCAACCAGTGGTTCCTATTAGTCAGCACTTGGAATTACTAAGTCAAGTTAACAAAGCCTCTAGGATCTTCAACAGCAAACCTCTGAGAGCCAAGCTCCCCCCCCCAGAACAAGATCCTAGAAAGATTAAGAAAGGCCATCTTAAAGGGGGGCCCACAGAGAAATAGTTAGAAGAAATAGATTCTAACCCAGAGAGACCTAGCACATCTGAGGAGAAAATGAATTGGTCTTCAGGCCAGAAAGATTTCCTTGAATAAATCAGGAAGGATTACAAAAATCAATTGGAATAATTGGGAAAAGAAACTCAAGAGAAAATTAACACTTTGCAACAAGAAAACAAATCCGTGGGAAATACAATTGCACAAATACAAAATGAGAATACTACTTTCAGATCTTCAATTGGGCAAATGAAAAAGAAAATGATTCCCTCAAACTACACTTAGGCAAATGGAAGACTCCTTCAAAAATATAATTGAAAAATTGGTAAAGAGTTGCAAAAGCTAAATGAAGAAAACTCTTCTCTAAAAAAAGAAAGGAATCAGTGGAAACTAATGACTTCATGAGACAACAGTATTTTGTCAAACAAAACCAAAAGATTGAAAAAATAGAAGAAAATGTAAAATACCTCATCAGTAAAACCACTGACCATGAGAATAGATCAAGAAGGGACAACCTGAGAATTATAGGCCTTCCATAAAACATTGAAGACAAAAAGAGGCTGGATATAATATAGGATTTAGTGATGGAAAATTTTCCTGATATCATGGAATCAGAGGGAAAAGTAGTTATTGAAAGAATGTATCAATCCCCTCCAGAAAGAGATCCTAAAATGAAAACACCAAAGAATCTTGTGGCCAAATTCCAGAACTATCAGATAAAAGAGAAAATCTTGCAAGAAGCCAGAAAGAAACATCTTAAATACCAAGGAGCCACAGTAAGGATTATGCAGGACCTGGCAGGATCAAGATTAAGGGATCAAAGAGCCTGGAATGAGTTATTCCAAAGAGCAAGGGAGCTTGGAATGCAGGCAAGAATCCACTATCCAGCAAAGCTGAGCCTTTTCTTCCAGGGGAAAAGATGGATATATAAGGAAATGGGAGACTTCCAACATATCCTGATGAAAAAAACAGAGCTAAATAGAAAATTTGGACATTAAACAGGAGGCTCAAGAGACACATGAAAAGATTAAAAAATAAAAAGATAAAGAAAAACCACTATCTAATAAGATGAAGCTTGCAATATACCCATGTGGGAGAAAGATTCTCATAAGTCTTGAGAGCTGTAACTCTATTAGAGAGAATATTCTTAGCCAGAAGTGATAGACAGTCATAAATTTTCTGTGACTCAGAATGATTTAAAAACAATATCTCCTTAAAAAGGGGGCAGTAAGGAGATGGAAGGATGGAAGAGATTGAGTGGGATAAATCTCATTACATCAATAGGTACAAAAGTTCTATTGTAATAGAGGGGAAGAAGGGAGGAGGTTAGAACCACCTGAATCTCCATCTCATCAGACTTGGCTTAAAAAATTAAATTACACAGACTCAGTTAAGTTAAGAAACTTATATTAACTTTCAAGTATTAAAAGGGAAAAAGGGGAAGAGGGGGACAGGGATGGGGATGGGGAGAAAAAATGGGAACTAACAGAAGGAAGGGAAGAAGGCGAAAAAGGAAAGGTGAAAGAAATGTGAGGGGGTTGATATAGAAGGGCAAATACACTGAAGGTGACAGAATTCAGAAACAAAACACTGGGGAATTTGGATAAATGGCAAAGGGGGAGAATACAAACAGAAGGAAGATAGAATGGAAGGCAATAAAAAAGTTAGTAATTATAACTTTGACTATGAATGGGATGAACTCTCCCTTAAAATGTAAACAAATAGCAGGATGGATTAATAAGAAGAATCCTACAATATGCTGCTTACAAGAAACTCATTGAAATAGATGGATTCATATAGAGTAAAGTTAAAAGGTTGGAGCAAAATATATTTTGCTCCAGCTGAAGTGAAAAAAGCAGGGGTAGCAATCCTTATCTCAGACAAAGCAACTGCAAAAATAGTGTTAAAAAAGATAAGGAAGGAAACTAGAGCCTTCTAAAAGGTACCATAGACAATAAAACACTTTCAATACTAAGTATGTTATCACCCAAAGGTATAGCATCTAGATTCTTAGAGGAGAAGTTGAAAGTGCTACAAGAAGACATAGACAGCAAAACTCTACTAGTGGGAGACCTCAACCTCCCTCTCTCAGATTTAGATAAATCTAATTATACAATTAGCAAGAAGGAAGTTAAGAAGCTAAATAGATTGCTAGAAAACATAGATATGATAGACCTATGGAGGAAACTGTATGGGGGATAGAAGGAAATATTTTTTTTTGCTTCAGTACATGGCACTTACATAAAAATTGACCATGTACTAGGGCATAAATACCTAATGATCAATTGCAGAATGGTAGAAATAGTGTAGACATCTTACTCAGATCATAATGCAATAAAAATCTTATGCAATATTGGGCCAGGGAGATATAGACCTAGAACAAATTGGAAAATAAATGATCTCATTTTAAAGAATGAGTGAATCAGGCCACAAATTAGAGAAAGAATTAACTATTTAATCATATATAATGACAATAATGAAATAACTTACCAAAACCTATGGGATACACTCAAGGTGCTGTCAGGGGATATATTATATCTTCAAATGCTTACATGAATAAATTAGAGAAAGAAGAATTTAATGAACTAAATATGTAACTAAAAAAATTAGAGAAAGAGCACATTAACCCCCCCAATTAAATACCAAATTAGAAATTCTTAAAATTAAAGAAAACATTAATAAAATCAAAAGCTAGAAAACTATTGAACTAATAAGTAAAAACAAGAGTTGGTTTTATGAAAAAAAACAATACAATTGCTAAACCTCTGGTCAATTTGATTAAAAAAAATAAAGAAAACCAAATTGCTAGTATCACAAATGAAAAAGGTAAAGTCACTACCAATAAGGAGGAAATTAAAGTAATAATTCAGAATTATTTTGCCCAACTCGGTGTCAATACATTTGACAATCTAAGTGAAATGGTCGAATATTTACAAAAATATAAGTTGCCCAGATTAAAGAAAGAGAAAATTAAAAACCTAAATAACCCTATGTCAGAAAAAAATTCAACAAGCCATTTGAATTTCCCAAGAAAAACATCTTCTGGGTCAGATGGATTTACAAGTGAATTCTATCAAACACTTAAGGAACAATTGGTTCCAATTATTTATAAATTCTTTGGTAAAATAGATGAAGACAAATTTCTGCCTAACTCTTTCTATGACACCAATATGATGCTGATACCTAAACCAGAAAGAGTTAAAACAGAGAAAGGAAATTATAGACCTATCTCCCAGATGAATATAGATGCAAAAATCTTAAATAAAATCTTAGCAATTGATTACAACAAGTTACCATTAGCATAATACATTATTATTAAGTAGGATTTATTCTAGGAATGCAGCCCTGGTTCATTATTAGGAAAACTGTAAGCAAAATTAATTTTTATCAATAACAAGCCTACCAGGAAATCATATGATCAGATCAACAGATGATTAAAAAGTTTTTCACAAAATACAGCACCCGTTCCTACTAAAATACTAGAGAGTGTAGGAATAAATGGGTTGTTACTCAGAATAATAAAAAGTATCTATCTGAAATCATCAACAAGTATTTTATGCAATGGTGATAGGCTAGGGGCATTCCCAATAAGATCATGGGTGAAACAAAGATGCCCATTATCACCATTACTATTCAATATTGTATTAGGAATGTTAGCTTCAGCAATAAAGGAAGAAAAAGAAATTGAAGAAATTATAATTAGGAAGCTACAGGAAAAAACTCACTCTTTGCAGATGACATGATGGTATACCTAAAGAATCCCAAAATATCATCTAAAAATTACTAGAAATATTTAGCAACTTTAGCAAAGTCATAGGATATAAAATAAACCCTCATAAATCCTCACCATTTCTATATATGACTAGCAAGATACAGCAGAAAGAACTAGAAAGAGAAATCCCATTCAAAGTAACCTCAGAAAATTTCAAATACCCGGGAGTCTCCGTGTGAAAGCAATCTCAAAAACTTTTTGAAAACAATAACAAGATACTTCTCAAACAAGTAAAATCAGATTTCAATAACTGGGCAAGCATCAACTGCTCATTGATAGGTCAAGCTAATATAATAAAAATGGCAATTCTACCAAAATTAAACTACTTGTTTCATGTCCTACAAATCAAAATTCCAAGAAAATTACTTTAATGAGCTAGAAAAGGTTGCAAATAAATGTTTATGGAGAAATAAAAAGTCAAGAATTTCCAGGGATTCCATGAAAAAAAAGTCTAAAAGAAGGTGGCTCAGCCTTACCAGATCTAAAATTTAACTATAAAGCATCAATCATCAAAACTTTCTGATATTGAATAAGAAATAGAACCATGGACCAGTGGAATAGACTAGGTACAATAGCAGGAAATGATTATAGCAATCTGATAGGTTAAATACCCTCTCTTTGATAAAAAACTGTTGGGAAAATTGGAAGTTAGCATGGAAGAAACTTAAATTAGACCAATACTGCACACCCTATACCAAGATAAGTTCCAAATGGATACAGGATTTAGACATATAAAACAATACTATAAGCGTACTAGATCAAAGATTAGTTTACCTGTCAGATCTATAGAAATTAAAGCAGTTTATGACCAAGGAAGAAATGGAGAATATCATTAAAAACAAACTAGGTAAATTTGATTACATTAAATTAAAAGGCTTTTACACAGACAAAATCAGTGTAACCAAGAGCAAAAGAAATGTAGTAAATTGGAAAACAATTTTTACAACTAGTATTTCTGACAAAAAGCTCTTTTCTAATATATACAGAGAATTGAGTCAAATTTTCAAAAAAAAAAAACAAGCCATTCACCAATTGATCATTAGTTAAAGGATATGCAAAGACAATTCATAGTTGAGGGAATCAAAGCGATCCATAGTCATTTGGAAAATTGTTCTAAATCATTACTTATTGGAGAAATGCAAATTAAAGCATCTCTGGGATACCACCTCACACCTCTCAGACTGGCCAATATGACCACAAAGGACAATGATCAATGTGGGAAGGCATGTGGAAAATCTGGGATACTAATACATTGTTGTTGGAGCTGTGAACTCACACAAATTTTCTGGAGAGCAATTTGGTATTATGCCCAAAGGGTAACAAAAATGTGCATACCCTTTGATCCAGCTATCCCACTCCTGGGTCTCTATCCTGAAGAGATTATGAAAAGGGGTAAAAATATCACTTCTACAAAAATATTCATAGAAGCCCTGTTTGTGGTGGCATAGAACTGGAAATTAGGTGAATATCCTTCAATTGGGAAATGATTTAACAAATTGTGGCATATGTGTGTGATGGAGCACTATTGTTTTATTAGAAACCAGGAGTGATGGGAATTCAGGGAAGCCTGGAAGGATGAGCATGAACTGATGCTGAGCAAGATGAATAGAACCAGAAAAACACTGTTCCCTAACAACAACATGGGAGCAATGATAACGTTGGCAGACTTGCTCATTCCTTCAGTGCAACAATCATGGACAATTTTGGGCAATGGAGAATACCATCTGTTTCCACATAAATAATTATGGCATTTGAACAAAGTCCAAAAACTATTATTTTCAATTTAGGAAAAAAAAAATTTCTTATGTAATTTTGCTTTCTCTTATATTTTTTTTTCTTCTCTTAGGATATGATTTCTCTCTCATCACATTCAACTGAGATCTATGTATACCATGGAAACAACTTAAAGACTAACAGAATGCCTTTTGGGGGGGAGTAAGAATGGGGAAAAATTGTAAAAATCAAAATAAATAAAATCTTACTAAAAACCTATATATAATCATTTGAAAAAAATGCTCCAAATCACTATTGATTAGAGAAATGCATATTAAAACAACAATGAGGTATTATCTCACACATATTAGATTAGCCCAAATGAGAAAAAGGGAAGATGGTCAATACTGGAGAGGTTGTGGGAAGATTGCATCATTGATGTAATGCTAGTGGAGTTGTGAATGGATTCAACCTTTCTGGCAAGCAATATGGAACTATGCCAAAAGAACAATAAAACTGTATACACCCTTTACCCCAGGAATTGCAGTTCTAGGGTTACATCCAAATGAAAATTTTAAAAATGGGAAAAAAGTCCTCCATGTTCCAAAATATTTATAGAACCTCTTTTCGTAGTGGCAAAGAATTGCAAATTGAGGGGATGCCCTTCAATTATGGAATGACTGAACAAATTATGGAACATGAATTCTATGAAATATATTGTAAGAAACCATAAATGGATGGACTTTAGAGAAGCATGGAATGACTTATCGGATTTGATGCTGAGCAAAGGGAATAGAACCAAGGGGACAATGTACACATCAACAATATTATAAGATGAACAATCTTAATAGAAGCAACTGTTCTCATCAGTCTAGAGAGCTAGGACAACTGTATTAGACTGGTAATGGTGTATTATCCCTAACCAGAGGAAGACAAACAAAACAAAAGAGAACACACAGGAAAAAAACCCCAAATCTGATGAACACTTTTTAAAAATTATCTGCTATGTGTCTCTTTCCCTTAATCTTAATTTCTCATTCCAAAAATTACTAATTTGTAAGTATAGTTAACAAAATATATTTGTGAAATGCTAAGCATACTGCTTCCTACTGAGGGAAGAAGGGTTAGATGGAAGTGTGGAGGGAAATTTTGTAACTTGGAACTTTGCATGTACAAATGGATGAAAATTAAAAAAAAGAAAATTAAGGGGATTTCCATGAATTGGGGAATGGTTGAATAAGATGTAGTATTTTATTTTAATGGATTAATATTGTACTATACAAAATTATGAGCAGAATGCTCTCAGAAAAACCTGAAAACACTTGAATGAACTCATGCAAAGTAAAATGAGCAGAACCAAGGGAACTATGTATACAGTAGCAGTAATATTATCTGATGATCAACTGTGTAAGACGTAGATAATTTCATTAACACAATTATCTAAGACATTTCTGAAGGACTTATAATAAACAAATTAAAAGATGAAATCTGAATTTCCTAGTCCCAGAAAAAGTTCCACTTTTTTTTTCCTTAACTAAGTTCTTCTCAATCAATCTGCCCATTTCTCTTCCCCTCCCAAGGGTGAGGATTTCTCAGCCCAGCTAATGTCTTTAGGGACATTGGCTGCAGTCTTCTCTGACCATGGCCCAACCAATGCAGTTTGGCTGTTCTTTTATTTCTCTCATTCTCTCTCTCTTCCTATCCCTTCCTATGTCTTGTAACCCTTTTAATAATTTTTTTGTTTTATTTCCACCCTTGCTTTCCCATGTCTGAATAATGATTCCTCATAGGCAAAATTGAACACAAGTAGCCAGCAGCTACATAATGGCAAGCCAGCCAGGATACTCTGCCCAGACTGGGGGAACTGGATCCAGCTCCATAGGTGAGAAGCTCATCCTTTTTTCATATCCTAAATTTTTAGAAAAGTAGAAAAATTATTGGACCTCTAGTCTTCCTTCTATATTTTCCTTTTTTTCAGAAAGTGGAAAAAAAAAGATGAGTTTTGTGGGGAGTCAGCTAAGCTGATTCCATGTGATATTTCTATGTAGATCTGGTTGTAGGCTGCCCTGTGTTATTTTTGGCCACCCTTATGTGGGCCTGCCCTCTTTTCAGCCTGACTGTAGAAAAGGCAGTTCTGAGGCGTGGAGTGAGGGTTGTTAAGTAAGGCGTTTGGTATATGTCCAGTTGACATGTTGCCTACCTATAAATTGATGAAGAATTAAAATATGGGCAAAAACTTGCTCCCCACCCCAGGTGTATGCTTGCTCCTTGGAAGGAATTAGATTTGATTGTTGTTTGTTGCCTGTGTGTGTGTGTGTGTGTGTGTGTGTAATTCAGATCTGAAATAATTACAGATACCTGAGTTAAATGTTACTCCTTTTAGTATGGGTTTTAAAATTAATTGCTTAAAAGAGTCTAATTTTAAAATAATAATGAAGCTGGGATCTGAGCCTATCCGCTTATACCATTTGAAAGTTTGTAAGTGGCAAAGTTTGTGAAATGATTTCAGTTGTGAGCTAAGTTTTTGTTAACCTAATATTGATTGAAGCCTATATTCAACTTAGGTTAATTGAGACTTTAAGGTTTAGGGGTTTTGAAAAGAAGTCAGGAAGACCTTTGATAAGAAAAGATCAACATCTTGTGTTAAAAAAAAAACTTATATGAGAGCTAAATGAGAGTAATTTAGTCACCTAAGTTCTATAACAAGTCTTGAGAATTTGTGTGTATTATTTAGAGGGAAAATATAATTGGATAAATTGTATGTCAAAGAAATTGGGAACATTGAATCATATATAATAAATATTTATTGATTTCTTTTGGGAAAGAGAAATTTTGTACTAAATTTTTGTATTCTGATCTATTTTGATGTTAAATTGATATACATTGTCAGCAATCTCATAAGGTCTTTTGTTGGTAAATAAAGTTTGTAATCTTTGTCTTCTTATTATTTATCATTGCATGTTTATGGAAGGGAATATATGTATATGTATTTATCATGTATGTGATATTCATTTGTAACTTCCAAGAAATTGTGTTATCATGGTTTAGTTCTCTTGTGAACATGTAAGCTATATGAACCCTGTAATGTTAAAGCCTTGTAATCAACATGTGATTATTTTGAAGGGCTAGTAAGGGAAATATTACAAATTATGGTCCCCTTCTGGGATACATCTGTGAATTCATACATGATATAATGGAAATATTATTTTGCAAATATTAATAACTCATGTTACTAATTGACTTGAATGCCTGGCTGTTTTTACTATTGTAGTATTGCATTGAAATCAATAACACATATTAGAAATTTAAGGTTACCTAAGATGTTCTAAGTTTTTTTTAAGAATTATGAAAGTAATAATTTGTACTTTTAAATATGGTGACTAGTTAAAAGTTTATGTATAGACGTTCATATATATATATATATACACATATATATGCATACACACAAAACTTGGTCTAAACTATGATTATTTGCTCTGAGGGGAAAAACACCTTATGTAACATCAGGATATATAAAATAATGAGGATTTGAGATTTCTCTGTGGTACTCTCTAGCCAATATGTGAGGAGTATGGAGATGATGGGCAACCTCCTAGTCAGAAGATTTTTAGTTACTCTAAACATTTTTTAAAAGTATGAATTAGGATTATTGTTTTTGCATCTCAAAATCTTTTTATTGCATTTCACTTACAGCACTGTCCTTAGGTACATAAGCAAAAATTGAATTATGATTTTTTTTTCCTGAAACTCTTATACCAAATTACAGCCTAGCACACTCCTCGTTCTCTTTAGTACTCAAGTCACCTGAAACTCTGGTTATAGGTAATTACTATATTATAACATATTGATAATTGTTCTGCCTGATATGAGGTATGATAAAATAGAAATACAATGTGCCAATTAAGCCATTTAGCCCTATAGGATCTGATGTTAATGCTGCAGAGGGAGTAAGTGACCTTTGATAGAATGACCCTATCTTCAAGTGGGATAGCATTATTTTAAAGAAACCCCTCATTGAACCTGGCTGCTTGAAAAGGATTGGCTGATTGACTTCATAAGGGATCTTGTCCTTGTGTCTCTGCTCTGTAATAACAAATTACCATGATCATACCAGGTGCATCATAATTAAGTACAAGAGTGAACCAGTGGATCATGATAATTTCCATTGGTTTATCTTTTAACTACTTTAAAGAGAGATCCACTCTTCAACTGGAACTTTTGTTCATATTAAACATGGCCAAAGCTAAAATAGAAAATTTTTGTTGCAAATTACTTTTTGGACAAGTGCAGTTTTTAAATTGCCTTTGTTGATACTATTTTTGAACTTTTGTTTACAAATTATGTGGCATCCATCAATGAATCTGTTATACTGGAATCCATGTTCTTATAAAAGGTATTTTGATATTGGTTTAGGATTATAAAGTATATTTCTTGCCCCTTATAAACCTCCTAGTTTTTTCCTAAATAACCTTTCTTATTACAATATTTCTTGTTTTTCTTCTTCAATTATTTTCCCTTCAATTTTGTTTCTTTAGCTATATAGCTCCAAGACCAGTCTCTGCAGGATACCAATCAGTTTTGACAGTCAATAATTCTCTGGACCTTACCTCAATGAAATCCTTGCTGCAACGCATTCATCTCCAAGTGAACTCTGAAAGCCCCAGAAGAATCTGGGTCCCAAATAATTTTGAGGAGGTAATGAAGCAGGGGAAAGATGAAGAGAATTGAATGCAACAGAAAGAAATTGGGTGTAAATTGACTACTAATACTACCACCTAGAAGTAAAGAATCATATTGTAACAGAAACAATTTGTAATCTCAAATTGGGTGGAGATCCCCAAAAGCTCAAAAATAGTATCAACAAAGGCAATTTAAAAACTGCACTTGTCCAAAAAGCAATTTGCAACAAAATTTTCTATTTTAGCTTTGGCCATGTTTAGGATGAACAAAATTTGATTCTTTGTTTAATGTAAAAATTGTATCCTGATCTCCTCAGACTTTATCTTCTACCTAATTCCTGAGTAAGAAAAAGGGATTTAACCTTTTGCCCTCTAGATGAGAGACAAGACATAAAAACCTGGGTTGGACTCCAGTTCAGGGTCGCTGTCTTCTCTGATCATGGTCCAGCCTGTTTGGCTGTTCTCTCTTTCTCTCTCTCTCTCTCTCTCTCTCTCTCTCTCTCTCTCTCTCTCTCTCCCTTCCTATGTCTTTAACATTTTTAATATATATATATATGTATATATATATATGTATACACACACACACACACACACATATATATGTATATATATATATATATATATATATATATATATGTAGTTGTTGTTTTATTTCCACCCTTGCTTACATGAGTCTGAATAAGGATTCCTCATGGGCAGAACCGAACACAAGTAGCCAGTGGCTACGCTATCAGAAATAAAAATCCAGGGTAAATTTCACAACAGTTATCTCTGTGGAAATTTCTTTCTTTTTTTTTTTTATTAGATTTTTGCAAGGCAATGGGGTTAAGTCCAAGGCCACACGGCTAGGTCATTATTAAGTGTCTGAGACCGGATTTGAACCCAGGTACTCCTGACTCCAGAGCCGGTGCTTTATCCACTGCACCACCTAGCCACCCCTCTGTGGAAATTTCCAAGGGATTTCTTATTATAGAATGTCAGAGTTGAGGAAACTTAGATCCAAAGGGTGGGA
The DNA here is from genome assembly GCF_037893015.1 of Macrotis lagotis. Classification (NCBI taxonomy): domain Eukaryota; kingdom Metazoa; phylum Chordata; class Mammalia; order Peramelemorphia; family Peramelidae; genus Macrotis; species Macrotis lagotis. Next base: position 261,129,645 of record NC_133659.1, on the reverse strand, counting down.
CCTTTGCCTAAGATCCCCCAGCAAATTCTATAGGATTTCAACATTAGAGAATCATCCAGTCCAATTAATACCTAAATTTTATGAGACTCCCCTTTCTTGCATCCTCATAAATTGTCATAGGATTAAATGGTGGAATATCATAATATCCAAACTCCTCTCTTCATAGATGATGAAGTTGAGACTCAGAGGTAAAGTAGAAGTTTTCAGTAGTAGGACAGAGAAGAATCTGAATTCAAATCCTGTCTTGGGTTACAAAAGCTTTCACTAACTTCAAAAGTTTTGAGACTTAAAATTATAACAGACATATCAAAAGGAACAGATTAAGAGAACATTATATACACTAACAACAATAATGTGTTAAACAACCTTTGATGAATACAGCTCCTCTCAGCAGATAAGAGGACTCAGTCAACCCTAGGAGAGACAAGCTATGAATAATACTATCTCCATTTAGAGGAAGAAAAACAAAACAAACAAAACAAAAAACCACCATAGAATCTGAAGGAACACTACCCTCACTTTTTAAAAATTTCTCTTATGTATTTCTTTCCCATTTTATGGATTTCTTTATTTTTCTTTATCTTAATTCCTCATAACAAAAATAACATCTTTAAATATGTAAAACAAAAATGTGCAAGTACAATATTCACCTGTTTGCCACTGAGGGGAGATGAGGAAGGGAGAGTGGAAGAAAATCATGTAACATAAAAATATACATATACATATATATATATATAAATATATATATATATATATATATGTATATATTCATGTGGATGAATGTTGGAAACCTTCCATAACATGCAATTAGAAAAATAAAATATCAATTGTAAAAAAATTACAAAAGACATGACACCAATCTAAAAATTTCTTTAAAGGTAGAAATTAACTGTAATTTTATGCTTTCTTTTAAGATAGAGGTAAACATTTTCAGTCTAGAATAAAGAGATTAATTAAAAAAATAAATAAATGTTGCCATCCATTTCCAGAGAAAGAACTGGTGGAGTCTGAATGAAGATTAGAAAATACTTTTTCTTTATTTTTATTTTTTTTTTGGTTTCTTTTGTGTGTGTGTGTTTTCTTTTGCAACATGACTAACATAGAAATGTTTTGCATCACTGCACATCTAAAATCTATATCAAATTGCTTACATTCTCAGTGAGGAGGAGAAAGGAGGGAGAGAGGTCATTTGTAAATCAAAAATATTTAAAAATGAATGTTCAAAATTATTTTTGCATGTAATTGGGGAAACATAAATCATTAAACAAAATTTTAAAAAATATATGTAGTCATATGAGGAATGCTTGAAGGAGGCTAAGGAATGGATAAAGTAATGTTTTGTTATTGGGACTTCAGTTATACCAGAGAGGTGTCACCTGGGAAAAATTGCTTAATCTTTATGGATTTTGATTTTCTAATTGTTAAAAAGACTTAGTTGGAATTTTCATTTCAGATCATTTTAATTATTGTCTTTGTAATTATATCTTTGAGAGATTGCTAGGGGACTACATAATCTCTTCTTCTAGGGATAGCTAGATGGTATAATGGAGAGAATTCTGGGTTAGAGTCAGGACATGAGTTCAAATTTGACCTCAGGCATTGATAAAAATGAGTGATCCTAGAAAAGTCATTTAACTCCTTATCTGTGTCAGTTTTCTGAACTGTAAAAGTGTGGTAATAATATAACCTACCTCAGAGGACTGTTGGTAGAGTTAAATAAGAAAAAAATGTTTTTTAAGGAATTAGCACAATGTCTACAATATAGTAAGAACTATATAAACATACTATCATTATTGTTTTTGTACATTCTCTAATTCTATATATTTTAGTTTTTGCAAGGCAATGGGGTTAAGTGGCTTGCCCAAGGCCATACAACTAGGTAATTATTAAGTGTCTGAGATTGGATTTGAACTCAGGTACTCCTGACTCCAGAGCTCTATCTATTGTACCACCCAGCTGCCCCTAATTCTAATATTTTAATAAATCATGAGCATCATACTCTTCTAAACATCAATCATCATTATTTAGCATTTTAATTGAATTTTGATTTATGTAAAGCTTATTTGTATAGTACACAAATATTTATTGTTTAATTATGATGATTTATTTCTTTTCTGGTACTCTTAGTTTACTCAAATCTTTATTTTCATTAGATGACAAGATGAGAATTTATAGTAATTTATTTGATTTAATTATTTAATTAATTAATTTAATTTAATTTATTTATAGTAATTCTATTTCCTTTAGACAGTGGAGAAACTGAGACCCAGAGACACCATAACAAAATTAAATAGCAGGAGAATAAATCATCTCTTTATATTTACATGGCCTCTTCTTTGGCTCTATAGTCCTTAACGAGTCGCAAATCTGCATCTTGATTCCTAATGGATTAACACACTTGTTCTTGCTCACTTTATTTCCAATTGAAATAATTTCATTTTTTCTTCAATGAAAATCTCTTATAGAAAACTCTGACAAACTACAATGTTGCAACTTGTATAGTATGCATAGACATTTCTAAAACTATGACTAAATTATGATATGGCTATTTTGGAAGCTCATCAAGAAGGTCAACAGAAGATCTTCTTGTCCCTTAAATTCTCCTAATTTTCACATAATTCATAGACCACAGAAGCAGAAGAAGTTCCCTCCACTTGGACTGCATAGACTTATTAGCATTGGCTACAGTGTCTGAAACCTGTCCTATTTCAGTCCTATTCAGTCAGTGGACAGTTCAAAAACTGTCCATTGTACTGGAAAGGATTTGAAGAATTTTTTTTTATTGGGAAGGGTTTTTTAAATGTAGCATTGTTTCTAGGAGAAAAAAGAAATTTCCTGGTGGCGGGGGGGACTTCTTTATTAGAAAATTTAGAAAGTGTGAAAATTTTGGCAGGATTTTACATTGACAAAGTGGTCATATAATTGGGAAACTGTGATGAGGATGTTGATTACCTCTGGATTAAATATTTCCTGACACTCTGTATTATTAATTTACACTCTGTATTTATCCCTTCCTCATTCTTCCTCTCTTCAGGATCAACAGCAAAGAATTTCAAACTTCTTTAGATAGGATGATAACCAAAAGAGAGCATAGAAAATGTCTTGAGAAAAGAAACAAATCCCCAAATGTCATTGTTCATTTAAGTTAAATGATTAACAGGTGAATATATATATATATATATATATATATATATATATATATATATAGACATATATATATAATATAGACATATATATATATATATAAAATTTTATGCATGTATGTGGATGCATATTATATACAAATATACATGGAGAACTCAATTTTTGCTTTGATTTTATTAATCCCCTCATTCTGGTCTGGATTTCATTGGAATCATCCCAGGGAAAGGAGTTTCAATTCTCTTTAGGAAAATAACCCCAGAGAAGGAGATTCAGCAACTTCCTTCTTATATCCCAATGCTCTTATAGTCAGATGATTCTTCCTAGTACATTATTATCCAACTTCATTCTATCAACTTTAACAACTTATGAAAAGAAAAATATTCTGTCCTTAATATATATGTATATATATACATACACATACATACATATATATATGTATATGTATATATATACATATATATATACATATACATATATGGGATTTTATGCAAAACTTCTCCCTGTTCATTATTTGTCCGTATGTTTTGAAGAAGTTATCTTTCATCCTGAATTGTATTCTTGATTCCACAATATCCTCATTCCCTTTATCTTCTTTAATTTTATTTTAACCTTATATAATTTTTCATCATATCTATACTGCTCCTTCCCAGTTTTTTCAATCCTCATTGATCCAGTTCTCTATTGCTTTTAACTTCTGTTGGCTCTAGACTTTTTCAATTGGCCTGGGAACTCAGAATCATAGGTTGTGATGGGCCCTTGAAAAATATCTACTCTAAACTAATTCCTTCATTTTACAGATTATCAATCTGAAGATCAAGGAGTTAAATGATTTGACAAAGTTCATTCAAGTCATTCAGTTGCAGAGCAGAGGTTTTGAACCCAAATCCTCAGACTTGAGGTCAAGTCCTGGCTATCAGGAAAGAGAGATTTTAGGAAGAATTCAAAGAAGGTGAATAAAGAAATAGTGTCACATGTCAAAAGAAATATGTTTCTTTCTAAATCTCGAGAATGACCTTAGACCTCAGGTAAATGTTGAATATTTTTGTATGATAGTTAATATGCATTTCTATATTTAATAAGTTTATTAAATTCCTGACCTTCACAAACATATGTGTTTTTTATATGTGCATATACATAAACACACATGTATACATCTTTCCTTACTCTAAGACAAGAACTTGTCTTGACATTAAGGACAAAGTATTTATATACATACACACATGTATATTGTTGTATAATCATGCCAATATACACTTATACATCTGTATTCAAATATATAATATAATCTGCACTCATAGTATATATGTGGGTACTTTTATTTGTAAATTGAAGGCTCTGGAAGAGACTCCAAAGAAGAAAATTTTTCATCTTTTTCTAATTCTTAGAGTTGCCAACTAGAAACATAGACTGTTCAATGGTTCCTCCAGCCTTTGCTGTTTAACATTTCTCTTTCAGAATTTCCTCCCTTTATAAAGGAATCAGAGAAAGGAGGAAGTATCACTGAATTTAGTGGTCTAATTCCTACCTCTGACACTGTAGGATTGAAGTTGTCATTATCTTCTCTACATCTCAGATTTCTTTTCTGCAAAACATATACTATATCAAATTCACATGAGATGATACACGTGAAACATTATATACATGACAATTTCAATTACTTATCTCAAAGTTTCAATCTCTTGTTTAAAAAATAATCCATTTATGTATTAATTTTATCATTAATTTTTCAAAATTTTGTCTTCCAAATTCTCTTCTTCCCTTTAGACTCTGTCCTTGCCATTGAGAAGGCAAGCAATAGGAAGATCACCATCTGAATGAAAACATTCATGTATGAAGTTAGTAATTAACCAAATCAAATTTGAAAGGAATTTTAATAACCTTAGAGTAACTTTCTGATGTCTTGGAAGGGACAATATTGTAAGATAGCCTGTTATCAAATAACTATACTTCTTTTCTCTAGACAGCTTTCAAATCTTTTCTTGGGAATAGATTCAGAGAAAGTTATGGATGGATGGAAACTTAGAGACTTGCCTATTATAAATCTCTTTAAAAAGAAAGAAACAAACAAATTTTAGACTCAGAAAGAAAAATAGCTGATTGATCTAAAGATCAAGTGACTGTGGTCCTTCTTTAAGATGGTTGAAAGAGAGGTGATGCTGGTAATAAGAATATATCATGCAGTGAACTAATCTTCCAGTTTAGCAAATCAACAAATACGTAGTATATAGTAAGACTCTGTGCTAGGCACTGGGAATGTTAAACCATATTTAGTTCTATAAAGTCATTAGAAAACATTTGACTATTTTTTCAAAGCAAGAGGTTATACTTATTAGAATTATTACTAAATTTTTTCTTCAATTAGGAGTCACATGAATTAAGTGATATTTTCTTCTTCAGGATCCCATCCCCCCCATCTTTTTCTCTAAAACTAATCTTATATTTTCCAGAAATGAAAAATGTCTTTTGAATACCTAGAGAGTTATGGAAAAAGCTCTATAGCAGCCAGTCTATGATCTGAGTGTCATTCCATTTCTGTTAAACTGGTGTAAACTAACAGAAAAACAAGAGGAGGATTTTTTTCCACTTCCATACTCTAGTTTTGTTGTTGTAGATTATTGAGTAAGAACAAGAGAATGAACTGTGCTTTATGCAATACAGCTAGAGGTTAATTTAATGTTTAATTAAAATATAAATACTAGGAAGATGATGCTTCAGATTGAGGAAATAATATTTTCTTTTAATTATTTTATTTGCAATTAAACAAATTATTTAAATTTACAATTAAACAAAACATGATTAAAAGAAATTGATGGATGGTTCAGTTACAACTTCGTATCCATAAAAATAAAAAAAAGGACAACAATACGAGTCCTTAATTATTTTTTTGTCCTAAACTGTTGTGGCAGAATCATGAAGTATATGGATGCCCTCTTAGAAATGTCCTTTGAAATGCATAAAACATAGGATTAAAAATAAAATAGATTATGTAGAAATGGAGTTATCACATTTAAAAAATTCAGAGACCCCAAGTTAAACATCTCTTTTAATTCAGGAGACTTTTAGTACACTGAAATGATTGCCTGTGAAGGATCTGTGGGAAAATGTGAACAAGAATTGCATGGGTTGAAAAGATATGTACAAATTGCACAGCTTTCACTACTGCCAGGGGAGGAGGGAAGGAAAAGGGAACAAGCATTTTTTAAGTGTCTGTTATTACTCAGGCACTGTGCTAAGCACTCTATAAATATTATATCACTTGATATAATATTTATAAATAGATAATTTGATACAATTATTATATAAAATGTCATATAATTTTATATGATTTGGAGAGAAAGTCATCATTGATGAGATCACAGATCCCACTGAAGTCATTGAAATAATTGACATAAAAGTCAGAAGATACCTAGGGTTAATTGTTAACTTATTTAAATTGGGATAATACTTACATTACTAACCCCCCAAGGTTGCTGTGATGATTTGGTTAAAATTTAAAGAGATTTGTTAATAGAAACAAAGTTATGGTTATATGTACTAATGTCAGGCATGACTAAAATGTATTATATGAGAAAAGTAATGTCTGTAAGTGTAATTTAAAATAATAAATAAAAAAATTATTTTTTCTAAGACATATGATTTGGACCTTAAAACTGAAAGGAAATTTAATAGTAAATATAATTGTTAACTTATCTTACAGATGAGGAAATTTTTATGAAATTCCTTGTGTTACTTCAACAAGTTTTCAATTTGGAACAGTAGAATATTTTTTAAAGAAAGATTTTATTAATTTTGAGTTTTACAATTTTCCCCCTATTCTTGCTTCCCTCCCCTATCCTCCACAGAAGGCAGCATGTTAGACTTCACATTGTTCCATGCTATACATTGATCTAAGTTGAATATGATGAGAGAGAAATCATATCATTAAGGAAGAAAAATAAAGTATAAGAGATAGCAAAATTACATAATAAGATAACTTTTTTTTCTAAATTGAAGGTAATATTCTTTGGTGTTTGTTCAAACTCCACAATTCTTTCTCTGGATACAGATGTATTCTCCATTGTAGATAGTCCCAAATTATCCCTGATTGTTGCACTGTTGGAATGAATAAGTCCATCAAGGTTGATCATCACCCCCATTGTTGCTGTTAGGGTATACAATGTTTTTCTGGTTCTGCTCATCTCATCAGTTCATGCAAATCCTTCCATGCTTCTCGAATTCCCATCCCTCCTGGTATCCAATAGAACAATAGTGGAATCATAGAATTTTAAAAGTTGAACTAACACTTTCGGGACTTCCTGCATATGTCAATTTCTTATTAGAATGTAATCTTAAATTTTGTTACAGTATGCAATTATACTAATGTAATCCTGATTTTAGAGGCAGCAGGGCACAATGGCAAGAGTGCTAAACTTGTGTTACCCTTATTCCAAAGCCCTTTATTATGGGACTCTTTTCCTTATTGGTGGAGATGAAGGTCCTGTCCTGAAAAGACTGTTTCAGAGTTTGTAAAAAGCAAGAAATCTTCAACTTTTATAAGACTCTCGAGATTTTTCAAAATTAGTTCTCTTCTGTTCTTTTCAGGGGCCTCGACTATTTGTGATTCTCCTATGTACACTTTCTTTTTCTTTTCTTTTTCTTTTTTTGCAAGGCAATGGGGTTAAGTGGTTTGCCCAAGGTCACACAGCTAGGTAATTATTAAGTGTCTGAGGCCAGATTTGAACTCAGGTACTCCTGACTCCAGGGCTGGTGCTCTATCCACTGTGCCACCTAGCTGCCCCCTCCTATGTACACTTTCTCTGATTTCTATTCTGCTATGAGTTACTATTCATGATATGTGTTCATTGTATAACAGGTATTTGGTAGGAAAAGGGTCAGATCTTGGACATGAAGCTTGGGGTTCCTCTTTCAATCTCAGTAATGGAAAAGATCAGAAGTCAGATCAAATTTAATCACATCTCCTACATTAACCATGTGTAAGGGAGCAGGTAGGTATAATTCAAGGTCAGTATCTCCTATCTTTGTTGAGAACAGAATTATCTCTAGCCCCAACTTCCTGCTTCAACTCCTGGAAGAAATTAATGTTTCTCTTGGAGAGCTAGATGGAGAGAGGCTAGAAATGTATAGGATATACTAACATATGGAGCACACTCTTTTTCATTGATATTTTATTTTATTTTCCAATTACCTGCTATGAAAGTTTTTCAACATTCATCAAAATGCCTATTTATAAGTTACATAATTTTCTTCCACCTACCCTTCCCAACTCCCTCCCCCTCTGTGGTGAACAGTATAGTGAATATTGTACATGTACAATTGAGTTTAACATGTCTACATGTTAATTATTGTCTGTATAAGGAATTATAAAAGGGAAATGAAGAAAACCATGAAATAGAAAGGGAAAATAGAAGAGAAACTTTCAAAAGTGAACTAATGTTCATTCAAATTACATAGTTTGATTTTTTTCTTTGCTTGTTATATTTTGTTTTGCTTTTCTTAATCTGGATGTGGATACCATTATCAACAACAGATCTCCCAGGAATGTCCTAGCTTTCTGAACTGCTGAGAGGAACTGCATCCATCAAAGGTAATCAAATCACAATGTTGCTGTTAATGTGTACAATGTTCTTAGTTCTGCTCCCTTCCCTAAGTATCAGTTCCTGTGATTCATTCCATGCTTCTTGAGTCTGACAGTTCATTGTTTCTTGTAGAACAATATTATTCCATAACATTCAGATATCATAGCTTATTCAACCATTCCCCAACTGATGGGCATTCCTTCTGTTTCCAAATGTTTCCTAATGCAAAAAGAGCTGCTATGAAAATTTTGGAACATGTGAGACTTGTCCCAATTTTTTATGATTTCTTCTAGATATAGACCTAGTATTGGTATTGCTGTGCTCGGGGACCTATTCCGAGCCTTCCTGCTCGAGGACCTATCCCGAGCCTTCCTGCTCGGCCACACTACCCCGAGCCTTCGCCTGGATACATACCTTTCCCCGGTCTTCGGTCGTCACGGACCCGTCGGTCTTCGGACGCCGGACCCTCCTTTGGGGAAGGAGGGCAATAACTGGACAGAACACCCGGTTGCAGTCTAACAGCAGGTCTTTATTGCTTACATAGCAGCGAAAAAATGGCTCTCCTCTTCCCCAGTCCCATCCCTTATATAGTCTTCTGCTCCTCCCCCGAGCTCCTCCCCTGTTCCTCCCTCATGGGCGGAGCCATTCCTGTTACTGGGGCGTTCCCAGCACCCATGTGGGCGGGTTCACACCCCCAGGCGTCTCCTAACCCATAGGTGGCCAAGGTCCAGAGCTGGGTCCAGAGCAATTCCCCCTTTTTGTTTAAACAGGGGTAGTGTCCATTTTTGGTTGTTCTCTGGGATTTTGGAGAAGAGCACGAGGGTCAGCCTTTGATAGCGTATTTTTGCAGCAAGCATATGTAGCAAAAGCCTATAATAATAATATCATTTCAGATCTGATTTAAATACACATACACAGACATATGTACGAACTCACAGAAAACAATCATTTTTAACCAAGCTGTGATTGATGCCCTGGCCGGCATCAATCCCAGAATATAGGAACATTTTCCTATCCCTCCAGGCCAGTAGAGAGATGTGAAAATGTCTCATTGAAGTTTAACTACACCTATCATTGTTTTTTAATGAACCAATTAAGACCGGTCAAGAAAAAAATAACCTTTTTAGAATCAATTAGAATGTCTTGAGGAACCTCTTATATAAATTTATTCAAAATTCTTAAATAACCAATTAATATAAAATTTGAATGCATTCTTAACTAACTATAAAATATAATTTTAACTATTCTAGCACACAAAAATGTAATTATAAGTACAAGCACTAGTGATGTCTATTTTGCAGTAACACAGGACAGTTCTGGCAGAAGGCCTCAATCCTTAGAGAAAGCGCTGCCTGCAGTCGCTTTCACCAGGAAAGATGAAATGCAAAACGGTGGATAATAAATATTTATATTGGTGCTGAACGAGGAGTGCGATGAATAAGAGACATGGTATCTGCCTTGATGTTGGTCAAGGCAGTCTTCATTAGGGATATTAAAAACCGTATCAAGCAGGGGCCAAAAATACAAAGGAGAAATAATATGGCAACAGAACCTATCCAGCTGAATAACCACTGTAAAAATTGTAAATGCTTGAGATAATTAGCAATATTAAAGGCAGCAGTTTGATGATTTGAAAAATCAGTCGAAATATTTCTCAGTTCTTGAAGCAATAAGGCTAACTGATGAATGTCTGATGAAGCATTATGAGATAGCAGTGCACCCTGTAATGCAGCCCGTATCCGAAGCCATGAACCAACAAAGGAAGAGTTGGTAAGATTTACCTGTAATGGAGTGACACACAATGGTTTATATCTATAGTGACAAGGAATTTGGGTTATCAATTCATGGTAAGCAAGCTCATTTCCAATGTAAACTACTACAGGGGCCAAAGCATCTATTTCCTTTTGAAGTGCCCAATTTATATGATTTTGGGTGGTCCACATGGATGATTGCTGGGTCAAGAAGTTCTGCAATACAGATGCCAAATATCCTTGTCGTTGGTAAAGATCCTGAATTTGGAATTCCTCATAAAGTGAGAAAGCAAAATTTATAATATTAAAAGCAAGATCAATCACTTCACGCTTTTGCAATGGAATTGAAGGAAGATTCTCACGAAGTTCATTCCACAACTCATCTATAGGATGTTGTGCCCATGGTTGTTTAGCTTTTACCGGTACAAGTTGATATTTTTGGCGTTTCAGGATAAATATTGCGCGACCATGATGCCGAGAAGTTAAAGTGTCAGTGAGTATGGCATTAGGACAAGAAATGCGGTAAGGTTGAAGACCTGCGTGTTGTTGATCATGTTTTTCAATGGATGTGTTTTTGGTATGACAAAGGAGGAAAGCATAGTCGGGAGGTGCACGAGTCTCAGCTACGAATCGATAACATAACTTGTCAGTATGTCCTTGAGTATCATGGCAGGTCGAATTCAAATTGCCAAAAATAGAACGCCATGTCCCAAATGTAAAATCTGAGCAGGATGTACCTTGCTTACAGGGGAATATGCGGATGGAAGCATCTATTGGTGCAAATGGTAGACCCAATCGCCACAAATGTGGGTGGGCAGTCCCCAGGGGAAAGGCAACTGGTGCAGGAGCTGCTATTTGTTTGTATTTCTTCGTAGAGGAGATATAATCCCAAAATCGTAGGTGCACAGAAGAATTGTATATTGTAGGGCCACATGTTGGAACCCCAGTAGAGCAAGCATGTATCGGAACCCAGGTATCTCCATCTCCTTCAGGGCAGGCAGCGAAAGACACTGTACCATTATAATAAGAGGCAAGCTGCATGTATGCCTGTGATGTTTCATGGGTGCAATTCAGGGAATGTGGGATGGATAACATGGTTACATTTAGACGGGTGATATGATTCTTCAATTCTTGTGTATGATGAAAAGAGGAAGAAAAAAGTTTACTTTCTAATTTGATACATGTGTTATCTAAGCTTGTATCATCCGAAAGTATGGTGTCTGTATAAAGACATATCGGTGGATTAGAAGCATATACTGTAAAATTGTACTTAGTTATCTCAGTTTCCTGTACTTTCTGCATATCTCGGTGTTCAGTGTCCCCTACTAACTTGGTGGCATTCCCCTTTTATCTTAAATGGAGGTGTCCATGTCATGCCATCCTAAAGCTTTAAGAGCTGGCGGGTCCACTACCAACCCCCAGAACCATGCACCTTGTTGATCTTCCTGCACTCTATGTGCCTCAGTAAGATTATACCATTTACTGTTGAGAGCTTGTGTCCCGGGTAGCAGACTCAGGGCAAGGAGGGCAAGAGTCAAGGTCTTCATTCTCTTTTCTTTCCTTGGGTGTCGCCGTCCTCTCCATCTCCGTCTTCTCTTCCTTATTTTTATCTTCTCCGAGGTCTCTGACCCACTTGGTTGGAGCCCAAACTGGTTTCTCCTTTTCTTTGCCATCCGGATTCGGATCTGGTTGAATACAAAGATACCCTTGTCCATTTATAATTACCGAGCCTGGGCCATGCCATTGGCCATCTGGGCTTTTCCACAGTACTCGGTTGCCTATTGGGCAGGGAGAGGGATGGCTAGTTGCGTGTGTGTGGAGTGTTCGTGAAGTTCCTGCGAAAAAACGCAAAGCTGGGGAGGTACCATCATCTCTCAATTGAAGAAAATTCATGGTGTATACGGCCTGTGCTAATTGTGTATATATAAGGCGGCCACGACCACTGACTCCCCCTTTTTGTTTAATGAGGAGGGTTTTAAGGGTGCGGTTAGCACGTTCAACTATGGCCTGACCAGTGGGATTATATGGAATTCCAGTTTTGTGTAAAATGGAGAATTCTTGACAAAAGTTTGCAAACGCCTTGGAAGAATATGCAGGGTCATTATCTGTTTTTATGGCTATAGGAACCCCACAAGTAGAAAAACAGGTTAAAAGATGTGCTATAACATGGCGGGCTGCCTCACCAGGTTGAATTGATGCCATGACAAAATTAGAAAAGGTGTCTATGGAGACATGAATAAGGGTTTTCCCATAGTGAGTAACATCCATCTGCCATAAAGCATTAGGATGGTCTCCGCGGGGATTAATAGCACAATCAATGGGTGGGGGACGAAATGGAGCACAGCCAAGGCATCGTTTTACTATATCCCTGGCTTGATCTTTAGTGATGCCATACAGATGACGAAGAGAACGAGCTGAAAGATGGTACTTATCATGTGCCTGATGGGCTTCTGAAAGTAAAGGGCATAGCAAAGCTCGATCTACCGTATCATTACCACTGTAGATGGGCCCAATAGTAGAGACATGGGAACGGACGTGCAGCACAAACACAGGACAATGACGAGAAAGGAGAAGATTTTGAAGGTCTGCTAACAAAGAAGCAATAGTACTAACACGAGGATTGACAAAAGCTGTAGGGAGTTCTCGAAGTGCTATAGCACAATATAGACTGTCAGTGATAAGATTAACAGGCACATTGGCAAGATAAGCAAGAGCACGTGTAACAGCAAGGAGTTCATTTTTCTGGGCTGAGGTATACTCAGTGGTAAAAACCCGCAATATTTGCTTTTGTGGGATGTAAAAGGCTGCCCGTTTATTTTTGGTGGCGTCTGTGAACACATTTGGTCCATCAACAGGGGTAGGGGAAATAATTCGTGGTGGGGGTTGTAATGGGAAGACTGTCCCATCCACGCAGCGTTGGGGGGTAATGAAAGATTGATGACATCACATGAAGTAAGTATGGGCAGCCCATTCAGGGATAGAGTCAGTAAAATAGCGAAGAGCACCTTCAGAAGCACAAATATTTAAAACAGGATATTTTCCAAACATACAAAGACAACGATCAGACATAGCTAGGAATAAATTGGCCAGCATCGTAAATTTACAAGGGATGCTTCTTTTACTTCTCTGGAAATATTGCCATTCTAGGACACCTTGCTTTTGATAGAGACAACCAATATGTGACTTTTGATTTAAAATTGTAGCAAATATAGGTTGCTCAGGATCAAATTGAACTATAGACTCATGACACCTGGACAAAATCTGTGTCATGGCCTCCTTGGCTTGTGGGGTCCAATTCCGGGGTGAGGTCAATGTAGAATCTCCTTTTAGGATATCATAAAGAGGATACATCAAATCATCAGGAATAGGAACTGTAGAACGTATCCATTGTATGGAACCAATAAGTTTCTGGAAATCATTAAGAGTACTACATTTCTCTAAATTCACCTTTGGGGGTATTCTAGATGCCCTCCCTTCACTAAGGGTGTGACCAAGGTACTGATAAGGGCTAGTATCTTGTATCTTATGAGGAGCCACTTGAAGCCCATATTTACTCAAGGAAAGGAGCATTTCTTTTGTTAATTCTTCCAGCTCCGTGGCTTGCTTAGTAGCCATGAGAATATCATCCATATAATGGATTATGATGGCCTTTGGGTACTTACTGCGCAGCGGGTGGTGAACAATAGCTGCAACATAAGCTTGGCACGTAGTTGGACTATTGGCCATTCCCTGAGGTAATACAGTAAACTGATACCTGATTGATGGGCTTTGAAAATTTTTTGATGGTACCGAGAATGCAAATTTATCCCTATCCTCAGGGTGAAGGGGAATGCTATAAAAACAATCCTTAATATCTATTATCTTTATAACAAATTCACTAGGTATAAAGGCAGGAGAAGGAAGACCCGTCTGTAGCGGGGCCCATAGGGACCATTCTTTTATTCACCGCCCGTAAGTCAATAAGCATTCTCCAGGTCAGGTGCCAGCTTTCTTTTTTATTACAAATACTGGAGAATTATAAGGGCTGGTGGTAGGCTCAATTCTGTGTTGTAACAATAATTCCTTAACTATATCTTTTAATGCGGTGAGCTTCTCCGTAGAAAGGGGCCACTGTTCCACCCACACAGGGTTATCACTCCTCCAAGTAATCTTTGGGCAGCTCACCATAACAGGAGCCCCTAGGAGTTTGTTGCCAAATGTTCAGGGGTGGTAAGATACAATTGTAACTGATGTAACAAATCTCTACCCCACAGGGCAGAGCCTAGTCCCGTAATCTTTAAGGGACGGATAAAACCACTTTGTCCTTCATAACTCCATCTTAAATGACGTTCTGCTTTTTTAGCCCCTTGGTGGCCTCCCCACCCCCAGAATAGGGGTGATAGATGACATAAGTGGCCAAGAGGGGTCCCACTGTGCTGAATCAATAACAGAGATATCAGCTCCAGTGTCGATCATTCCTGACACTAATTTGCCTTCTATATTTATTTGTATAATAGGCCGTTGTAATCGGACTTCAGTGCACCAATTTACTTGTGGGACACTCTCACTCTCAATCCATGGCAGAGATATTCCTCGGCCAATAGCCATGCCAGGGGGAAGGGTTACTGGGTAGCAGTGTGGGTTGGTAAGGTATACAGTAGTATCACCAGATGGCAGTAGTTGGGTGTGGACAAGTACAGGAGAATATCCTGTAGCACCCACTATCAGTCGGGGGAAATGTGGCCGGGACCACTTCTATGGAGGCAGTACTCCAGGGGTTGATTATTAATGAGTCCCTTTTCCTTTCCCTGTTCGGCAACTGTTAGAATAGTTTGACCTAGATCCTCTCGTACTGTAGTTCCCTCTGATATCGCTCCTGCAACCCTTTTGGTTCCGGGTCTGGCCCCATGGGCATCTCTGAGGCTACTGTGATAGGATAGGCTCTGGTGTCGGGGCCCCCACGAGGAGGGCCCCTCCTCCCGTTTCCCGGAACCAATGTTTTCTTAGATCTACAGAACTTTGCCATATGTCCGCTTTTTCCACAGGAATAGCAGGTGGGCTGTATATTGCCCTTCTTTTGACCTGCACGACACTGTGCCTTAAAATGCCCTTCTTTTCCACAATTAAAACAAACGCCCTTTCGTTGTTTAAGGCCTTCACTAATCCCCTGAGCTATGGCCATCGCCATAGCTTGGTGTTCTCTACTTTTAGGGGGGGCCTCTAAGAGGCGCTCGATTATATCACTTATGGAGGGATTAGCGCCCAAACCAGTCAAGAACTGTTGATATTCAGGGCGAAGACCCTCTTTTACCACCTGTGGAATAAGCAGTTTGGAACCAGTTGCGTGTCCTAAAACACGTACGACTGTTTCTTGTACCCTGCTGATAAAATCTGTAGGGGTTTGCCGGGTTTTTATTTACAACGCCGGCTTCTTTATGCTAGTCCGTCCTCTTACTCATCAGTCCAACGCGTGATGAGTCTTCGGGGTACCTCCGGCCCCCACTCTTTGATGGGGGAAGAACCAGACAGAGCGCCTGAGGTGGGTAATGAGTCTTTATTCTTCTGTGATCACATTCCCGCTCCCCCCCACCTCTCAGCAGACACTTTTATCCCCTCTGTCCTCCCTCCCATGAACTCTTACTCAATGAGGGGCCGAGTTCTGTAACATTCCCTTATAAGGTGATTATGTTTCCCCCTCTAAGCGACCGCCAAGCCTCTTCCCCCCGCCCCCAACATCTCCCCCTTTCTGTTTTACAAGGTTATCACTTGGTGTGACCTTAAGCGGTGCTGAGGTTAGCCTTAAGCGGTGTCATTTCTACTGGCCTCTGATAGCCGGGGGCGAGGAACCCTGTCTTAGGTCATCTCCTTCAACCCAGGACCTTGCCCGTCCTAGGCGCCCGACACCCTCAGGGCCTGTCTTAGGTGGCTGGGTCAGGAGAAGTTGCCCGTCTTGGGGTTTACCTCGTCTTACCCCTAGGTGTCACATGTCATGCATGGCGGCTAGCCAGACTTGGGGATCCGCCGGGGGCGAGGAACCCTGTCTTAGGTCATCTCCTTCAACCCAGGACCTTGCCCGTCCTAGGCGCCCGACACCCTCAGGGCCTGTCTTAGGTGGCTGGGTCAGGAGAAGTTGCCCGTCTTGGGGTTTACCTCGTCTTACCCCTAGGTGTCACATGTCATGCATGGCGGCTAGCCAGACTTGGGGATCCTCCCCCGTCTCCATGGCCATGAAGGCTTTCTGAGTAAGAAGCATATAGCCCCTCTGTCGCCTAGCTAGGCGGCAGAAACAGACAACAAGTAGGGTGATTCCCAGAATCAGCGTCCTTGTTCACCCTCAAGGGGGTATCCTCCCGCCATCTGGCAATCCCTCCATGGTATGGGATCCTCGATGTCTTCCCCTGTGGCCACACATGAGGGGCCCCACCGAGGCAGAAGGGAGCCCCATCGATGTATTGGTCACTAGCAGGCGAGGGTAGATCGGGGAGTTCCGTGCTACCGGAAGGGGAGAGGGAATAACTCGGAGTATTCCCCATGTCGGATTTCCTTCAGCTGGAGCACCTCCAAGGATCCCTACGATGATCAGAAGGCCTGAAAAAGGAAGAAATTCCTCTCACCCCGTAGGGTTGGGCATTAATCAAGGTCTCTTACCTTGTAAACAGGGAGCCATCTTTCTGGCTCTTCTATCTTATCCTCGGGATGAAATGACAGGTGGCCCTGTCTTCTGTTCTTTACCGTTACAGGGCCATGCCAACCTCCCTCTTCATCTCTCCACATGACTTTAGAGCCTGGTAGGGCCTTGGTGGGAGAGGGCAGGAGTGTTGGTTCTTTCTTAGCATGTCCTTTTGGGGAGAAAAATCTCTGGGCGGCTGTAGTGCCGTCATCCCTGACTTGTAGGAAATTCATGGTAAATAGTACCTGAGACAGGTCTGAATGGGTCAGTGACCTGCCAACTCCCCCTTTCTGTTTAAAGAGCGTAGTTTTGAGTGTGCGATTTGCTCTTTCTACCAAAGCTTGGCCAGTGGGATTGTAAGGGATCCCGGTGGAATGGGAAATGGAAAATTCTTTGCAAAAGGAAGCAAAGGCTCTCGAGGTGTAGGCAGGCCCATTATCGGTTTTGATAGCCGAGGGGACCCCTAAGACAGCCATCTGGGCATATAGATGTGAGAGAACATGTTTAACCGCTTCTCCTGGCTGTAGAGAGGAGAAGGTGAAGGAGGAGAAGGTGTCCACCGAGACATGGATGTACTTACGACCCAGGTGAGTAATGTCCATCTGCCAAAGAGCATTGGGGCCGTCCCCACGTGGGTTAGACCCCTCTGCGGGGAGGGCTTGTCTAAAGGGAGCACAAGAAGTGCAGGAGCGCACAATTTGGCGAGCCTCCTTCCGGGGAATGCTGTATAGGCGCCGGAGCGACCTGGATGACAAGTGATACTTACCATGTGCCAGCTGGGCAGGTGTGGACAGGTTTAACAAGAGAGCCCTATCTGCCTCCGCATTGCCCTGGAATATGGGGCCGGTGGAAGAAACGTGAGAGCGCACGTGAAGAACAAACAGGGGGTGGTTTCTATCACGGAGGGAGGATTGCAGCTGTGTAAGGAGTGGGCTAATGGAAGAAGTCGAGGAAATGAAGGCATCTTCTAAACGAGGGATTAGCATGGCACAATACATACTGTCAGTAATAAGATTAAAAGGGGTGTCTCTGTAGAGACGGAAAGCCTGAAGTATAGCATATAGTTCATTCTTCTGAGTGGAGTCAAAGGGGGTATCAAAAATCCAGGTGGCGGGTCTAGCAGGGTCATGGACCACAGCACGGCCCAACCTGGTAGCGTCAGTGAAGACATTAGGGCCGGTCACTGGTTCTGGGGACACTAGAGGGCGCGGGCGGGGAAGGTGCAGTTCAGCGAACACTCTAACCACGGGAGGTGGCGTGAGTCTGGTCTGAGAGAGGGTAGTCAGGACAGTGGCCCAAGCGATAGATCTATCAACTAGCGAGTGGGTCACCTCCTCTGGGAGGGTAAAGTTGAGGACAGGCAAGAGGCCAAAGAGACGCTGGCATCGCTCTGAGGCCTGAAGGCAAAATAAGGCCAGGGCCTCCCACCGGTCCCGGATGATGCTCTTAGTGGTCCGGGGGTATAGCCATTCAAGGCATCCATGTCTCTGGAATAAACATCCCCAGCCCAGGGAACTGTCCCCCAGTGTGTGGAAGAGGACAGGCGACTCCGGGTCGTATTGAACCAAGAAGGAAGAGGTTCTGCGGAAAATTTCCGAGAGCGCCTGTCTTGCCTGGGGGGTCCAACTTCTAGGGGATGACAGATGGGAGTCGCCTTTAAGGACATCATATAGAGGTTGCATTAAGGAGGATGGGAGGGGCATAGCGGGACGCAGCCACTGTATGGCGCCAACAAGCCTCTGAAAATCATTAAGAGTAGTATATCCCTCGATGTTGATCGGAGGAAGTGCCCTACTAATCTTTCCTGGAAAAATCCTATGCCCCAAGTAATCATAGGGGAAATCCATCTGTACCTTTTCCGGGGCTATGTGAAGCCCCTTCTTGCGGAGGACATGGGTGGTGCGTTGCAAGCAAGCCCGAGCCCCCGTCACAGAAGGTGCTGCAATCAAGATATCATCCATGTAATGTATGAGCATGCAATTCGGGAATTCTTTTCTGATAGGATGTAGCAGAGTATCCATGTAAAGCTGGCACAGGGTGGGGCTATTGGCCATTCCCTGCGGTACGACGGTGAACTGATAACGTTTACTGGGGGCTTGGAAATTGATCGCGGGGAGGGAAAAGGCAAATTTTTCTTTGTCCTCCGGGTGGAGGGGAATGCTATAGAAGCAGTCTTTAACATCAATCACTATAATAGTCCACCCTTGCGGGACTGCAGTGGGCATAGGGAGACCAGGTTGGAGGGTCCCCATGGGTACCATGTTGGCATTTACTGCCCGAAGATCAATCAACATTCTCCAACTCCCCCCTTTCTTTTTTATGACAAAGACGGGGGAGTTATACAGGCTAAGGGACGGTTCCACTTTGTTCTCGTGCAGGAGGGTCATTACTATGTCTGTGAGGGCAATGAGCTTTTCTTTTGTCAGGGGCCACTGCTCAACCCAAATAGGTTTCTTATTAATCCATATTATTCTGGGGGAAAAGCTCATCTCTAGAGTGGCCCCAATTAATTTCCCCGCAGGCTATCAGGGGTGGCAAGTGTCAGGTTAAGCTGGCTCAAGATATCTCTACCCCATAATGCATAAGGGAGGTCGGGTAGGCACAGTGGGGTGAAGAGTCCAGATTCTTCCAAAGCTGACCACCGTAGGGCGTGTGCTGCTTTCATGGCAGATCTATTGCCCCCCACCCCCGTCACTGCTTGAGGGCTCTGTAGGAGTGGCCACTCGCGCCTCCACTGTCCCCTATTTATGACAGAGCAATCGGCTCCAGTGTCAATTATCCCTTCGAGCTTCTGACTTTCCACCGTGACGGTTAACAGTGGTCGCCCAGAGCTGACCGGGTGGACCCAGTTCACATGAGCGGGAGGGGCCCGCAAGGGCAGCGCCTTTCCTACCTCTTGGCCCTGTTTTACCAAGGTGGGAAAGGGGTGGGGGTTTGTGACCCTTACGGATGTGGGACTTCCGGGACCAAAAATGACCTGGGTATGGGTGACTAAGTCCACACATCTCTCAGCCCCTGTGATGAGCGCTGGGAAAATATTTAGCTCAATGGGAATCATCGAGGTTTCCCAAGGCCCGATCTCTCTCTGCTGTGTCCCTTCTCTATAGTCAACCCTCACGGGGATAGTCACAGTAATGGGGCCGCTGTCTTCGAGCACGGGGGGGCCCCGTGGCCGGGCCCCTCCCTTTCCCTTTTCCCGACTTCCCTTTGGATCGGCAGAACCTGGCTATGTGACCTGGCTTTCCACAGGAATAACAGGTCGGAACTGAAGTGGAGGGGGGCCGCTGCCTGCACTGTGCTTTGAGGTGCCCTGGCTTTCCGCACCCAAAACAGGTGGGTCACACCTGCATACCGTGAAGGGCGGTCAGGAGGCTATCCTCCCGGTTCTCCATGGCAGTCACTAAGGCTTGAATTGAATCCTCGCTGGGCATGTCCAGCAATTTGTCAACAATTTCTTCTAATGAAGCGTCGGGGGGAAGGCTGCTAATGGCTGCGATCCCTTTGGGGCGAAGACCCTCTTTAATCAATTGTCTCATAAGTAGATCAGATCCCGGGGTGTCTCCCATTATACGAGTCACTGTCTCTTTAACCTCATTCACAAATGAGAGGGGTGTCTGATCTGCTCTCTGCTTCAGCCCAACCAACTTCTGTGTGGCTCTCCCCCCTTTCATGGCTCCAATCTTATCCCAAGCTGCAACATGTGTTTCTTTAACAGTCTCTAGCTCAAACTGGCCATACTGGGCCTGAACAGCAGGGTCAGTATAGGCTCCAGTTCCACACAGGAGGTCAATGGCTAAATCCAGGGGAGTATAACCCCGGGATTTTGCCAGCTTAGAGGCCTCTCTGCAGGCCTGAGCCTTAAAAGCTAAATATAAGGAGGCATCTAGGCACGCGGCTGCAATTTCGTCAAAGTCAGCAGGGGTCCAAGGGTGCGTAGCAAAGAGGTTTTGCATCAGTCTTTTTACATAAGGGGAGCTTGGGCCGTATTTAGTCACGGCCTCCTTAAGTTCCTTAAGCATCTTAAAAGGGACAGGGCGGTAGTCTCGGGCTCCGGTAAGGGGGTCCGTAAATACCGGGTAGAGGCCCCAGTCATCCCAGTCCACCTCCTCCCCTTTCTCTATTGCTATGGAGGCACTGGTGGCAAGTAGGCCAGATGGGCGGAGCCCTTGAGGGGATCTCTGAAGGGCGGACAAGGAACATGGGGGATTTTTTGCCTCTGTTTCCTGGCTGGGCCGCCAAGCCTGGGGCGCGGCAGCTGTCCAATCAGCGCGGACTTCTCCCTCCTCGTCAGCAGCCTCCCGGTCCCACCTACTCACGCTCCTCTTCCTGCCACCCCTGAGGACTGTTTGCACCCCTCCCTTCCCGCGCTCAGAAACTTCCGGCCCTGAATCTCTAAGTGTGCCACATTCATCGCCCTCCCCCTTTTCATTCTGTCTCGGTAAGGAGGGGCATGCGGCATTTTCTTCTCCCTGGGGGCCCCTTGTTCCCCCATTGTTTCTTCTAAGTTCCTCCCACGGATACAGGGGAGGGGGTGGCCTTCCCTCTTCCTCTGAGCTCTCTGAATCCGATCCCGCCAACGAGCTACCCACCTGAGTGCTGATTGTTCGTGCCAAAGTCACCTTCTGGGGATGCAGGGCTGCATCCACTATCTTATACACTGTAAAATCCTTGGGGGTCAGTTTTCCCGGGCAGGTGTCATTATAGGAGGCCATCTGCTGCCCTACCACCTTCCATTTATCTGGTTGGATCCCACTATGTTGCACCCAAGGGCAGATGTTCCAGATATTCTCAACAAAAGCACGGCACGTCTTGATAGGTAATTTACAGCCATGCTTAGCGCAGAGTTTATAAAGCTGCACTGCAACGACCTCTTTTTCCTCCGGCTCAAAGGCGGGAATACTATTCCGGCCCCCCATGCTGTCTACTAGCTGAGGCTGCAATCCTAACAGGTGGCAGAACTGGAAAGTTCCCGTTCGGCAAAAGAGAAGGAGGCAGCAGGGCACAATCAGACAGGCCAGCACGGCAAGGAGCGTGATTAGAGCAGAAGGAGAAAGGGAAGGGAAAGGAAGCATAGTCAACACAATAGGGATATGTCCCTCAGGCAATATCTGAGAGTAAACGCCCTCTCCTTCCTCCCGGTCAGAAACGACCGAGGCTGTCTGGAGAATCCGACCAGCGGATTCAGACGTTCCCTAGCAAAATCAGGTCCCTGTTCCGGGCGCCACTTGCCGGGTTTTTATTTACAACGCCGGCTTCTTTATGCTAGTCCGTCCTCTTACTCACCAGTCCAACGCGTGATGAGTCTTCGGGGTACCTCCGGCCCCCACTCTTTGATGGGGGAAGAACCAGACAGAGCGCCTGAGGTGGGTAATGAGTCTTTATTCTTCTGTGATCACATTCCCGCTCCCCCCCACCTCTCAGCAGACACTTTTATCCCCTCTGTCCTCCCTCCCATGAACTCTTACTCAATGAGGGGCCGAGTTCTGTAACATTCCCTTATAAGGTGATTATGTTTCCCCCTCTAAGCGACCGCCAAGCCTCTTCCCCCCGCCCCCAACAGGGGTTTCATTGGCTCGTTGTTTAAGACCAATAAGTTTCTCCCTTTCTGCCCCTTGGGCTTCTAGCTTTCCAAAGGCTCTGACATGGCAGAGTTGGATAGCTGCGAATACCATAGGCTGTAAATGTATTTGGTCTCTAGGTCTTTTCCATCTTCCTGTCCCTGTAATCATCTCATAAGTCTCATCAGGGTTGGTGATACCTCTCTCCTCTATATACTGTTCTGCCTCTCTCTTTACAAGGGCAGTAAAAGTAACTGCTTGCCCTGGAGTGAGCACTGCACCAGCAACCTCTTGCCAATCATAAGGGATCCAGGGCCATGCAGCAGTGGCATTAGTTAATAAATGTTTCACATATGGTGAAGAGGGGCCGTACTTGGCAACAGCTTCCTTGAGTTCTTTCAATACTTTAAAAGGAACTGGCTCATGACGGCGATTGCCACCCTGGCCATCATCAAAAACAGGACAAAGAGTTGGAGTAATACCCCAATCTTCCCAATCTACAATTTCCCCTTCTTCAGCAGCCGCTTTAAGACTGCGTGCTATGAGACTTCCTGGAGCAGGACCCCTAGAAGAGCCAAAGGTAAAACTGGCTCGGTGTTTCAGAGTCATGGCGGACAGAGAGGTGGAGACTTCTTCCTCATCTGTCTCTGCCTGTGGGTGTGGCCTAAACACTTCCTCCTTTCTCACTGTTTGCTGCGCCACAGTCCTGGGTCTTAATTTCTGCTGCGCCACAACCTTGATTCTAACTTCCTCCATATTCTTCCTAGCTCTTGCTCTGTCCTCCAAATAGCTACTTCCTCCTTCTTCTTCCCCAACTCCATATTTATTATGTTTCTTAAAAGTTTCTCTAAGTTCTGCCCAAGGATAAATCGGAGGAGGATTATTACAACCCTCCTCCTCAGAAGATTCTCCTAATGATTCTCCCACTTGTGTGCCAATTGTTTCTCGCCCACAGGGACGAGAACTCCCCTGTAACATTGTATTTATGAGAGAATAAAAGGAGAAGTCCTGTTCAGTTAAGATTCCAGGGCATGACTCATCAAAAGAAGCCAACTGTTGCCCAACTGTCTCCCAGTTCTCTTTGGTAATCCCTGAATGTTCTAACCAAGGGGAGAATCCCCACACCTTATTTACAAATTCACGACACTGCTTAATATGTGGCTTAAATTGATGCCGCTTTCCTAATTTATATAACTGACAAGCTAGAACTGCCTTTTCTTCGGGTCTAATCAGGGGAAAACCCATTCCCTGCCCCATAACTTCGTCCCAGATTAATCTCAAGTTAATCTGAGGCTGTCCAGCTCTTCTCCCTGTTAAGGGAGGCCAGGCGGAAATTCCCTTGGTCCCTGTTCGGGCGCCAACTGCTCGGGGACCTATTCCGAGCCTTCCTGCTCGAGGACCTATCCCGAGCCTTCCTGCTCGGCCACACTACCCCGAGCCTTCGCCTGGATACATACCTTTCCCCGGTCTTCGGTCGTCACGGACCCGTCGGTCTTCGGACGCCGGACCCTCCTTTGGGGAAGGAGGGCAATAACTGGACAGAACACCCGGTTGCAGTCTAACAGCAGGTCTTTATTGCTTACATAGCAGCGAAAAAATGGCTCTCCTCTTCCCCAGTCCCATCCCTTATATAGTCTTCTGCTCCTCCCCCGAGCTCCTCCCCTGTTCCTCCCTCATGGGCGGAGCCATTCCTGTTACTGGGGCGTTCCCAGCACCCATGTGGGCGGGTTCACACCCCCAGGCGTCTCCTAACCCATAGGTGGCCAAGGTCCAGAGCTGGGTCCAGAGCATTGCTGGATCAAAGAATATGCTCAGTTTTATTGCTCTTTGGGCATAGTTCCATAATTGCTCTCCAGAATGCTTGGATTAGCTCACAACTCCACCAACAGGACATTAATATTTCAATCCTCTTCTAATATTGATTGTTCTGTCATCTTAACCAATGTGATAGAAATGAGGTGGTAGTTCATAGCTGTTTTAATTCAATAATGATTTTAGATAAATTTTTCATGTGATTATATATATATATATATATATATATATATATGTTTATATCTTTAATGTCTTCATTTGAAAATTACCTGCTCATATCCTTTGACCATTTATCAAATGGAGAAAGGCTTCTAACATAAATGTGATTCAATTGTTTCCCAGTTTTCAGTTTTCCTTCTATTCTTGGCAGCATTGGGTTTATTAGTGCAAAATCCTTTTAATTTTATGTAGTCAAAATCATCTGTTTTGAAATTTATCATGTCTTGTCTTGTTTGATCATAAATCTCTTCCCTTTCCATAGATCTGACATATAGAGTATTTCTTGATTTGTTAATTGGTCTGTCATATTGCTCTCTGTCTAAATCCTACATGTTTTGACTTTATTTTAGTATAGGGTGTGAAAAGTGGGTCTATGCCTAGTTTTCACCATACTATTTTCCAGTTGTTCCAACAATTTTTGTCAAATGTTGAGTTCTTATCCCAAAAGCTAATATCTTTGGGTTTGTCAATCAATAAATTACTATAGTCATTTACTGCTGTTTCTTTTGTAAATATCCCAGTCTACTGGTCATTAATATATTTCTTAATCAACACCAGATAATTTTGATAACAGCTGCTTCATTGCATAGTTCTGGATCTAGTAGAGCTAGGCCACCTTCCTTTACAATTTTTTTCTCATCAATTCCCTTAATAGTCTTGATCTTTTGTTGTTCCAAATGAATTTTACTATTTTTTTCAACTCAGTAAAATAGTTATTTGATTAGTATGACACTAAAGAAGTAATTAAATTAGGATAGAATTGTCATTTTCATTATATTAGCTCAACCTAACCGTGAACAGCTGTTATTTTTCCAATAGTTGAGTTGTGACCTTATTTGTGTGGAAAGTGCTTTGTAATTGTGTTCATACAGATTCTGGATTTGCAGTTCTTTTAAATGAATTTCTCTATCCTCTGCCCTTTGGCTTAGTTGTTTATATATACAAATGCTGATGATTTGGGGAGGGGGATATTTTATATCCTGCTACTTTGCTGAATTTGTTTATTGTTTCAAATATTTTTTTAAGATGATTTTCTAGGGTTCTAATAAGTATGCCATCATCTTTTCTGCAAAGTGTGAAAGCTTTGCTTCCTCATTGCCAATTCTAATTTCTTCAATTTCTTTTTCTTTTCTTATTGCTAAAGGAAACATTTCTAATACTATATTGAATAGTAATGGTGATAATTGGCATCCTTGTTTCACCCCTGATCTTATGGGAAATATTTATCCCAATTACATTAAATATTAGTTAATGGGTTTAAATAAGATGCTGCTCATTTTTTTTAAGGTAAACTCCATTTATTTGTCTACTTTCTAGAATTTCTAATAGTAATGGGTGTTCTATCAAAGGCAGCATCTGTTGAGATGACACATCATTTTTATTGGTTTTTGTTATTGGCATGCTCAATTATGTTGAATGTTTTCCTAATATTAAACCATCCCTGCCTTCCTAAGTATAAGTCCTACCTTATCATGTGGTATTATCCTAGTAATAACTTGCAAAATTTCCCAGTAATAACTTGTGAAAACTTTATTTAAGATTTTTGCAACAGTGTTCATTAGGGAGAGCAGTCTACAATTTTGTTTGTCTGTTTTTGTTCTTCCTGTTTTAGGTATCAGCACTGTGTTGGTCTCATAAAAGGAGTTTGAGTAAACTCCTTTTTCCCCTAATTTTTAAAAGAGTTTATGTAGAATTGAAATTAATTGTTCTTTAAATGTTTGGTAGAATTTACATGTAAAACCATCTGGACTTGGAGACTTTGTCTTAGGTAGTTGAGAGTTTCTTCAATATCTTTTTTTTTTCTGAAATGGGGTTATTTAAGCATTTTATTTCCTCTTTTGTTATCTGTATTGTGTGTATTTTTGTAAATATTCATCCATTTCACTCAGGTTATCAGATCTCTTGGCATACAGCTGAACAAAATAACTCCAAATTATTTTCATGAGTTCACTCTTTTCATTTTTGATACTGGTAATTTGACTTTCTCCTTTTTTAAAAAAAATCAGATTAAACAAAAGTTTATTTATTTTTATTGATTTTTTCATAAAACTAAGTCTTAGTTTTATTTATTAGATCAATGGTTTTCCTTCTCTCAATTTTTTATCTCTCCATTGATTTTCAAAATTTGCAATTTGGTATTTAATTTGGGAACCTTAATTTGTGCTTTTTCAAGCTTTTTAGTTGAATATTCAATTCATTCATATCCTCATTCTCTATTTTGTTCATATAAGCATTAAGAGATATAAAATTTCCCCTAAAAATTGATTTGACTACTTCCCATAAATTTTGGTATATCTCATTGTCATTTTCATGAATGAAATGATTATTTCTATGATTTGTTGTTTGATCTACTTTTTCGTTAAATTTTGGTTTAGTTTCAAATTAATTTTTGGCTATCTTTTCATTGTCCTTTTATGGCAGTTAATTTTTATTACATCATTATCTGAAAATCATGTGTTTATTATTTTTGCCTTTCTATATTTTATTGTAAGATTTTTATGCTCTAATACATCATCAATTTTGGTATAGTCACCATGTACTACAAAGAAAAAGGTTATTTCTATTTCCATTAAATTTTCTCCAGAAGTCTATCATATCTAAGTTTTCTAAGATTTTATTTACCTTGCTAACTTCCTTCTTGTTTATTTTGTATTTAGATTAATCTGAATCTGAGAGAGGGAGATTGAGGATCCCCATTATAAAAAATTTTGCTCTCTATGTTACTTTGTATTCTATTCAGTTTCTCCTCCAAGAATTGGATGCTATATCACTTGGTACATATATGCTTGATAATGATATACTTCATTGCTCATGGTGTCTTTTAAGAAGATGTAGTTTCCTTCCTTATCCCTTTTAAGGAGAACTCTTTTTGTTTTTGCTTTGTCTGAGATCAGAGTTACTTGTCCTGATTTTTTTCTCCAGTCTTTTACCTATACTCTTTATGTATCTCTCTGTTTCAAATGTGTTTCTTGAAAACAACATATTCTAGGATTCTAGTTTTTAATCCATTCTGCTATCAACTTCTGTTTTATGGGAGAGTTCATTCCATTCATATTTAGAGTTAAGACTATTAATATTGTGTTTCCCTTCAAGCACATTTTCCTCATCTATACTTTTCTCTTTCCTATCCTCTTATTTCTCCTCATTAATATTTCGCACTCTTTCCCCTTTAACTTTCCTGTTAAATTTTAACTTTAAGTTTACTTTTACTTATATCTTCACCTTCCCTTTTATCTTTCCCTTCTTCCTTTTTCTTTCTCTTCCCCCTCCCTACTTCCTTATAGGATAGGAATGATTTTTTAATCTAATTGGGAACCTTTTTATGCCCTTTCTTGGGTCAAATCTATTAAGTAGGATTTAATCAAGTGTTCACACCCTCCCTCATTTTTACTTCCTATAATAGGTCTTATTGCCTCTTCACAGGTGTTATTTATTTACTAATGCCTAGCCTTCTTCTAGTTTAGTTCTTTTTATGTGCTTATTGTTTCAACCCTGTTTTGTACTTGCATATCCCTTTTGTCAAAATATATTCCTCTTATCTAACCTGATAGAAATACTATTCTCAAAGTTTGATTGATTGGCTTGCGATTGCCTGATAAGCTGCATTACCTCAAATTCACCAATAACTTACTCCTCTTCTGTCTCATTAGGAGTATATTTCTTTTTCTTTTCTTTTTCTTTTTAGTTTATTTTTTTTTTTAGGCAATGGGGTTCAGTGGCTTGCCCAAGGCCACACAGCTAGGTAATTATCAAGTGTCTGAGGCAGAATTTGAACTCAGGTACTCCTGACTCCAGGGCTGGTGCTCTATCCACTGCGCCACCTAGCTGCCCCATAGGAGTACATTTCTCAAGAGTCATGAATCACATCTAATTTTAATCACTTCATACCTTACTTCATTTTGAAGTACCTCCATAGAGACATAATTCTCATGAATCAAAGCATCATGCAAAGCCAAATTATTTCATGAAACATTCATACCTGCCCTCTCCAAGCACACATCCTCCAACTGTAGCCAATGCATCAAGCAAAGCAAAATCTCTTTATGATGTTTTCATGTCCATTCCCTCCAAGTCCACTCTCCTCTCCTTCTCTAGAGCATGTCAGCTATTGTCTCACAACTCTTTGTAATTAAAGTATCCCATTTGCTCTCTCCCTCTGTCCTTTTAGCTCTTCACCCATTATACTAAAACCCTTATTAACTAAAGTATGGATTAATACTTCCTCAATTCTTTATGTCCAGTCCTTCTAACTATATTCCTGTTGCCAATTGCTCAATTATTTGCTTGTGAAGAATCACTCTTTAACCTGGAAATGGAGGTATAAACAGAAAATAGAGATTTATTAAAAGAACAGCACTTTAAAATTATAGGAAAGTTAAGAGATTAAAGAAAAAGTGACAAAAATTGTTAATCTTGGCAGGACAGCTGCCAACTTCAGCAGAAGCCTGGAAAAGGAGAGATGGAGCCCCTCCCAAAATCTCCATAATTCCCCCTCAGGGTCCATAGGAAGAGGTGTTAACTTGGGAGTGACCCAAATCGAGCATCAGAGTTTGCCTTTTGGGGAGCAGTAGAAGGGTCTCCAATTCTGGTATGGGCGGTCTCAGATGTTGTTTCCAGAACCTGTGCAACTTGGTTATTCCTTAACAAAAAAACAGAACTAGGTTAGGCTGAAGATCAGGATGGAGTATTTTAACAGAAGGATAAAGGAAGAAGGAAGTTTTTTTTAACACTGTAAACAAAATATTTACAAAATTTTTTCTGATTAATTTCAATATTTCCCATGCCCAAGGTTCTCAGCATCATTCCTACTCTCTGCCCTTATTGTACCCTATTGTACTACAAATCTCTAAGTATCTAGTTAGACTAATTTAATTATGTATTCAACCTCTAAGTAGACTAAGTACTGGAACACCTGAAGGTGTTTACAATTTGATTGTAAAGTATAGGAGATGCTGGCATAGAATTGCCTAGCATTGGATACCCTCATCAGAAAATGTGTTTAGCTCTATGAACAAGGTAGAATTAAAGTAGATCAAAGGAAACATGAGACACATAAGTTTAGAGTAAATACCCCAGCTTTTCACCTACACTATTTGTGTACAACCTGTGTTAGAGCATTCTGAGGTTATATAGATCTGATCAGTCACAGTCCTAGACGCTGTAATTTGTCTCAAATTGTGTTATTTTGGCCTTCTTTGACAGGACAAGAACAAACTGTATTCAGTACAATCTCTTCACCTATA
This sequence comes from Macrotis lagotis, assembly GCF_037893015.1. Classification (NCBI taxonomy): domain Eukaryota; kingdom Metazoa; phylum Chordata; class Mammalia; order Peramelemorphia; family Peramelidae; genus Macrotis; species Macrotis lagotis. Next base: position 261,099,693 of record NC_133659.1, on the reverse strand, counting down.
TTCAGCCCTTTAACTATGTTAAGAGAAATGTGATTCTTAAGATTTACAAGCTTTAACTTCCCTTATAGGGCAATATACAATTTATTGTTCTTGACTAATATTTATTTTTCTTTGCCTTTACATTTGGCTTTTTATGCATCTCTTGAGTTTTGTATCTCAATATTGAATTCTCTGTTCAGTTCTATTCTTTTCATTAGAAAATTTTGGAAGCACTCTATTTCATTGAACATCTATCTTTTCTACCAGATAGAATATACTGAGCTTTGCAGGGTAGTAAATTCTTGGTTGTAATCCAAGGTCTTTTGCCCACCAAAATTTCATATTTTAGGTCCTCAGATCCTTTAATGCTGAAACTGATAATTCCTTTGTAAATCTGATTTTGCTTCCTTTGTATTTCAATTGCTTCTTTTTGGCTGTTTGAAGTATTTTTCTCCTTTTTTTTGAGAATTCTGCAATTTGGTTATGACAGTTCTTGGATTTTTTTTTTATCCCAGGGTCTCTTTCTGGATATGTTCTGTGGATTCTTTCAAGGACTATTTTGTCTTCCTGATCTAGTATATTAGGTCAGTTTTCCCTGATAGCTTTCTGAAAGAAAGAAAGGCTCTTCTTTTTGATCTAGGCTTTCTGATAGACCAATAATTCATGAATTTTCTCTCCTGTATCTATTTTCCAGGTTGTCTGTTTTTTTCCTAAAAGGAATTTTACATTTTCTTCAGTTTTTTTTTTCAGCCTTTGATTTTGTCTGATGGAATCTTGGTATCTCGTTGATTCATTAGCTTCTATTTGGTCAGTTCTTATTTTTAGGGTTTTATATTCTTCAGTTAGCTTTAATGTTATCTTTTCCAGTTGATTAATTTTACTTTTTGCTGAGTTGTATTTCTTTTCCAGTTGGTTGATTTATTTTTGAATAATTATATTCTTTTACACTTTTGGTATTTTTGCTTTTAAGAGTTAATTTATTTAATATATTTTTCATAATTTTCCTGCTTGACTCTCATTTCATTTTTCCATTTTTCTTCTTTTCTCTTTGAATTTTAAATTATTTTTAAACACTTTTGAGGTTTTTGATTTGAGCCCAGTTCATAGACTCCTTTGATACTACTCCATGTTTGTCACTATTTTCTTCTTCTAAGATGGTATTTTTATATTCTCTATCTGCATAGTAGCTTTCTATGGTTAACACTCTTAGAATTTTTTCTCATTTTTCTTGTTTATACTCCTGGTACATAGGGAGTATAGTCCTGAACTTTTTGTGCAGGGACTGGTGCCAGATCCTGGGCTTATTGTTGGCCAAGGTGTTGTCTACCCAGTTCAGGTATTTGGTTATACAGAGGCTTGTTTCCTCCTTTATGTCCAGTCTCTGCCTATATAGTGGTTTGTAATCAATCAAGTGCTATCTTTTCCCCAGTGTTCTCAGGGTTCAAACATTGCCTGAGATAGGACCCGCTCTGCTGGCTTGCTATCTACCTGCCAGAAGTTATGCTGTTTTCTAACAACCTGGATCTGGGTTGCATTGTGGTTAAAAGTTTCCAACTGGCTTTCTTACTCTCCTGTCTAAATGGGCTTTATTTCCCCTTTTTTGCCTGAAGAAGCAGACCTTCCCTGAAAGTCCTCTATGATATGCACAGTTTAAACCTTGTTTTGATCTTTTATTGTGAGATCTATAGCTACAAAGTCTCTGTAGAGCTTTCATTTAACATTGTGTAGGTAAAAGCTTGAGAAGTATGCTAATTTTACACCATCATCTTGACTTCACCCTGGGGAACACTCTTCCTATGTTTGGAGTCAAAAAGATGCATTGAATTCAATCCTGACTCTGACACTTAATAGCTATATGACACAAGACAGGTCACTTTAACTTTTGTGCTTCAGGCAACTCTCTTAGAAATAATTTGTATTTTATTTTTTATTTTTGTTTTTGCTTTTGCAAGGCAATGGAGTTTAAGTGACTTGCCCAAGATGACACAGTTAAGTAAGTATTACATGTCTGAATCCTGATTTGAACTCATGTCTTCCTGACTCCAGGGTGAGTGCTCTTTCCACTGTGATACCTGGTTTAACATGGCATTAACTTCTGAGAAAGAGATGATTTACCATGTATCTTTGTAATTCTTATTTTGCTGTGTTGACAAAATAGATCTTTTGTCTAGTAATATAATCTTAATTTCATGGATTTGTTAATTAATTACAGGGGACTGTAGGTTGAACTGGGAAATGAGAGCAGAGGACTAGTGCAGGGATAGTAGCTAGGGGAAGCCAGAGGACTGGCCTCAGCCACAGAGACTTTGGTGAGTGGTGGGTACCAGAACCAACTTTAGTCTCAGAATCTTTGGCCGGGGAGGGGGGGGGGAGAGGGGGGGAGAGGAGCAATGGATGAGTGACTTCCAGCATAGAGAGTTTTCAGAGCATGCCTGGAAAACTACCAGCTGGGCAAGGGACCTCAGCTCCATACTTTCAGTGGAGCCCTCATTTCAGAAAGAATGGTAAACAACCCCCCACCCCCTGAGACTCAGGTGTGGACAACAGAGGTCACTCAACTGAAGGGGAGATGAACTCACTTCCCCATTGCTCAGCCCATTGTTCAAGGTCAACTCAGACCCTGCTCTGAGGGCCTCAAACACTCCAAACACCCTCTACTGGCCAGCCCTAGTAATTAGTAAGCCAAGTGAACAAAGTCTCTAGGATCTTCAAAAGCAAACCTCTGAGAGCCCCCCCACCTCCCCCCAAAACAAAATCCTAGTAAGATGAAGAAATGCCAGTGAAGGAGGAACCCATGGAGAGATACTAAGAAGAAATAGATTCTAACCCAGAGAGATCTAGCATTTCTGAGAAGAATATGAAGTGGTTTCCAGCACAGAAAGACTTCCTTTAAGAAATCAGGAGGGAGCTTAAAAATCAATTGGAAAAATTGGGAAAAGAAACTCAAGAGAAAATTAACATCTCACACAAGAAAACAAATCTTTAGAAAATACAATTGGACAAATACAAATTGAGAATAATTTGCTCAGATCCTCAATTGGGAAAATGAAAAAGAAAATCATTCTCTCAAAACTACACTTGAGTAAATGGCAAACTCCTTAAAAAAGAGAATTTACCAACTGGAAAAGGAGTTGCATAAGGTAAAAGATGAATTTTCTTCTATTAAAAAAAGAATGGAATTGCTGGAAACTGACTTTATGTGATAACAAGATTCTGTTAAGCAAAACCATAAGATCGAAAAATAGAAGAAAATGTAAAATACCTCATCAGTAAAACCACTGACCTCAAGAATAGATCAAGAAGGGACAACCTGTGAATTATAGGCCTTCCTGAAAATATTGAAGCGGGGAGGGAGCCTGGATTTAATATTACAGGATTTAGTGATGGAAAACTGCCCTGATATCATGAAAACAGAGGGCAAAATGTTATTGAAAGTCTATATCAATTCCTCCCCCCCCCCCCCGAAAGAGCTAAAGTGAAAACACCAAGGAATCTTATGGCCAAATTCCAGAACTATCAGACAAAAGAGAAAATCCTGCAAGCCAGAAGGAAACAACTTAAATACCAAGGAGGCACAGTAAGGGTTAGGCAGCACCTGGCTGCATTAACATTAGGGAATTGGAGGGCCTAGAATGAGGTATTCTGAAGAACAAGGGATCTTGGAATGCAACCAAGAATCCACTATTTTCTGAAGCTGAGCCTTCTCTTGCAGGTGAAAAGATGGACATTTAATGAAATGTGAGAATTCCAACATTTACTGATGAAAAGTCCAGAGTTGAATAGAAAATTTGGATATCAAACAAGAGAATCAAGAGATACATGAAAAAGTTAAAAGAAAGGGTAAAGAAAAAAAACTGCTATGCAATAAGATGAAACTGGCAATATTCTCATGTGGGAGAAAGATTCTCATAACTCTTGAGAAATGTAAATCTATTAGAGATAATATTCTCAGTCAGAAGTGATGGACACCCATAACTTTTCTGTGATTCAGATAGAATGATTTAAAAACAATACCTCCTTAAAAAAGGGGGACAGTAATGAGATGAGAAGATGGAGGAGATTGAATGGGGTAAATCTCATTGCATTAAGAGGTACAAAAGAACTATTGTAATAGAAGGAAAGAAGGGAGGTAGTGAGAGCCACCTGGTAAATTTTTTCTAAAGTAGTGTTACAAGATACATATATAATTTTTAATTGATATCATTTTATAAATATGAGATGGAAAAACCTTTCACACAATCTCCAGGTCAAAAGACTGTGAGAGATATAATCTATTGGGAAGGATTTCTCTAATTTTCTTATAACAAATCTTTATAAATGTGATGGATAACACTTTATTTCATTCATATTTTGTTATTGTATCACAATTTTAAATTTTCATAAAATTGTTTGAATTTGTTCTTCTACAGTTTACTAATTATTCATAATCATATTTTCAATTTAAAGTATTTTCCCTTAACTCCCTAAAACTTTGAAATAAAAAATTCTCAAGACCAGTTGTTCCTAAAAATTTTTATAATATTTTCTTTATAGTTCTCTTAATAATCTTATGAATTCCAAAACTCATATTCAGAATTACCTGAAATCATTTTCTTTTTCAAAATACAAAATACAAAAATATGCAATCATAAAGCCTGATTAAAAACACATAGCTCAGAAGTCTGTGCTAAACAAAGATTTTGGCAGACTTCCAGCCTCTAACAAGGCCATTCCAACCCTATCTATTTTAACATTCCCAATAGGTCTTTTTCCTCCTATGACTCTTGAGGAGGAAAATATTATAACAAAAAAATGTTATTATTATTTTTACAAATCCCTTAATTCTGTTACATGTATTTTCAGATAACTTTGTTCACTGGATTACACATTATGGATTTAAAGAGTTTGAAGAAACAATTAACATTTACTTAGCATTTGTTTTCAAATCAAAACTTTTCACTTTATGGGGATTATTACTTTTCCACTCAATTCACTGCCAGTTAAAGTGGTAAAGTGTAAAGTGTAAAAGTGGTGGTTTAATGCAATTTTCAGATTATTCCAATCTCATTTAAACAGGCCTCCATTTACTTTCTCCTCTTCAAATTTGCTTTTCAAATCATTTTCTCAAAGCTCTCTATTTTGTTAATATACTATATTGAACATATCCCCATGTTGTTAATATACTGTTCCATTATTCTTTACCATAAATTATTTTATTAAGACCAGTCTCGGGGTGGCTAGGTGGCGTAGTGGATAAAGCACCGGCCCTGGAGTCATGAGTACCTGGGTTCAAATCCAGTCTCAGACACTTAATAATTACCTGGCTGTGTGGCCTTGGGCAAGCCACTTAACCCCATTGCCTAGCAAAAAAAAAAATACCAGTTTGGAAAAATAATTTTAAGGGCAATTCTAGATCCTTTATAAGTATAATTTGCCACATCAGTAAGTAAAATTCTGTTAGACAATCAGAACAGAAAACAAACAATAGAAAATAATAAAAATTAATAGAACCCCTTGTTTCCCCAAAACAGCATGATTTCCAAGGAAATCTCATGTGGGCCTGATCATGGGTTTCTGGAAAAAAGAAAAAGATCCTATTTTGAAAAGAGAGAAATGAAAGAGGATTGGCCACTGAGAACACAAAGATATGACAGCAAGTCTGACCATGCAGAGAGAGCTAAGCGCTTTCTTCTGCCTGGATTTTAAAGAAAACACATAGAAAACACATAAACTGAATCAGAGCACATTGAACCAGAGAGGCACCCGAACTCTTGGGAAAACCCAGTCTAGTGCTCACAGTAGAGAAAATACATAGAACATTTAATATATCACAATACATTTTTTTAAAAAGGGGTATTAATAATTTTCATAGTTCTGGATTATAACTAGTGTAACTTTTGAGAGGACAAAACAGTCATTGAAAAATCTCTTGGACTAATTGGAATATTCCCGTCACCCTTCTTATTTTAGAGTAAACCAAATAACTTCTTTCAAAGGGGGAAAAGTCTTAAGTCTTTTCTGGGGAGGGTGGGGGTGGAATCTTCTGTTCTAAAATCCTCACTTGACCTTATTTTCTGTAATAACTAACATTATCAGAATCTATTTTGATAAATTCCTGAAGCTATAATGTGACAATATCATCTTGGTAAAAGATTAACTATGTAGTTTCTCCTTATATCTTTTATTTCTTTATTTTTGGCATTATTTATACCCAAATTAGAATTAACTCGACTCTCTTGACTTTTTGGAATATTTATTTCCCACAAAATTTATCAAATTAAAATTAGTATTTCTTTTTATTATATATATATTTATTATATATATTATATTTATTACATATTTTATATTTATTATATATATTATATATATTATATATAAAAGAATTAGGAAAGACAGCGTATATTGGCAATATATACACTGTCTTTCCTAATTCTTTTAACTCCAAGCAAATTTTCCTTTTTTAACACTTGTTTATCCAAATCTTCAAAGTAATTCTTTCTCTCTATCTCTCTAGCTAGTGACTCCAAGATCAAAAGATAAGAGACAGATTGCAAAAACAGAGAAGCTATGGAGAGGGAGAGGAGGGGGGCATTCTGGCAGAATTACAGTGAAGAAGCAGGGAAGAGAAAAATTCAACAGTATTTTATCATATTAATATTCATTTATCGGTTTGATTCAAAGTACATTCTAAGCTCAATTCTACTTTCCTTGGGAACCATGGAGAACATCATAAATAGTCTGTAAAGACTTATCTTATTTGTTTTTTCATAAGTTCTAAGTTCTTCTCTTTAGCCAGTTTCTTTAAAAGTTTTACATCCTGTCTTTGCTTAATTTTTAGTTTCTTGGAAAGTTCCTTCCCTTTGACAGCTGTGTATCTGCTTGAAAAAAGAAAGTAAAAAGCTGCTGCTGTCATAATGGCTCCACCCAAAAAGCCTCCCCCTCTTTACCTTGTCCTAGGATTCCTTCACACCTTTACCAGGGGGTTTTCTTCTCCTGAAAGACTGTCTCAGCCTCTGGACCGGCTTCAAGTCCTGTGTCTGCCCCACATAAGAATGTCAAATGTTGCAATCTCCAGTCCACCACGGGATGGATTCAGCTCAGGAGAGAAAAGGAAATGCATGTACACTCAGGTGGGGAATGTCATGAGGACATTTTATAGAGCCAGTTTATTGAAAACATTAAACAGTTCTTATAGCAGAAAACCACAAAATTAGCATACCAGATAAAAAGAATGATGTAACTTTGTTATGGGCAGAAATTAACCCAGCAGAATGTGACCCAGGTCAAGAAGTTCAGAAACCGGGCATATTGAATAGTGAGGACACAAATGATGCAGTTGTTTTTATCAAATCAGAGTTCCATGGAAGCTTTCGGTTCAAGGGTCACCAGAGCTCAGGTTATTTTGGCCATAACTGGCCTCTTGACCCCTAACTCCCTTGAGCAACCACTACACAGGAAGAGTTAAAACAGACAAAGAAAATTATAGATGTATCTCCTTGATGAATATAGATGCAAAAATCTTAAATGAAATCTTAGCAAAACTATTACAAGTTATCACCAGGACAATACAGTATGACCCAAAACTAAACTATTTATTTAGTGTCCTACCAATCAAAATTTCAAAAAATTATTTTAATGAGTTAGAAAAAGTTGTAAGCAAATTCATATGGAGAAATAAAAAAGAATTCCAGGAATTCAATGAAAAAAAGTGCAAAAGAAGATGGCTCAGCCTTACCAGATCTAAGATTATATGATAAAGCATCAGTCATCAAAACTGTCTGGTATTGCTAAGAAATAGAGTGGTGGATCAATGTAATAGACTAGGTACAATAGCAGGAAATGATTACAGTAATCTGCTGTTTGATTAACCCAAAGAATTCAGCTATTGGGATAAAAACTTTTTCTCAATCAAAACTGTTGGGAAAATTGGAAGTTAGTATGGAAGAAACTTAGATTAGCCCAACACCTCACACTCTATATCCAGATAAGATCAAAATGGATGCAGGATTTAGACATAAAAGACAATGTTATAAGCAAACAAGAAGATCAAGGAATAGTTTACCTGTCAGAGCTATGGAAAGGGAGGCAGGTTATGACCAAGGAAGAGATGGAGAACATCATTAAAAACAAACTAGACAATTTTGATTACATTAAATCAAAAAGCTTTGCACAGACAAAATCACTCTAACCAAGATCCAAAGAAATGTAGTAAATTGGGAAAAAATCTTTATAACTAGTATTTCTGACAAAAGACTCCTTTCTAAAATATACAGAGAATCAGTTCACAAGTCATTCTCCAAGTGACAAATGGTCAAAGTGGTTTTCTTTTATAATGGCATAAATAAAAGGCAATTTATAGATGAGGAAATCAAAGCGATCCATTGTCATATGAAAAATTGCTCTAAATCATTACTTATTAGAAAAATTCAAATTAAAGCATCTCTGAGATACCACCTCACACCTCTCAAACTGACCAATATGACCAGAAAGGACATTGATCAATGTTGAAAGGGATGTGGGAAATCTGGAACACTAATAAATTGTTGGTGGATCTGTGAACTCATCCAGTCTTTCTGGAGAGCAATTTGGAATTGCACCCAAGGACAACAAAAATGTGCTTACCATTTGATCCAGCAATACCACTACTGGGTCTATTCCCTGAAGAGATTATGAAAAAAATGTAAAAATATCACTTCTGCAAAAATATTCACAACAGCCCTGTTTGTGGTGGCAAAGAATTGGAAATTAAGTAAACATTCTTCAATTGCAGAATGGCTTAACAAATTATGGCACATGTATGTGATGGCTATTGTTTCATTAGAAACCAGGAGGGATGGGAATTTAGGGAATCATGGAAGAATTTCCTTGAAATGATGCTGAGTGAGATGAGCAGAACCGGAAAAATATTGTACACCCTAATAGCAACATGGGAGTGATGATCAACCTTGATGCAATTACTCATTCCATCAGTGTAACAATCAGGGAAAATTTGGGGCAATCTGAGATGGAGAATACCATCTGTATCCAGAGAAAGAACTGTGGAGTTTGACAAAAAACAAACACTATTACATTTAACCAAGAAAAAAACTGTTATCTTATTATGCAATTTTGCTATCTCTTATAATTTACTTTTCTTCCTCAAGGATATGATTTCTCTCTCATCACATTCAACTTAGATCAATGTATGCCATGGAAACAATGTAAAGACTAACAGACTGCCTTTTGTAGAGGATGTGGGGAGGAAGAAAGAATAGGGAGAAAATGGTAAAACTCAAAATAAATAAAATCTTTCTTTAAATAAAAGATAAATGATTGGGCTTAGATTGGAGTTTTTTTGATCTATTCCCAAAAGATGGACTTTTCATTTATCTAGACAAGTGGAGAGTTTGGAACAATTGGCAGACTTTTTTCATTGCAGTTATTTTGCCAAACGGAATCATAAATTCAAATTAAGTAATGGGAACCTTATTTTTACTCTGATAATAAATTCAAAGGAAAGAGTTCAGTTGATTTCTGGTTGCTTCTGTTCTTTATTTTTGTGATCACAACTTTAATTCCCAGAACAAGTAAATGAGTCAATTTAAAAGAATGTGTGTTAAAACAAACATGATTTTCAATATCTATTGAAATAATATTCTTTAAATATGACTATGGGAATTTAATTCTTCTTAATAAAAGATGAGTGAAAATGATTTCAATTTTTAAAAAAATTTCTTGAATATTTTAATACATAAAGCCCTCTAGATATCCTATAACATTTAACAGATTATAGCCAAAACTAGAAGGTATGCATGTGTGTGAGAAAGAGACAGTCATAGTAAGATATACAAGGGGGAAAAGAGAAGTGAGAATGAGGGATACAGAGAAAGAAAAACCACATTACTATCTCATTACCAGAAAGAAGTCTAAATGATCATTGTTAAAAAAAGATATGGAGCTTGAGAGAAATAAAAGAGATTGCTTCTATTTAGGATGAAGAGAAGTCAAAGATGACAAGAAAGGAGAGAAATGCTTTCTGATGCAACTGTTTTCCTTGTGTCTTTCAGAGGACAGGTGTAGAGAATTTACTCTTTTAATGGAAAATGAGGAGCATAGTACTTTTCACAGAAGAGAAATCAATTGGCAATAAAATGAGAATTTGAAGTGATAATGCATATGATCTCTTACACAATCAAAATATTGTAAACAATTATCTACATATTTTTATTGTAATTTCATTTGTTAATTCCACTTGTTCTTTAATTTTAACCTTTACTTAATAATAAGGTAAAGTATTCTACCTGTACTTAAACTAGTACTTGGAAATTAATAAGTACTTAATAAATATTTAGTGATTGATTGATTCTGAGACACGAGTAATTACTACTTCAATTTATTTAAAACTCATATTTCTTGAATTTGGATGAATGATCAAGCTAAATAATTAATATGAAAGAATTCAATTCAATTGATGAGGAGGAAGATATTAAACCACTTTCTTGGATTAGGAACTAGCAATGATCCTGTGAAAAAAGATACCAAGTGAAGTGGTAGGCTGAGGCATACCTTCCAAGTGATTAATGGCTGACTATAAATGAGAACTTATCCTCGATTTTGGAGATGAGAGTTGGATCAAATATGGTGTTTCTACGAGATGGAGATAGGGGTGGGCTTCAAGGATGGGATATTTCCATTACAAAAGCAATGATATACTGTATATAAGAAATGATACACTGTATGTATGGAAAAAAATTAGATAACCATAAAGTATGTGAAAGGCAGTACTATGCCATAAGGTAGGAAAAATAGGTAGGATGGGTTCCTAAGATGTTAAATGCTAAATATTTTTTTTGTAATTTATTATTTTATTTTTCTCTAATTACATGTAAGAGTAATTTTTCCATTATCTTTATAATTTTGAGCTCCAAATTTCCTCTCTTCCTTCTTTCCCATCATTCTCAATGAAAAGGCAAGCAATTTGATATCAGTTTTAATTGTTAGTCATGTATAACTTATTTCCATAATAGTCACATTGCGAAAAGAACATAGACAAAAAGAGAAAACCCTCAAGAAAAATAAAGTATAAATATTTGTTTCAGTCTGTATTCAGACACTATCAGCTCTTCCCCAGGTAATGGATAGCATTTTTTTCATCATAAGTGTTTCAGAGATTTCTTGGATCATTGTATTACTGAGAATAACTGAGTCATTCGCAGCTGATTAAGTTACAGTATGGCTCTTACTTTGCATTTAGTACATTTCACTTTGCATCCTGCTCATCTAAATGCTAAAAACTAAATTATATTTACTCCAAAGAGCAACAACAGAAGATCAGTGGAATTTCATGGGCAAAAACAGTGACATGGTCAAGTATGAATTTATGGGAAAATTAACTTGACAGTTGTGTGGAGGATAGAGTGTAGTAGGCACGACTTGAGTTAGAAAGGCTAGTTAAAAAATGTTTTTACAACTGTTGTGTAAAATGGCATTCCAATATAGAAAGATCCATTGTTCCTTATGGAGCAACAACAAGGCAAATAGTAACGTATTTCCAATTTCATTTCCATTGATTAAAATAACATCCATTTCTGATGCTGAACCATTTTTCTGAGCTAAAATTTATGGTTGATCTGTGCAGTGTGTATTTCCCAGACTTTGAAGGACAGGAGAAATTTGAAACATAGGATCAAGACCTATTTCAAGTTCGCATGAGTGTCCTTTTTTCCTCTGCTCCTCCTCTATCTTACAGAGATCATTTGCCATAGCACTAGCAGTCACAGCCCCCCCCAAAAATTCTACAAACTTCTAAAGCCCAGATTTCCATGATATTGGGCAAAGGGAGGAGGGTTAAGGTATGGGATTGGATTTAATAATAACCCTATAGGTTGGGGTCTTTTTGTCAGCCAGGGCAGACTCATTTTCAGTATCATGGTGATGGTGATGGATAAAATTTCTGATTTGTATGGGGTGAAAGGTCACAGCAATCAGAGAAATGTATAGTTCTCTGTTTTCTTGATCACATGATTTAAAAATCCCACTCCCATCTCCCACAAACTTCAGTTCAATAACACCTAACTCAAAGAAGGTAATCTATCCACATTTTGAATATCAAACAAATAGATACAAAGTCAGAGAAAGATATTTGGTCTATCTGTCTGTCTATTGATCTATTATTCTAACTCTCTATCCACCTAGATCCTGATGAAATGTTCTACAGAATATTCAAAGAAGAAACCCCTTCTGCTAAGGGAAATTTTCTTCTATATTGCAACTTATAACTTGAGAGTGCTGCCCAATGCATTGATATTAAAGATCTTAGGTCAAATAGCTAGTATGTCTCACAGGCAAAACTTTAAAGTATTCTTTACTCAGAGGTCCACACTGTACCCATTGTTGGAAAATTCTCTCAACTAAGAAGAATGGGGAGAGCAAAGAATTGAAAGCAAAGAAAAGTATTAGAAACCAGTGAAGACTGATCACTGAGAGCAGTTTCAGGTATTAAAGTTTAATTTTTATAAACATTTAGTTCTGCTTAGAGTTCACAGCCAATTAGTAGTATTCTGTGGAATCTTAGGAGACATAAGTAAAATATTTTACTGGAGAGGATGTATTATAAAAAAAGAGGAATAAGCTAAAGACAAAGGAGGTTTCTGGGGGAATATTTACCATTCATTTGGCAAGATTTGCTTTTGGAATTAGAAAATGAAAAAAATTCCTGTTTAATGGTAAAAAACAAATACTGTTACTTTTGTAAAATAAATCCATGAAGACAAAATTGTAGTTATTTTATCCAATGATAAGAAATAGTTATTACAATTGATGAGATCATTTTATTTCTTGATTCTTACCTAGTTTATTACATTTTATTCCCCCCCCCAAATAATGGAAATTTCCACTATTAGATCATGAAATAGTTAATAGATAAGTCCATTTAGAATGTCCAAAATAATTTTGTTTTCACTCAGTCCCACCTCCTTACATAATACTTTAGTTTATGTTCCAAATGAATAAACATAGATATTTATATAAATGAATAAGCACCTAAACAAATAAATAGAAAATGCATCTTCAAATACAGATTGTCAACAAATCTTACCCCAATATGAAGAAAAAATTTAGCTCTGCAAATTTAATAAACCAAATTCCCATTTACCTCTTTAAGCATGCAATGACCACTGGAATTTAAATTCTCATTTGACAGGAGTTATATACGTGAAAAGTATTCTTTCCCCCTTATGGTTCTTGAATGCTTACTTGTTTGTTTAAAGATAGGAAATGGGATAGCACACAAGATATTAAATTCAGATTTGGTCTCAGAAACTCATTTATTACGTGATACCAGACAAGTCACTTAACCATTTTCTACTTCAATGTCCTCATTTGAAAACAAGAATAACAATAATGGAATCAATCTCCCAGATCTGGTGCAAGTATATTAGTGCCTCCAAAATTCGAAACAATATATAATTGATACTTATTGTTATTGCAGTTTTCTTCTTTTTTTCACTCAATCTGAAAAAATCATTTGTGAGGTTGAGTACTTACAGCAATTATTATCCAGAAGGAAAAGTAGATGGAATATCTTCACTAAAATAATCTTCACCAGAAATCATTCAAATAGACCTCCAGAGGGACAAATAGGTGACTTGGGGGAGAATCTTAATGTAAAATATTCACAGATACTGAATCATGTTTTAAATGGGACAAGGCTGTAAATGACAAAGAAATTTAGAGAAAAAACTTTTTTCTACATAAGAAAATTTTCAGAGCTTCTTTGACATCCTTGTTTCTTAGAGAATAGATCAAAGGGTTCAACATAGGAGTAACAACAGTGTAACAGAAAGAGGCCACTTTACCCAACTCTGGGTTACTGGCCGGTGTGAGGTACATAAAAGAAACAGTTCCATAGAGCAAACTCACAACCATCAGATGGGATCCACATGTAGAGAATGCTTTCATTTGTCCTTCACTGGAACGGATCTTTAGGATAGTAGAAATGATATAGATGTAGGACACCATGATGACTATGATGGTAGGCACAATAATGATGATAGACAGGAAATATGACACTACTTTGTTAATAAATACATTAGAACATGAGATTCTCTGTAATGGACGGGTATCACAGTAAAAAAGGTCAATAACATGAGATGCACAGAAAGACATAGTAAAAGTAATGCTGACTTGAAGGATGGAACTGATACAACCACAAAAATAGGATCCTGCCACCATTTGGATACAGAGACTTCTTGACATTTGGGCAGAATACAGGAGTGGTGAGCAGATGGCTATGAAGCGGTCATAGGCCATAGCTGCCAAGAGAAAGCCCTCAGTCACTATAAAAAGAGCAAAGAAGAAGAGCTGGGCCACACAGCCTGCAAAGGAGATCGTCTTACTCTCAGATAAGAAGTTGGCTATGGCTTTGGGTGCAATTGCAGAGGAATAGGAAAGATCAATAAAAGAAAGATTGCCTAAGAAGAAATACATTGGAGTGTTCAGGCGGGAAGCAGTCAGGATAAGAACAATCATTCCAATGTTCCCCAAAAGCACCATGCTATAGGTAATCAGAAATATGAAGAAAAGAAGGATTTGAAGTTCTGGACGAAACTGGAAACCTATCAAAATGAATTCTTTCACTTCTGAGTGGTTGTTTATTCCCCTCTCACCCATGACAGAGATCTGCTGAGAGTCAAGGTCAAGAAATGAATTCTCATTTTTGCTCCCTGATATCACCACCACCGACAACTACTCCTTTCAAACATCTTATTTAATTTGCATAAATCATTAATTTGCATAATAATTATATGGAGCTATATATTGTTCTTCATAAAAGAGGGATATACTCAGTTTTGTCATTGCTAATGCCTTTTAGAGAGCATATACAGTATTTTCTGATACAATCTAATTATATGCTCCTGGATACTTAAAAGCTGGGTACGATATAGGGTGATCACTCTTTTTTCTTATCTTACTTTCTACATATTGCCACCACTGACAACTACTCCTTTCAAACATCTCATTTAATTTGCATAAATTATTAATTTCCATAATGATTATATAGAGTTATATTTTGTTCTTTATACAGGGGAATAGAGTACACTCAGGTTTGTCATTCCCAATGCCATTTAAAGAGCATATAAAGATATTTTCTGATACAATATAATCAATTATATGCTCCTGGATACTTAGAAGGTGGATAGGATATAGGGTGGTCACTCTCTTTCCTATCTTACTTTCTATATATTGACCTATATTCCTCACACTTCAGAGTCAGAGAAGAAAATAGAGGCAGAGAGAAAATAAACTGTTTTGTACATTATCTGTATATCTATTTTAGCATCCAGTTAGACTTCATCATTTCTTTTTGCAAATCCTTGCACCATGAATTGATGGGAACTGATCCCCAAAGCTTCCAAATGATTAATTTGATGGAGAAAGTGACTATGTGCATAAGCTGTGTAACTCACCAAGAAATGCAACTTTATACATGTTCTATGCTTCTTTTTGCTTTACTAAAAACCAGTCTTAGCCAATGATGATGATGATGAAAAGTGCCTTCTTTCTGACAATGTAATGATGGAATGGGTACAAAATAAGATGTATACATATATTTCTATTTTTTTATATATGCACATACATATAAATCTATTTAGATATATATCCATATATATATATATATACACACATATATATATATATATATATATATATATACAAAGAGATAGAAAGAGAGAAATAGTTTTTTTGCAATGAAGAACTTATATTTGCTTCATTATGAATATTACTTCTAGAGGTTTTGTTTTTCAGTGTAGGGATGGGATATGGAAAAAAAGAATAAAGACTTTTGTTTATTGAAAAAAATATCTATTCTCTTGAGAGTTGAAATTTCATGATAATTTTTGTAGTTATTATCCCTTTGTCCAACTGAAAAATTTCCTGAAAAATGTCCAGATGTCCTCTAAGGCACAGTTTGAAAAACTCAGGTTAGCATTTAAATCCTCCCACTCAGTGCTTATATGATATCCCTTTGCTCATTCTTTACAGCTAAACATGCCTATTCAGTTTGCCTATAACTAACATTCCATTATCTATTTCCATGCCTTATAATCTTTTATTTTTCATGAATCCCCTCCCTCAAAATTTATGTCAAATTATATTTCATATATACAAAGCTTTACCTGATCCTTGTGGTTCTTTGTCTTCTCTCTCTTTTGAAATTACTTTGCATTACTTGGTGTTGATGTACTTCTGTAGAGATGGTATTCCAACAAATAGGTTATAAACTCCATGAAGGGAGGGTATATTTTGTTTCTATCTATGTGTTTCCAGAAACTCATTCATTAACTTGAAAATAGTAATTAAGTAAAAAGTAAAAGAATAGTACAAAATTGTTCAATTGATTCAAATCTTAAAATAGAAAAAAATCCAAAGAAATATGGACTAAACTGCAAGAGTAATAGATGTTATTCACCAATAATTTAATTAAAAAGTATATTATGTAGAAAAGATTAAGATGAGAGAGCTAGAATAAGAAAGAGAAACAGAGAGACAGAGGCATATAGGCATGGAGAGACATAAAGAAAGACAGACAAAAATAGAGGGATAGTGGAGCCTGATACAGAAATAATGGTTTAACTTGAAAGAAGTATTAGAAATAATTCAGTACAATTGTCAAGTGAGAAAAATCAGGCTAATGAAAACAAGTAACTTGCCTAATGACCCATAAGTTGCAAATTACAGAGTCAGGATTTGAAAGCAAATTGTATAACTCCAAAACTGTTTTGGAATCCAGACAGTTAATGAAATAACTTTGTAAATTAGTAAGATAAAGTTGTGAGCACCATCTTACAACTAATTAAGTGTCACCTTGACTGAAGACAAGAAGTGTCAAACCTTCTATCTCTGAGAAGTATTTAGATCATTTCACTTGGTCATCCATGTAACTAGGGAAAATAAAGTTGACATTCCATTTACTGAAAAAAAGATATATTACTAGTTTGCGCTTTAAACAATAATATGCCATTTTCCAAGTAAAGAACAAACTTCAAAGATGTTATTAAATAAGATCATCAATCTGCAATTTTTCTAAAGAAGTAAAAATTATACAGTGGACAGTTATCCAACTTCAAATCCAACTCTCTGTATGTTTCACCAAATTTCATTAATGCATCATCATCATTATCATCATTATCATCATCAACATGAACATCTCCATTGTCATCATGCTGTCATAGTGTAAATAGAGTATTGATACTAGAATCAAGAAGAACTGAGTCCAAATCTGGTCTCAGACAATGTTCATTTATGTGACACTGATTAATTCACTTAAACTTTGCCACAATTTCTTCAACTACAATATAGGAATAAGTGCCAACATTCTTCTGAGAATCAAGTGATACAATATTTTTAATGCGTGTGGCAACTTAATAGATGCAAAATAAATGCTAGGTATTATCTTCATTATAATTAAAAGTATAATAATAATTATTATTATTACTGAAAGTCACAGAAAGCCGATCTTCTTTAAGAAATATATATATATATATATATATTTCATAATGAATTTGTAGAGTTAGCTATTTTATAATGTTCCCAGTACATAATGTAGAGTTTTACCCATTGTAGGTGTTTTTTTATATTATCTGTTGATTTGTTGAGCTGAAAATTGACCACACTACATCATATATTTATACGACAAATAGTGACTTGTTTATTTATCCTAATGAAGGTAAATGTTGTTTGATCCTTTGGCTAGTCATTAATTCTGAGTATTATGTTCTTTCCTTGAAAAATGAGGATTTTGAAATATTACTCTCTAAGGTGCAATCCCTTCATCACACTCGATGATTGTTTTCTCTGAAAAAAGATCTTAAGAGCTATTTCACAGTAGTTTCCCTCTTAGGGAATCAGGTTTCCATTCTATGACTATTACATATACTTTAAAAGTTTTATTAAGTTTGATGTGCTATTTTGGTGTGACATAATTTTGTACTGTGATATTTTCATTTGATCATTTCTTAAGTTAAGTAATATAAAATTATTTAGATACATATACATATGACACTTCACATGTATTATCTCATTTGATTTTGCCATTCTATGATATTGATATTATCTCCACTTTAAAGAAGAGACTGAGGCATAGAGAAGTTTAATGGCTTATCTATAAACCTACAGAAAGTATGAGAGTTTAGATTCAGACCTAGATTTCTCCAAACCAAAAAGTTCAATGGTCATTCCACTTTTTCTTGCTGCCTCTATAAAGGGAGGAAATACTGAAAGGGAAATGTTAGCAACAAACATATGGGGGTTGGAGGAGATCCTGAAGGTCCTATAGTCCTGGTTTGTCAATCTGAAAACTGAAGAAATTTGAAGACTTTTCTTTTTTGGAGTCTCTTTTGACTGGGATGATGTAAGATATTTTTTCCCATTGTATAATACATACTTAGAACTAAATTTTGTTTCAAAGGAATTTCTCTCTCTCTCTCTCTCTCTCTCTCTCTCTCTCTCTCTCTCTCTCTCACACACACACACACACACACAGACACACACACAACATGAATGTATGTTTAAGTAATATTTGAATATGTATAAAATATCTTACACATATATTCAATAACTTCTATGAAGCATAAGATAAATTTCAAAATTTAGATAACAGTATACTTCTTTTGACAATGAACTTCACTGTTTTACTTATATTCACTGAGTTATTCTTATGGTCCCTCCTTTTATTTCTGATAAGTCACCATAATTAAGTGGAAGACTACTTGCTCTGGGGTACAGGAGTCTGTACTAAAAAATGGAACTCTCTCACTAAATTACCTGTGTAACTTTTGTCAAGTCACTTAATTCCTCTTATCTTCTGTTTGTTCATCTGCAAAATAAACAGGTTGAGCTAGATCCTTTCTAAGGTCTCATGCTTTTTGAAACATATGATATTGAGCTCTCTAGTCATTTAAAAACATCCAAAGTCAACAGAATTTATCATTTTGCAGATTTGTCATTAGGAAAAATACATGTAAAGAAAACTGAAGGAAGGAGGATTCTGAGGAATCAGAACAAAGGCCCAATTCACAATTGTCTAAACTTAATTAAAGCATTCAAATCATCAAAGCCAATTTTCATCTCCTAAAATTGTTCTTCATATAAACACAAAAAAATTTGGTTAATATAACATTTCAGGAATGTCAAGTCAAGAGGGACACTGAGCTTTGAGATGGGAAATTTGTAATAAGTTGTAGAATTTCCTTTTCTTTGGCTATTTTCCAAATCAGTTTGAGTCTTTTGTCTTGGTCAACTTAAGTGAGGTCCAGCCCAGAGCAATGGTATGGTTCATAGGATTTCTCAAGATCCTTTCCAGATTAGTATGTTCCAGATCAAAGCAAAATTTGAACTCTATATACTGTCTCCAATTGCATTGCATTTACATACACACACATAAACACATATGTGTGTATATATATACACACACATATATATATATATATATATATATGCATATACCTATATATGAAGGGAGACATTTTTTATAGTTGCTAATCATTTGACTGAAACAAAAAATGACTTCTATGGATTTGTCCCTTACCTGAAGATATTTTCTTCTTCCTTCTCTTGGTTATGAGATTTCATGGTTTTGATTCTGAAAAGAGGGAGCAGGTGAAGAAATGAATAGCAGAACCAATTCATGACATTAAGAAATCTTTTAAGTCATACGCAAATTGATGTAATATAAAGTGAACAATCCCAGAAGAAAGAAGTACCCAATAGCATCAGTATTGTACAGTAATAAACTGTGAATGGCCAAGTTATGTTGAAAATAAAAAAAATCCAAAATAATTCCTAAGAACTTTTGATGAAAAATGCTATTCACCTTCAGACAAAAAAAACAGATGGAATCTGAATACAAATCAAAACATTAAAAAAGTCTTCATTATTCCTGGTTGTTATTTTTTTATCTTTTTTTATTAGTAAATGACAAATTTGAAAATGTTTTATATGACTAAAAATATACTTTCTATATTAAACTGCTTCCTTCTCAAGAGGAAGGAAGAAAAAGAATTTGGAACTGGAAATGCTGAAAAATGAATGCTATACATTTTTGTTTACATATAATTAGGAAAATAAAATAAAAATCCATTTTTAAATAAAAGAAATATAATCAGTCACATGTTATACCCTTTAAAGAAGATCCAGATTACATGATTTGTTGTCAGTCTGAGTTCCTGCCCAGACAGCCAAACTTTCTTATTGTTCTAATAAGTTGTCTTTTTTTCCAGGCTTTCTGTTTTCCCTGTTTTCTCTTGTATATTTCTCAGATAATACTTGAACCTTTCAACTCTCTCCCAGCACTGTGTACAGTCCTTTTTTCAAAACAGAAATAGGGAAAATATTAGATCTTATATCTAGTCCTAATTAACCTGAGTAGCCCAAGTGGAAGAAATTTTTACTCTTTCTTTCTGGAGAAATTTATAGGATTTAGAATGTAAAGAATGAGAACACAGTGACAATTTAAAGGGTAAGGAGAGTCAGTTTTTTCCAGTGGCACGTGATGATCTGCTAAAATGGGAATCTGTGGCAGTTTTAGGAATGTTAATGCAACTTTTAAAGTAATTGCAATATAGCAAATGCTCAGAGTTTTCCATAAGAAGTTTCCACTGAAGGAAGGATAGGGTTAGGTCAATTAGGGAGATATAATGAGAGCAGACTTCAGTGTCATGGTCCATGAGGAACAAGGCACAGATTTGCTAGTAGCTGAGGAGAACATAACAAAATAAATAAGCCCGAGTAAACATGGATGATATATCCCCCTGATATTTGATTTTTCTGAGGTCTCTTTGGGCCTCAGTTTGTCCAGTATCAAAAGGGACTAGATAATTACTTTCCATTCCTACCATGACAGGCAATGAAAATGTAATAGAAATTACACTATTACCCATTACTAGAAACCAGTATACATTACATTTCTTTCCTTCTTTATAATTCTCTCTCTCTCTCTCTCTCTCTCTCTCTCTCTCTCTCTTTCTCTCCTATATATATATATATATATATATATAATATATATGCACATATATATATAATTTATATATATATAAAAGACATATATGACATTTCACATATATTATCTCATTTGATCTCTGTCATGCTTTGATATTGATATTATCTCCATCTTAAAGAAGAGACTGAAGCATGGAGAAATTTGAAGATTTATCTATAAACCTACAGAAAGTATCAGTTTAGATTCAGACCTAGGCTTCTCCAATTTCTAAGTTCCATGGTCATTCCACTTTTTCTTGCTGCCTCTATAAAGGGAGGAAATACTGGAAGGGAAATTTTAGCAACAAACAAATGGGGTTGGAGAAGACACTAAAGGTCTAGTGTTCCTGACTGGTCACTCTGAAAACTGGAGAAATTTGAAGATTATTTATTTTGGGGAGTCTTGTTATGGGGATGATGGAAGATATTTTTCCCATTATATAATACACATTTAGAACTAACTTTTATTTCAGAGGAATCTCTCTCTCTCTCTCTCTCTCTCTCTCTCTCTCTCTCTCTCTCTCTCTTCCTTTACCTCTGTCTTCAAACTACTGAGCTTCATAATTTTTATAGTTTGTCATAATCTGGAAAGTATCACAATCCATTATGGAAAATAGAATTATAGCATGTTAGAGTAGAAAAAGAATCAAATAGACATTTGAAGCTTTGAGAGATTTTGTGAGACAAAATCAGAAGCGATATGATTCCATTTCTGACAGTAATCGTGTGTGTGTGTATTATATGTATATATATATTCTTTTCTAATTAGTACTCAGGTACAAATATACTATTCTCAAGTCCTAGTACACTATTCTCAAGATATAGGACATTCACTAGATGAAGCAATATTAATTGTTTTCACCATTTTCAGATTACATTTTGTTTGCTGAATGTGGTATTGCATTCCAGACACAGAAATAAGTTTCTCTGTTATTCTTTATCTCTGTCTTTCTCTGACTCTATGTCTTTCTCTATTCAACCAAAAAATACATGTGGGACAGAGACAAGATGGCAGCATGAGAACATCCTTTTCTAGTTGCAATCTCCAAAATATTTAAAAAAATATTAAAATTATGACTAAATTTTTGAGAGACAGAACCCACAAAAAAGTCCAATTGAGGCAATTCTTCAGCCCAAGGTAACCTGGAAGATCATTGGAAGCACTGTTCCACAGTATTGGTGGGGACAGCCACACAGCCAGGGTCACTGTGCCAGAACTCCAACCTTCCAGCAACAGCCCACAGGGCACCTGAGTCCCTGGAAGCCAGGAGCCCCTCCTGGCAGCAGAAGTAATTTCCTGACCTTCCAACCCAGGGAACACCAAGCACAACTCAGAATATCAATGGGGAAACCTCTGCCAGAGTGAGTGGAAGACAGTCTGGACCTCAGCATAGCCATGGTTCTTAGTGTAGCCCAGATCCCAGGAAACTGAAGCCACCCACAGAGCCACCCAGCAGGGAGCTGCCCAGTGACATTTCCAGAATGTTCAATCCATGGAAGGTAAGGGGGTGGAAGGAGACTGTCAATGTCTCTCATCTGTCCCCAGGACAGGACTCTTTGTCCTCTTTCAGACTCTGGTCATCATCTGGGCCCCCACACTGCCATTGCAGATCAGGGACCTCCTCACAGCACCAAAGCAGATGGGCTGCTTGTGGTCATCCACAGACCAAAGAACAGACCAGGAGAGCAATCAGAGACTCTCATAAGATCTGGAAGGAACTGAGGTCCTTGTGGGATTTGCCAATTAATAATCAAAAGCTTGTGAAGCACCCAAAACCAGGGCACAGGCTGGGGAAATGAGTAAATAGCAAAAAAGAACCTGACCACAGACAATTCCTTTGGTTCCATAAAGGATCAAAACACACACACACACACTCAGAAGTTAACAAAGTCCAAATTCTACAGCTAAAGACTCCAAGAAATATAGGAGTTGGGCTCAGGCTTTGATAGAGCTCAAAAATATTTTGAAAATCAAATAAGGGGGTAGAGGAAAAAGTGGTAAGATAAATGAGAGAGATGCAGAAAAAACATGAAAATCAAGTCAGCAGCTTAGTCAAGGACATCCAAAAATATGCTGAAGTAAAGAACATGTTTAAAACTAATTTAGATCAGATGGACAAAGCAGTCCAAAAACTTAATGAGGAGAAGAATGCCTTAAAAACAGAATTGGCCAAATGGAAAAAGAGATAAGTAAGCTCTCTGAAGAAAATAACTCCTTCAAATGTAGAATGGAGCTAAACGAAGTTGATGACTTTGCAATGAATCAAGAAACAATAATACAATTCCAAAAGAATGAAAAAACTTGAAGAAAATGTGAAATATCTCAGCCAAAAAAAAACTGATCTAGAAAACAGATCCAGAAGAGATAATTTAAAAATTATTGAGCTACCTGAAAGTCATGATCTAGAAAAGAGCTTTGACTTCATTTTTTAAAAAAAATTTCTAATTGCCCTGTTCTCCTAGAAGCAGAGGGTAAAATAGAAATTGAGAGAATTCACAGATCTCCTCCGGAAATAGATCCAAAAAAATAACCTGCCAGGAATATTAAAGCCAAGATCCAGAATTCCCAAGTCAAAGAGAACATATTACAAACAGCCAGAATGATGCAATTCAAATATTGTAGAGCTATAGTCAGGACTACACAGGAATTAGCAGCATCCACATTAAGGACTCATAGGGCTTGGAATTTCTGGAAGACAAAATAGCTTGGAATACGACTGAGAATTAACTACCCAGCAAAACTGAACATCCTCATCCAGAGGAAAAGATGAACTTTCAACGAAACAACGGTATTTCAAATATTTCTGTGGAGACAGCCAGAACTGAACAGAAAGTTGCATCTTCAAGTGTAGGAATCAGGTGAAGAATGGAGAAGGACAAGAAGGGCAAGGTATGAGGGATTTAATGAAGACAAACTGCATGTATTCCTGCATGGAAAGATGATATTCATAACACTCATATGAACTTCTCATTTATTAAAGCAGTTAGAAGGAGCTTTTATGAATGAGGCATAGGAAAGAGCCAAATCTGATGATATAATATATTTTTAAAATCGAGTCAATGGGTGAAAGGGAAATGTACTGGGAGAACGGGAAAGGAGACATAGAATAGACTAAGAGATTTCATGTAAAAGAGTCACTAAATAGCTTTTGCCATGGTATGAAAGGGGGGATGGTGATGGGGAATGAAGGAGCCTTCATTCTCAGAGATCAAACAATGTCCATACTCAATAGGGCATGGAAATCTAGAAGAAAAAGGAGAGAATGGCAATGGGAGAAAAGGGATCTGGGAGGGGAGGGGGATGTAGGTGATAGAAGAGAGGGTAGATCATTAGAGAGGATAGTTAGATAAAACACATTTTATCTTTGTTTGCAAGGTGGTGGAATTGGGCGGCATGTCCTGGACCAAGGGACTGGGTGGTTGCTGGTTCTCTGAGGTGGAATGTAGGCTTGGGGCCTCTTGACCCCAGGGCCAGTGTTCTCACCACTGCGCCACTCAGCTTCCCCATAACGCACATTTGAAGAGGGACAGAGTGAAAGGAAAGGGAAAATATAATTAATGGTAGAGGGGAGGAATGGATGGAGGGAACTACAATCAGCAACAGCAACTGTGGGAAAATATGGAAGTAACTTCTCTGATGGACTTATGATGAAGAATGTGATCCACCCTAGAGACAGAGCTGATGATATTAGAACACAGACTGAAACACAGTTTCTTTTCTCTTTCATTTTATTTTTGGTGAGGTTTTTTTTTATTTTTGTGGAGGGAGGGGAGATTATATTTACTCTTTCAAGAAGACTAGGAGAAGTAAGCAGCTTACTGTGGGTACACAGGCTGTTCTAACAGCCATGACACAAATCATCTCCAAGTAAACCGCCACCTGGACAGTCTCAGGAGCTGGCTTGCCACCCTGAGAAATAAGGTGAGCTGGAGTCCTTGACAGCCAGAGTCCTTGGGAGCTGGACATTCCGCCCCACTGTCTAAGGGCACTAGACACAGCTGTACCTTATCATCTCCTCCCTAACGTACCCTCCTATCCTGTAATGCAAGAAGCTGCACCTACACATTGCTTGTACCCCTAACAATTACCTCATTATTCTTTGTTCTACCCCAGAAGACCTAACAGTATATATGTAATAGCTAAGCAATAATAAAATTGATCTGGAGGCATAAGGCAGTAGTGGCTTGACTCCTTATTCTCAGCTCCCCTCCTGGAGGGAGGTTGCTGCTATGGGCCCCAAGGAAGCAAGCCACAACAGCTTACCAGCTCAGCAAGACAAGTCTATCTCCCTAGACTAGGAAAGTATCAGAGTTCAAAAGGGGGAAGGCTGCACAACTAGGGGCCTGTAGCAAGACCTTAAGCCCTGGGCCAACTTACCAGTGAAACCCACTATTATGCAAGCCAGAAGCTTATACTAATAGATTTTTTTTTCCTTTTACATATAGAGAGAAGTCAAAGAACATGCAGAGAAAGTACGTTTTTTTTTTTCTGGTGCAACTGTTTTTCCCTTTTACCCTGTAGAAGATTTGTGAAGAGAATTCACAATTTTTTTTCAGGAAACTTAATGGCATAATACTTTTCTCAAGTGAAGAGAAATCAACTGATACTAAAGTGAAACTTAGAAGTAAACCTGGATATGATCTCTTGCACAATCAAAATATTATAAATAATTACGTATGTATTTCTTTACTCTAAATTCATTGTTAATTTACATAATCATCAATTTTGATAATTGCTTAATCATAAGAAAACGTTCTATCAAGTAACAAAGTGTCTGTTATAGAGTGGACACTTAATAAACATTTACTGACTAATCAATATTGAGATATAAGAGAAGTTACTACTTAAAATTATTTGGTAACTCATATTTCATGTACTTTGATGATCAAGTTAATTGAGAAAGATTCCAATTGTATTGTTGAGTAAGAAAACATTAAAACATATGCCTGAATTTCGTTAGAAATTAGAATAATCTTGTTTAAAAAGAAAAGAATTCAAGTGTAGGCTGAGGTATAGTTTACAAATAGTTTGATATCCATAATGCCTGGCAACAAATGAGAAGTTATCATTTGCATAGAAGAATAAGTTGAAATGAGTTTGAAGAAAACATGGGGATTTTATGAGATAAGATGGAGATGGAGTTCAAGTATAGGCTATTTCCACTTGTAAAACCACAGAGATAGGAAAGTCCAGGCTGTATATATGAAGCAAGTCAGGTTGCCATAGAGTATGTGAAATGGTATGTAAAAAGGTAAGAAAGGTAGATTGGGGAAAAGGCAATAAATGTTAAATATTTTGAATTTTTTCACATTCTTTATTTTATTTTACCTAATTACATGTAAAATCATTTTAACAATCATTTTAAAAAATTTGAGTTCCAAATTCTTTCCCTTCCTACTATTCCTTCATCCTCATTGAGATGACAAGCATGCACAGTCATAAAAACATAAATTTCATAATAGTCATATTGTGAAAGAAAACATAAACCAAAAAATACCGTCAAGAGAAATATGCTTCAATCTGTATTCAAATACTATCAGTTCCTTCTCTGGAGATGGATAGTATTTTTCATCATAAGTCTTTCAGAGTTGTTTTGGATCTTTGTATGACTGAAAATAACTAGGCCATTTATAGCTGATCATCTTACAATAGTGCTGCTACTTTGTTTACTATATATTTTACTTTCCATCAGCTCATGTGAATCTTTCCAGTTTTTTCTGATAAAAATTATATTTATTCCAATGGGCAACTGAAAATCTGTATAGTTAATTTAAGGAAAATTACATTGACAGTTAAGGAAAGATAGAATAGAGTGGGGAAGATGAGTCAGGAAGTCTAGGTAGAAGGAATTTACAAATTTTCCTTAAAATGGCAATATATAAAAGTAAGACCCAGCATCCCTTATTGAATAGCAATAATGCAAATAGTAACATATCATTTTTAATATATTTCCATTGACTAAATTACATTTATTTCTGATGTTGAACATTTTTTCAGAGCTAAAGACTACAGTTAATTTGTAAAGTTTGTATTTACAAAGCTCTGGGAGGTTAGGAGAAGGTTGAGATATTATGACAAGATCTATTTCAAGTTCAGTGTGTGTCTTTCCTCTTTCCTTCTGTTCCTCCTCTATGTTAAGGAGATATTTTATAGCATGTAATTGCCATGGCACTAGCTGTCACAGTTCCAGAAAAATTCAATAAACTTCAAGAACCCAGATCTACCATACTAGTATGTGAATTTAGATTATGTAATGAGTATTTAGGTTGAAGTAGCCCTACTGTCAGTAATATGCAAGTGTTGGTGGGAGAGGTACTGAGTTAAACTCAAGGTAAGTAATAGTTCAAACTCTTGTTTTCTGGGTATCCTAGAACATGAAGTCATCTGAAATTGTCTTTCAGCATAATTTCTGTTTTGGAGAGGGATAAGAGGTTTACTTAGCTATCCATCTTGTTGATCCTATGACTTAAAAAATCTCTCCACACATTCAATAATAATCTTATTCAATGAAGGAATTCTATCCACATTTAGAATTTCATCCAAATTAAATACAAATTTGTAAAACAATTTACTCTATCTCTCTGGATGGATCTATCTATCCAGATCTGTGATATAGTAGTCCACAGAATTCCCAATGATAAAAATTTTCTAGTGTACTGTAACTTATAACCTGAGTGTATTGCTTGCTATACTCTACCCACTGTTGGGGAATTTTCTCAAAGAAGAGAAATGGGACCTCTTGGGAGAGATATTTGTCATAGGTAGATCAAATAACTGTGGGTCAAAATTGGAATCCATACTAAAAACAAAGAAATGTATTATCAGCTAAAGAATACTGTTTTAGCTGCAAAAGTTTACTTTTTTATTACTTTTTAGTCCTTTTTTGTAGTACACAGTCAATGAACTGCATTCTGTGAAAACAAGTTAGATAAATAAATCATTTTACAGGAGAGGGGAGGGCTAGGAAAAAAGAGGAATAAGTCAAAGGATATAGAGATTTCTGGGGAATTATTTACCATTCAGTTATCAGAGTTTGTTTTTGGAATGAATGAATGAGAAAACATTCCTTGTTCAAGGACAGGACAAGGGGAGAAAGAGAAATACGTCTCTTGTTTAAGAAATCCATTAAGGGAAAATATAGCAGTTATATTATCTAGAGATAACAGCTATAATTGCTGAGATCATTTGATTTGATATCTTTTGTATGACATTATATTTTATTTCTTTTTCAATAGAAATTGAATACCTTCCACTACTTAGACCACCAATTAGAGAAGAGTTCATTTAGAATGTCCCAAAATGATTTGGTCCCATTCAACTCCCCTATCTTACTACACAATTTATCTTATATTTCAAATAAATAAATATAGGTGCCTATATAAATGAGTATATCATAAATCTAAATAAACAAATACACAGAAAACATACCTATGAATATAGATTGTAATAGCAAATTTTAGGTCACAAATTAGAATACTAAATTTTCAATCACCTCTATTGTAATGGAATTTGAATTCTTGTCTGACTTCATGTATCAGTGAAAAGTGTTTTTCTCCCTATGGTTCTTGAATACTTGCTTATTTGATTAAGGAAAGGTAGTGGATAAAGCATAAGACATTCTAACAAATTCAGTTCTGATTTCAGATACTCATAAGCTATGTGACACTGGACAAGTCACCTAACTATTTTCAGCCCTGTTTTACTCATTTAGAAAAAAAGGGAATGATAACAATAGCATCTATTTCTATGTTGTAAGAATCAAATAAGATAACATTTAAAAAGTGATTTCTAAACCATACAGCATAATAGATAATAGCTACTGTTATTGCTGCTATTTATTCTTTTTTCCCCCTCTTCTATTAAAATTGATTGAAGATGAGGACTTAATACATTTCCTGTTCTGAAAGAAAAAAGTAATAGGAATATTGTGTCTTCACTAGAAATCATTCAAGTACACTTCCAGAGGTACAGTTAGGTGTCTTGGGGGAGAATTTTAGTTTAAAGATAGCTCACAGATTCCGAATCAACATGTATTATTGAGCCAAGATAAAAAAAAGGGATTTAGGGAAAACCCTTTTCCCCCAATAAGATATTTTTCAGAGCTGCTCTGACATCCCTGTTTCTTAGAGAATAGATCAAAGGATTCAACATGGGAGTAACAACAGTATAACAGAAAGTGGCCACTTTAACCAGCTCTGGGTAAATCTCTGGCAGGTGTGAGGGATATGAAAAAAAAAAAAGTTCCATAGACCAAATTCACAACCATCAGATGGGATCCACAAGTAGAGAATGCTTTCATTCATCCTTCATTGGAATGAATCTTCAGGATAGGATAAATGAGTTAGATGTACGACACCATGATGATTATGATGGTGGGCAAAATAATGATGCCAGACAAGGAGTATGATACCACCTTGTTAATAAAGATGTTAGAACATGGGCTTCTCTGTTATTGGAGGAAAGTTGCAGTAAAAAAGGTCAATTGCATGAGATGCACAGAAGGACATAGTAAAGGTATTGCTGACTTGAAGGATGGAACTAATACAGCCACAAAAATAGGATCCTGCCACCATTTGGACACAGACTTCTTGACATTCAGGCAGAATACAAGAGTGGTGAGCAGATGGCTATGAAATAGTCATATGCCATAGTAGCCAAGAGAAAATCTTCAGTCACAATAAAGATAGCAAAGAAGAACACAGCCTGCAAAGGAGATGGTCTTACTCTCAGATAAGAAGCTGTTATGGATGTAATAGCAGTGGCTTTCCTTGAGTAGGAAAGCTCAATTAAAGAAAGATTGCCTAAGAAAAAATATATTGGTGTGTTCAGGTGGGAAGCAGCCAGGATGAGAACAGTCTTACCAACGTTCCCCAAAAGGACCATGCTGTAGATAAGCAGAAATATGAAGAAAAAGATTCAAAGCTCTGGGAGACACTGGAAACCAAAAAGAATTAATTCATTCACTTGAGTAGTTGTTTATTCCTCTCTCTTCCATGGCAGAAACCTGCTGAGAATCAAGGTCAAGAAATGAACTCTAATTTTTGATCCTGATATCATCCCCACTAACAAGTATTTAATTAATTCTATAATGCCCTGGAACAAATCTCATTTAAATATACATGATAAATTTATAGAGACATATAATGTGCTGAATTATGTTCAACATTGCCATTACTGGTATCTTTGAAAAAACATATGCAGATATACTCTGCTGGAGTCTAGTTAATCATATGTTCCTAGACACTTAGAAGTTGGATAGGCAATAAGGTAATAACTCTCTTCCCTATATTACTTTCCAGATTTTGCCTGATAGTCTGTATACTTCTAAGCCAGAAAGGAAAGTAGAGACATAGAGAAAAGTAAATACATTTTTTATTTTCTGAATCATCAGTTCTTTTATTTTAGCAGCCTGTTAAGTTCCTTTTCATTATATTTATTTGCATACTCTTGAGTAATGAATGGATAGAAAAAAATCCCCAAAGTTTCTAAAGGATTCATTTGAAAGAGAAATAGAAAATAGGCAAATACTCTTTATAACTCACTAAGAAGGGAAACTTAACCAGGTACCCCTGACTCCAAGGCCGGTGCATTATCCACTGTACCACCTAGCCACCCTGACACATATAGTCTTATGGGATACTCATCATATATTCTCCTCACTGTTATTTGTTCAACTTAATGAAGGACCAGAGTAACTTGCAATCAGTCTTTCTGAATATCAATTACTTTCTTTGAAAAGGAAGGGGTTTGAAATAGGTAGTCTCTAAGGTGTCTTCTATCCATAATACTCTATGATTCTGTCCTCAGAAAAAAAGGTCTGAAAGGCACAATGTATAAGAAGGTATAATTTTCTGATAAGAGGTGACTGCATAGTACTGTCCCTTTAGGGCATTAAGTTATCATTGAAATACTATCACAAATCCTTTCCCTTAAGATGAAGTTGCCATTTTGGTATGAGCTAATTTTCTACAGGATTGCTTTTGTTTTTACAGAGATTTAAGTCTTAAGCTAAATAAAGCAAATGAGTTATATACATATATATATATATATATATATATATATATATATATATATATATATATGTGTGTGTGTATATATGTATGTATGTATTATATATACATATATGTGTATATATATATATGTGTGTATATATGTATGTATGTATTATATATACATATATGTGTATATATATATATGATGTTTCACATGAATTACCTCATTTAATCTTTACCATACTGTAATATTATTATATTATATATTATATATTATATTATATATTATTATATATTTTACAGAGGAGCCAAATGAAACATAGAGACATTAAATATATTCTCTTATATCGTAGATTAGATTCAAAACTACATGTCTCCATGGTGGCTAGAGCACCAGCCTTGGAGTCAGGAGTACCTGAGTTCAAATCTGATCTCAGACACTTAATAATTACCTAGCTGTGTGGCCTTAGGCAAGCCACTTAACTCCATTTGCCTTGCAAAAAAAAAGTCTCCTAAAATTCCTTTTTCAGCATTCATTTCACTTCTCTCTTCTGCCTCTATAAAGGGAGAAAATTCTAGCAGAGAAATTTTAGGCAGCAAACAGAAAATGAAGGAGACTCTGAAAGTTTCAGTGATCCTAGTTGGCAACTCTGATATTTAAGAAATTGCCTTCTTTGTCATATCTTTTTTGTGGAAAGAATAAAGCTATTACATATATATGTATATATAAAATTTATATTTATGTATATGTATAATATATTTATATACACATATGTGTAAAGGTATGTGCACACACATACATACATGCATGCATATACATGTGTGTATTATGGATTATGTTATTTCCAATAACCCATAGAAATATTTTGTCTTAGAGGAATGATTCTACCTCTCTTTTTTACATACACACCCCTTGAATATATACATGAATATATATATACATATGCTTTAAAATATTTAATTACTTCCTTGAAGCATAAATCTAGTGTTAAAATTTAGAAAGCAATATATTTCTTTTGGCAAAGAATGTCACTGCTTTATTTAAATTCACTGAATTGTCCCTATACTTCTTCCTTTGATATCTGATAATTCATCATGATAAGGTGGAAGACTATTGACTTGAAGTTCAAGGGTTGGGTATAAAATCTTGAACTCTGCCACTGAATTATCCAGGTGCTCTTTGTCAAGTCACTTAACCCATTTTCTCTTCAGTTTGTTCAAGTGTAAAATGAGCAGGTTGAGTTACAGACTTTCAAAGATCCCATTGAAAAGTGTCATCCTAAGCTATCAAGTAATTTTAAAAATCCAAAGTCAGCAGAAGTTATTTTGTAGATTTCTTATGTTTATGGGGAAAAGTATGGAAAATATTTATATACATACACATATATGTGTGTATATGTGTGTGTATATGTACAGATGTGTATATCTATATCTGTATATGTAGAAAACATAAGAAATGAAGATTTGAAAGGATCAAAAAGGATATCTAATTATTATGAAGACGTCAAATAAAATAGAAAATTTATTTGGACAGAGAATAGTTAAAAGTCAATTTTGATCAGCTAAAGCTGTTCTTTATATATATAGAATTTAGATTAATAATCGTATAGAATTTAGATTAATAACGCTGGCAAAAATTGTCTGGTGAAGAGATTAGCTGAACTTTGAGATGGCAAATTTGAAGGAATTTGTAGAATCTCGTTCTCTTTTGCTATTTTCAAAATTAGATGGAATCTCCTGTCTCAGTCAATTTAAGAGAAGACCAACCTCGAATTCCAGAATAGCAGATTGAAGATCAAAAACGAATTTGAACTCTCTCCCAATGCCATTCATGGCACAAAAGGGAGACAACGTTTTTTTAAAATTTTTAATTATTTAACTGAAATTAAAAAATAAACATACTTGTGGATTTTTCCCTTACCTAAAGATATTTTCTTCTTCTTTTTCTTGGTTATGTCTCTACCTATACAATTATGAAATTTCTTAGTTTTGATTCTGAAAAATGAAAAAGGATAAATAGCAGAATCCAATTTAATTACATCAATAAATCCTTTAAATCTTATACAAAGTGGTACAATATGAAGTAAACAGGATGAGAACAATGTTCATAATAAGAGCAAAATGGTAAAATAAGCAGCTATTAATGACTAAATCCAAAGGACTTTGGATGAGAAATGCTGTTCTTTTTCAGATAAAGAACTGCTAGAATCTGAATGCACATTGAGGCATTTTTAAACTTTATTATTTTTTGATTTTTGTCCGTATTATGTTTTGCAATATGACTAATATGAAAATACTTTATCTGATTGCACATGTATAATCTATGTCAAATGTCATGCCTTATCAAGGAGGGGGAAGTAAGCAAAAGAATTTGGAGGTCAAAATGTTTTTTAATATGTCAAATTTTTTGTTTCTGTATAAATGGGTTAAATAAAATAAAAATTCAATTATTTTTAAAATGAAAGAAATCTTTTCAATCACATGCAATACCCTTTTATGAGGATTCAAATTACAGGATTTGTGGTTATTTTGACTTTGTGCCAAGATAGCCACACTTTCCCATTGTTCTTATAAGAAGTTTTTCCTTTTCCTAGAAAGTTTTCTCTTTTTCTTGAAAGTATACTCTATTCTGCCACCCTTCCCAGAACAAGGTCTAGACCCTCCAAATCCCTGCCAGCACTGGGGATAATTCTTTATCAAAGCAGAAATAAGAAAGTTATGGAACTTCATAGCTAATATTAATAAAACTGAATAATCTAAATGGAGGAAACATTCTCTTGATTTCTAGGATGATTTCTATGTCTTGGAATGTAGAGAATACAAACAGGGTTATAATTTAAAGGGCAAGAAGATTCAATTTCTTCTGGTGGTACATGATGATCTTCTAAAATGGGAATGATTGGCAGTTTTGGAAATGGTAATGCAACCTTTCAAGTAACTGCAACATGGTGAATGCTCAGAGTTTTCCATAAGCAGGTTCCATTGAGTTCAGAAGGATGGCATTAGGTCAATTATGGAAATATAATGAGAGCAGTCTCCAGTGCCATGGTCCATGAGGAATCAAGTCGCAGATATTTTAGTAGCTGAGGAGTACATTATAAAATAAAGAAGTTCAAGTAAACAGGGATGATTTATCCCCACGACATTTGTTTTTTAGGTCTGTTTGGGCATCAGTTTCTCCATTGTCAAAAGGGAAAACAGATAATTACTTCCCATTTCTATCATGATAGGCACTGAAAATATAACAATGGTACACTGATCTCCATTATCTAAAGGCAAGGTTCATTATATTTCCCTCCC
Organism: Macrotis lagotis; assembly: GCF_037893015.1. Taxonomy (NCBI): domain Eukaryota; kingdom Metazoa; phylum Chordata; class Mammalia; order Peramelemorphia; family Peramelidae; genus Macrotis; species Macrotis lagotis. Next base: position 261,065,427 of record NC_133659.1, on the reverse strand, counting down.
CCCCCTAATGTAAAGGGATATTAGAAATGTTCATTCTCTGCCACTGGGTCCAACCTGCACCAATTGTGCTCCTTTAATTTCAGGGGTTTTTTTACATGCCATTTTTAAGTAATTTTTTAACAGTCGTATTGGAGGAATCTTTTACTGAAAAATATAGTAACAACACTCACAACGTAACTCTTCGAATATCTGGGGGCCTAAAATTCCTTTTCACAATATTAAATCTCTGGGGAAAGGTAAAGGATTAGATTTGCACTCACTTCCAAGTCCAGAGATTTGAAGCCTTGAGCTTGAAACCCAGACACTCTTGTTTTTTTTTTTTTCAGGACTTCAAAATACAATTGGATAAATACAAAATGAGAATAATTCTCTCAGATCCTCAATTGGGCAAATGCAAAAAGAAAATAATTCTCTCAAATCCTCAAAAGGACAAATGAAAACAATGGTTTTCTCAAAGTAAACTTCGGTTAATGGTAAAATCCTTCAAAAACCAGAATTTACGACTGGAAAAGGAGTTGCAAAGGGTAAATGAAGAAAATTCTTCTCTAAAAAAATGGAATTGGAGAAACTAATGACTTGATGAGACAACAAGATTCTGTTAAACTACACAAAATATTTAAAAATGGAAGAAAATGTAAAATACTTCATCAGTAAAACTACTTACCTTGAGAATAGATCAAGAATGGACTTCATGAAAACTGATGAGACAAAAAAAAGCCTGGACTTAATATTACAAGATTAATTACTAGAAAACTGCCCTGATATCATGGAACCATAGTACAAAATAGTTATTGAAAGACTACATCAATCCCCTATGGAAAGAGATCCTACAATGAAAACACCAAGGAATGTTGTGGCCAAATTCCAGAACTATCTGATAAAAGAAAAAAATCTTGCAAGCCACCAGAAAAAAATTTTTAAATACCAAGGAGTCACAGTAAGGATTATGCAGGACCTGCCTGCAGTAACATTAAGGGATTGAAGGGCCAAGAATGTGATATTCTGAAGAGCAAGGAAGCTTGGAAGGCAGCGAAGAATCCACTATCTGGCAAAGCTGAGCCTTGTCTTCCAGGTGAAAAGATGGACATTCAGCAAAATAGTAGACGTCCAACATTCCCTGATGAGAAGATCAGAGCTAAATAGAAAATTTGGACATCAAATAGGAGGCACAAGATACACATGACAAAGTTAAAAAAAAGGGTAAAGGTAAAAACTGCAATCCAATAAGATGAAACTGGCTATATCCCCACTTGGAAGAAAGATTCTCATAACTCTTTAGAAATGTAACTCTACTTAAGAGAACACACTTAGGGGAGGCTAGGTGGCGTAGTGGATAAAGCACCGGCCTTGGCTTCAGGAGTACCTGAGGTCAAATACAGTCTCATACACTTAATAATTACCTAGCTGTGTGGCCTTGGGCAAGCCAATTAACCCTGTTTGCCTTTCAAAAAACTAAAAAAATAAAATAAAAAAGAGAATATACTTAGCCAAGAGTGATGGTTACTCATGATTTATGCATGAGATTGTTATCCAGTAAGATGAAACTGGCTAAATTCCTGCTTGAGATTTAGAAAGACAGACTCTAATAACTGTTGAAAATTGTAAATCTGTTAGAGAGAATATATTCAGCTAGAAGTGATGGAAACTCATAACTTTTCTGTTACTCAGAATGATTTAAAAGCAATAACTCCTTAAAAGGGGGATAGTAAGGAGGCAAGAGGAAGGAAGAGCTTGAATGGAGCTAATCTCATTACATTGAGAGGTACAAAAGACCTATTGTAATAGAGGGGAAGAAGGGAGGAGGTGAGAACCACATGAATTTTCATATCATCAGACTAGGCTTAAAGTTAATTTATAGGTACTCAGTTAAGAAACTCATCTTACATTTCAAGTATTGAAAGGTGAAAAGGGGATGGGAGGTTGGAGAAGGGGAGACAAAGGGGAACTAACAGAAGGAAGCAAGGAATAATGGGGATAATGGAAAAAGGAAAGAAGGGGAGGGGGGTTGATATAGGAAGGCAAACACAGTGAATGGAGTGGTATTCAGAACAAAATACTGGAGAATATGGATGAAGCAAAAAAAGGGGGGAAAGTACAGATAGAGAGAAGATAAAATGGAGAGCAATAAATAATTAGTAATTATAACTTTGAGAAGATATCATGGAGGGCAATAAAGAGTTCATAATTATAACTTTGATATGAATAGGATGAACTCTGCCTCAAAACATAAGTGAATATCAGAGTGTATTAAAAACCAGAATCCTACAATATGCGGCTTGCAACAAACCTGTTTGTAGCAGAGAGAGACATATAGAGTAAAGGTAAAAGGTTGGAGCAAAATATATTTTGCTTCAGCTGAAATAAAAAAAGAAGTGTAACAATCTTTATCTGAGACAAAACAGTTGCAAAAATAGATAGTGTTAAAAGAGCTAAGATAGGAAACTATATCCTTCTAAAACATACCATAGACGTTAAAGTATTTTAGATACTATTTACGTATGCATCCAATGGTATAGCATCCAAATTCTTAGAGGAGAAGTTGAAAGAGTTACAGGAAGACATATCCACGCTACTGTTGGACAATCTCAACCTCTCGATCTCAGATTTACATAAATCTATTCATAAAATAAACAAGAATCAATTTAATAATGTAAATAGATGGTTAGAAAACCTAGATATGATGGACTTAAGGAGGAAACTGAAAGGAGATAGCAAGGAATATACTACTTTTTCTGCAGTACATTGAACTTATAAAAAAATTGACCATGTACTAGGGCATTAAATGAAATGGAATAATTCCAAAAATTCCTGATGAACAGACCAGAACTAAATAGAAATTTGAACAGCAAACAGGAGGTTCAAGAGACACATGAAAAGGTAAAAAACAAAAAGTAAAGGAAAAAAATGCTATCCAATAAGTTGAAATTGGCTATATCCCAGCATGGGAAAAAGATTCTCATAACTCTTGAGAATTGTAACTCTAACAGAAAGAATATACCTAGCCAGAAGTGATGGACACTTATGACTTATCCATGAGACTGCTCTCCAATGGGATGAAACTAGCTATAACCCTACTTGGGAGAAAGATTATTAAACTCTCAAGAATTGTATCTATATTAGATGGAATTTACTTAGCTAAAAGTGATAGAAACTCAGAATTTTCTACAACTAAGATTTAAAAACACCACCTTGTTCAAAAGAGGGACAGGAAGGTGATGGGAAGAGGGTAGGGGACTGAATGGGGTAAATCTCATTACACTAAGAGGTACAGAAGACCTATGGTAATAGAGGGGAAGAAGGGACAAGATGAGAAACACCTGAATCTTCTTCTCACCAGACTTGGCTCAAAGTTAACTTACACACATATTCAGATAACTTAAAAAACATCTAACCTCTCAATATTAAAAGGGGAAAAGGGGAGTGGTAATGGAGAAAGAGAGGGGTAGAAAAAGGGGAACTAACAAAGGAAGCCAAGGGAAAAGGGAAAGGGGAAAGAAAGGAGAGTGTTGGGTATAGGAGGGTAAACACACTGAAGTGGGTGGTATTCAGAAAAAAAATTCTGGGAATACAGATAAAGGTGGGGGGGAAGGGGAAAAATACAAACAGAGGGAAGATAACATGGAGGGCAAAAAAGTATTAGTAATTGTAACTTTGAATGTGAATGCAAATAGCAAAGTGGATAAAAACCAGAATCCTACACTATGCTTCTTACAAGAAACTCCTTGAAGCAGAGAGATACATATAGAGCAAAGGTAAAAGTTTAGAGCAAAATATATTTTGCTTCAGCTGAAGTGAAAAAAGTAAGGGTAACAATCCTTATCTCAGACAAAGCAGCAGCAAAAATAGATAGTGTTAAAAGAGATAAGGAAGGAAACTATATCTTCCTAAAAGGTACCAGAGAAAATAAAGTGATTTCAGTTCTTAATATATGTGTACCCAATGGGAAAGCATCCAGATTCTTAGAGGAGAAGCTGAAAGAACTACAGGAAAATATAGACAGCAAAACTCTATTAGTGGGAACCCTCAACATCCCACTCTCAGATCTAGATAAATCGAATCATAAAAATAAACAAGAAAGTAGTTAAGGAGGTAAATAGATTGTTAGAAAAACTTGATATGTTAGACTTATGGAGGAAATTTAATGGGGATAGAAAGGAATATACCTTTTTCTCTGCAATACATGTCACTTATACAAAAATTGACCATATACTAGGGCATAAGAACCTAATGATCAACTGCAGAAAGGCAGAAATAGTGAATACATTGTTCTCACATCACAATGCAAATAAAAGTCATATGCAAAATTGGGCCAGGGAGATATAGACCCAGAACCAATTGGAAACTGAATAACTTCATTTTAAAACATGAGTGGATCAAAAAGCAAATTATAGAAAGAATTAATCATTTTATCTTAGATAATGACAATAATGAAACAACATACCAAAACCTAAGGGATTCACTCAAAGTGGCCATCAGGGGATATTGTTAAATGCTCACATGAATAAATTAGAGAAAGAGGAAATCAATGAACTAAATATGCAACTAAAAATTAGAGAAAGAACAAATTAAAATTAGAAATTCTAAAAATTAAGGGAGAAATTAATAAAATTGAAAGCAAAAAAAGCCTATTGAATTAATAAAAAGCCCAAAAGTTTGTTTTATGAAAAAACCAATAAAATTAATAAATCTCTGGTCAGTTTGATTAAAAAAAGAAGGAAGAAAACCAAACTGCTACTATCATAAATGAAAAAGTTGAAGTCACCACCACTGAGGAGGAAATTAAAGTAATAATTTGAAATTATTTTGCCCAACTCTATGCCAATAAATTTGATAATCTAAGTGAAATAGGTGAATATTTACAAAGATATAAATTGCCCAGGTCAAATGAAGAGGAGATTAAATACCTAAACAACCCTATCTCAGAAAAAGAAGTTCAACAAGCCATCATTGAACTCGTGGATTCACAAGTGAATTCTACCAAATATTTAAGGAAAAATTGGTTACAATTCAATATAAAATCTTTGGGAAAATAGGGAAAGATGGAACTCTGCCTAACTCTTACTATGAAATAATATGGTGCTGATACCTAAACTAGGAAGAGTTAAAACAGAGAAAGAAAATTATAGACTTATTTCTCTGATGCATATAGATGCAAAAATCTTAAATAAAATCTTAGCAAACCAAATACAAGTTATCACTGGGATAATAAATTTTGACCAAGTAGGATTGATTCCAGGAATGCAGGGCTGGTTCAATATTAGGAAAACTGTTAGTATAATCAATTATATCAACAAAAATCTATCAGAAATTGTATCATCATATAAATAGATGCTGAAAAAGCTTTTGACAAAATACAGCACCCATTCTTACTAAAAACACTAGACAGTGTAGGAATAAATGGACTGTTCCTTAGAAAAATTAGCAGTATCTATCTGAAATCATCAGCAAGCATTATATTCAATGGGGAGAGGCTAGAGGTATTCCCAATAAGATCAGGGGTGAAACAAGGATGCTTATTATTAGCAATACTATTCAATATCATATTAGAAATGTTAGCTTCAGCAATTATGAAAAGAAATTGAAGGAATTAGAATTGGGAAGGAAGAGACAAAACTCTCACTCTTTGAAGATGACATGATGGTATACCTAGAGAATCCCAAGAAGTCATCCAAACATCTACTGAAAACAATTAGCAATTTTAACAAAGATGCAAAATATAACATAAACCCTCATAAATCACAACTTTTCTATATATGACTAGCAAAATACAGCAGGAAGAGCTAGAAAGAGAAATCCCATTCAAAGTAACGTCAGACAATGAAAACAATTATAAACACTTCTTACACAAACTAAATCAGATTTAAATAACTGGGCAAATATTAACTGCTCATGGATAGGTAGAGCTAATACAATAAAAATGACAGTTCTACCAAAGCTAACCTACCTGTTTAATGCCCTACCAATCAAAATTCCAAAAAAAATTATTTTAATGAGTTAGAAGAAGCTGTAAGTAAATTCATATGCAGAAATAAAAAGTCATAAACTTCCAGGGATTTAATGAAAAAAGGACAAAATAAAGGGCTTTAGCTCTACCTGATCTAAAATTATGTTATAAAGCATCAGTCATCAAAACTATCTCATAATGGCTAAGAAATAGAGTGGTGGACCAGCAGAAGAGACTAGGTGCAATAGCAGGAAACAAATATACGAATCTGCTGTTTGATAAACCCAAAGAGTCCAGCTATTGGGATACAAACTCTCTCTTTGATAAAAAAAACTACTGGGAAAAGTGGCAGTTAATATGGAAGAATCTGAGATTAGATCAACACCTCACACCCTATACCAAGATAAGACCCAAATGAATAGAGAATTAAGGCATAAAAACCATACAATAAGCAAATTAGAAGATCAAGAACTAGTTTACCTGTCAGATCTATTGAAAGGGAAGCAGTTTATGACTAAGTAAGAGATTGAGAACATCACTAAAAACAAGCTAGATGATTTCGATTACATTAAATTAAAAAGCTTTTGCAATGACATAACCACTGCAACCAAGATCAAAAGAAAGGTAGTAAACTGGGAAACACTCTTTACAACTAATGTTTCTGATAAAGGACTCATTTCTAAAATATACAGAGAACTGAGTCATACTTTTTTTAAAAAAAGCCATTCCCCAATTGACAAATGGTTAAGGGATATGCAAAGGCAATTTACAGATGAGGAGATCAAAGCAATCCATAGTCATATGAAAAATTGCTCTGAATCATTACTTATTAGAGAATTTCAAATTAAAGTTTCTCTGAAGGACCACCTCACACCTCTCAGACTGGCCAATATTACCAGAATGATAATGATCTTTGTTGGAAGGGTTGTGGGAAATCTGGGACACTATTACATTTTTGGTGGAGCTGTGAACTCATCCAACCATTCTGGAGAGCAGTTTGGAACTACACCCAAAAGGCAACAAAAATGTTCATACATTTTGATCCAGCATTACCCCTACTGGGTCGATACCCTGAAGAGATGATGAAAAAGGGTAAAAACATTATTTGTACAAAAGTATTCATAGCAGCTTTGTTTGTGGTGGCAAAGATTTGGAAATCAAGTAAATGTCCTTCAATTGAGAAATGGTTTAGCAAACTGGTATATGTATGTCATGGAACACTATTGTTCTATTAGAAAGCAGGAGGGATGGGAATTCTGGGAAGCCTGAAGGGATTTACATGAACTGATGTGGAATGTGATGAGCAGAACCAGAAAAACACTATATATCTTAACAGAAACATGGGGACTATGATCAACCTTGGTGGACTTGTCTATTCCATCAGTGCAACAATCAGGGACGATTTGGGGCTGTCTGCAATGTAGAATACCATCTGTATCCAGAGAAAGTACTGTGGAGTTTGAACAAAATCCAAGGACTATTTTCATTAATTTAGGGGGAAAAACTGATATCTTATTGTCTGATCTTGTTATCTCTTATACTTTATGTTTCTTCCTTAAGGATATGATTTCTCTCTCATCACACTCAATTTGGATCAATGTACAACATGGAAACAATGTAAAGACTGACAAATCGTTTTCTGTTGAGGACTGGGAAGGGAAGTAAGATTGGGGAAAAAATGTAAAACTTAAAACAAATAATATCTTTTAAAAAAAGTAATTCTAAATGTTAAGGGAGAAATTAATGAAAACAAAAGCAAGCAAACTATTGAACTCATAAATAAAACCAAGACCTTGTTTTATGTAAAAATCATTAAAATTGATAAACTTCTGGCCAATTTGATTAAAAAAGGAAGAAGAATAACATATTGCTAATATCATTAATCAAAAAAGATGAACTCACCAGCAGTAAGGTAGAAATTAAAATAAGACTTTGGAATTACTTTGCCCAACTTTATGCCAATAATGTGAAATGGATGAATATTTACAAAAAAATATAAGTTGCCCAGATTAAATGAAGAGTAATGTAAAAACCTAAATAACACTATCTCAGAAAAAAGAAATTCAACAAGCCATTATTAAACTCCCTAAGAAAAAAAATCTCTAGGGCGAGATGGATTCACAAGTGAATTCTGTCAAACATTTAAGGAACAATTGGTTCCAATTCTATATAAACTGTTAGGAATAATAGGTGAAGATGGAACTCTGTCCAACTCTTTCTATGACACCCATATGGTGCTGATACCTAAACCAGGAAGAGTTAAAACAGAGAAAGAAAATTATAAACCTATCTCCCTGATGAATATAGATGCAAAAATCTTAAATAAAATCTTAGCAAAATGATTACAAGTTATCACTAGAGCAATACATTATGATCAAGTAGGATTTACCCCAGGAATGTAGGGCTAGTTCAATGTTAGAAAATCTGTTAGTATAATTAATTAATAATTCAATAACAAACCTATCAGAAATCATATGATTATATCAATAAATGCTGAAAAGTTTTTGACAAAATACAGCATCCATTCCTACTAAAAACACTAGAGATTTTAAGAATAAATGGAATGTTCCTTAGAACAGTAAGCAGTACCTAACTGAAGCCATCAACAAGCATTATATGCAATGGGTTTAGATGAAAAGCATTCCTAATAAAATAAGGAGTGAGTCAAAGATGCCCATTATCACCACTACTATCCAATATTACATTAGAAATGTTAGGTTCAGCCATAAGAGAAGAAAAAGGATTTGAAGGAATTAGAATTGAGAAGGAAGAGACAAAACTCTCTCTCTTTTCTGATGATATGAGGGTATACCTAAAGAATATAAAAAATCATCTAAAAAACTTCTAGAAATAATTAGCAACTTTAGCAACATGACAGGATATAAAACAAACCCTCAAAAACCCTCACCATTTATATATATATGACCAGCAAGATACAGCAGAAAGAGCTAGAAAGAGAAATCCTAAAGTAACATCAGACAATATAAAATACCTGGAAGTCTATCTGCCATGGCAGACTCAAAACCTTTTTTGAAAACAATTACAAAACACTTCTCGCACAAATAAAATCAGATTTAAATAGCTGGACAAACATCAACTGCTCATGGATAGATCAAGCTAAAATAATAAAAATGACAATTCTACCAAAACTAAACTACTTGTTCAGTGCCTTATAAATAAAAATTCTAAAAAATTACTTCAATGAGTAAGAAAACGTTGTAAATAAATGCATATGGAGAAATAAAAAGTAAAGAATTTACAGGAATTAAATTAAAAAAATGCAAAAGAAGGTGGCTTAGCCTTACCAGATCTAAAATTATATTATAAAGCATCAACCATCAAAACTGTCTGGTATTGGCTAAGAAATAGACTGGTGGATCAGTGGAATAGACTAGGTGTATTAGCAGGAAACATTAATCTGCTCTTTGATTAACCCAAAGAGTTCAGCTATTGGGATAAAAACTCTCTCTTCAATAAAAACTGTTAGGAAAATTGGAATATAGTATGGAAGTAACTTAGATCAGACCAACACTTCACACCCTATACCAAGATAAGATCAAAATGGATACAGGATCTAGATATAAAAACACTCTAGATAATATTGATTACATTAAATTAAGAAGCTTTTGCATGAACAAAACCAATGTAAACAAGATCAAAAGAAATGTAGTAAATTGGGAAAAGATCTTTATAACTAGTATTTTTGTACAACGGACTCATTTCTAAAATATACAGAGAACTGAGTCAAATTTTCAGAAAAAAAAAAACAATCCATTCCCCAATCGAGAAATGATCAAAGGATATACAGATATACAAAGGAAATTTACAGATGAGGAAATCAATCCATATTGACTTGAAAAATTACTCTATACCATGCAAATTAAAGCATCTCTGAGGTACCACCTCACATCTCTCAGACTTTCCAATATGACCAGAAAGGACACTCATCAATGCTGGAAGGGATATGGGAAATCAGAGACACTAATACATTGATGGTGTAGCTATGAACTCATGCAACTTTTTAGGAAAGATTTAGAATTACACCCAAAGGACAACAAAAATGCGCCTACCCTTTGATCCAGCAATACCACTACTGGTATTGAAGTGATTATGAAAAAGGGTAAAAACATCACTTGTACAAAAGTATTCATAGCAGCCCTGTTTGAGGTGCCAAAGAATTGGTAATTAAGTAAATGTTCTTCAATTGCGTAATGGTTTAACAAATGGTGGTATGTGTATGTCATGGAACACTGTTGTTCTATTAGAAACCAGGAGGGATGGGAATTCAGGGAAGCATGGAAAGATTTGTATGAACTGATGATGAATGAGATGAGCAGATCCAGAAAAACATTATGCACCCTAACAGCATCATGGTGTTGATGATCAACTTTGATGGACTTGCTCATTCCATCAGTGTAACAATCAGGGATAATTTTGGGCTATCTAAGATGGGGAATGCCATCTGTATATAGATAAAAAATTGTGGAGTTTGAACAAAGACCAAAGACTATTACCTTTAACTTAGAAATAAATACTGTTAGGTTATTATGTAATTTTGCTATCCCTTAAATTTTATTTTTCTTCCTTAAGGATATGATTTCTCTCTCCTAACATTCAAAACTGTTATCTTATTATATAATTTTGCCTTCTCTCATACTTTACTTTTCTTCCTTAAGGATATGATTTCTCTCTCATCACAATTAACTTAGGTCTATGTATACCATGGAAACAATGTAAAGACTAACAGACTACCTTCTGTGGGGGATGTGGGGAGGAAGCAAGAATAGGGAGAAAAATGTAAAACTCAAAATAAATAAAATTTTTCTTTAAAGAAAATATAAATGGATGGGCTTAGATTTGAGGTTTTTTGATCTATTCTCAAAAGTTGTACTTTCATTTATCTAGACAAGTGTAAAGTTTGGAACAATTAGCCCACTTTGTTCTGTGGAGATATTTTGTCAAAAGAAATCATAAATTCATATTAAGTGATGGGAACCTTATTTTTACTCTGATAATAAATTCAAAGAAAAGAGTTCAGTTGATTTCTGGTTGTTTCTGTTCTCTATTTTTGTGGTCACAACTTTAGTTCCCAGAACAAGTAAATGAGTCAATTTAAAAGAACATGTGCTTAAACAAACATGATTTTCAATATCTATTGTGATAATATTCCTTAAATATGACTATGGGGATTTCATTCCTCTTACTGAGTGAAAAAGGAGTTCAATCTTTAAAAAATTTTCTTGAATATTTTAATAAATAAAGCCCTCTAGATATCCTATAATTATCATTTAACAGATAATAACCAAAACTAGTGGTCTAATATATAAGAAGGTATGCATATCTGTGTGAGAAAGAGACAGAGTCATGGAAAGACAGAGAGACAAGGGGGGGAAAGAGGAGAAGTGAGAATGAAGGACACAGGGAAAGAAAAACCACATTACTGTCTCATTACCAGAAAAAAATCTAAATGAACATTGTTAAAGTAAGGTATGGAGCTTGAGAGAAATAAAAAAGATTGCTTCCATTAAGGATGAAGAGAAGTCAAAGAAGATGATGAGAAAGGAGAGAAATGCTTTCTGATGCAACTGTTTTTCCTTGTGCCTTTCAGAGTATACGTATAGAGAATTTACTCTTTTAAGAGAAAATGAGGAGTATAGTACTTTTCACAGGAGAAGAGAAATCAATTGGCAATAAAATGAGAATTTGAAGTGATCCTGGATATGATCTCTTACACAATCAAAATATTGTTAACAATTATCTACATATTCTTTATTGTAATTTCATTTGTTAATTCTACTTGTTCTTTAATTTTAACCTTTACTTAATAATAAGATAAAGTATTCTACCAGTACTTAAATGGTACTTGGAAATTAATAGGTGCTTAATAAATATTTAGTGATTGATTAATTTTGAGATATAAGAGTAATTACTACTTCACTTTATTTAAAACTCATATTACATGAATTTGGATGAATAATCAAGCTAAATAATTAATATGAAAGATTTCAATTTGATTGATTAGGAAGAAGATATTAAATCATTTGCTTGGATTAGGAACTTGCATTGATCCTATAAAAAAGATAGCAAGTAAAGTGGTAGGCTGAGGCATAACTTCCAAATGATTAATGGATGATTATAAATGAGAAGTTATCCTCGATTTTGGAGATGAAAGTTGGATTTGATATGGTGTTTCTATGAGACAAAGATGGGGATGGGATTTGAAGATGGGATATTTCCATTGCAAAAGCAATGATACACTGTATATAACAAATGATACACTTTATGAATGGAAAAAAGTTAGATAGCCATAAAGCATGTGAAAAGGAGTACTATACCATAAGGTAGGAAAGATAATTATGATGGTTTCCTAAGATGTAAAATGAAAATTTTTTTAGAATTTATTATTTTATTTCCCCTAATTAACATGTAAGAGTAATTGTTCCAATTAGCTCTGGGTCTATATCTCCCTGGCCCAATGTTGCATATAACTTTTATTGCATTTTGATCTGAGAAAGATGTATTCACTATTTCTGACCTTCTGCAGTTGAACATTAGGTTTATAAGCCTTAGTAGATGGTAAATTTTTGTATAAGTGCCATGTACTGCAGAGAAAAAGGTATATTCCTTTCTATCCCCATTCGATTTCCTCCATAATTCTATCATAAATAGTTTTTATAACAATCTATTTACCTCCTATTCTTTCATGTTTAGGATTATATTTATCTAGACATGAGAGTGGGAAGTTGAGGTCTCCCACTACTTGTGCTTTGCTGTGTCTTCCTGTAGTTCTTTGAGCTTCTCCTCTAAGAATTTGGATGCTATTCCATTTGGTGCATATATATTCAGTATTGAAATCACTTTGTTGCAAATGTTACCTTTTAGGAGGATATAGTTTCCTTCATTATACCTTTTAATGCTATCTATTTTTGCCGCTGCTTTGACTGAAATAAGGATTAGTACCCCTGCTTTTTTTCACTTCAGCTAAAGCAAAATATATTTTGCTCTAACTTTTCCCCTTTACTCTACATGTATCACCCTGCTTCAAAGGAGTTTCTTGTAAGCAGCATATTGTAGGATTCTGGTTTTTAATCCACTCTGCTATGTGCTTATGTTTTGAGGGAGAGTTCATCCTATTCACATTCAAAGTTATAATTACTAGCTTTTTATTGCCCTCCATGCTATCTTCCTTCTGGTAGTATTTTTCCCATCCCCCATTCATATTTCCCAGTATTTTGTTCCTGAATACCACCCCCTTCAGTGTGTTTGCCCTCCTATATCAACCCCTCCCCACTCTTTCCCCTTTCCCTTTTTCCTCTTCCCTTTCCTTCTTTTGGTTAATACCCTTTTTTTCTCCCCCTCCCTTTTTCTGTTACCCCCTCCCCTTTTCCCCTTTTAATACTTGAGAGGTTAGATGTTTTTTAAGTTACTGAGTATGTTTGTAAGTTGACTTTAAGCCAAGTCTGATGAGACAAAGATTCAGGTGTTTCTCATCTCCTCCCTTCTTCCCCTCTATTACGATAGATCTTTTTTACCTCTTAATGTAATGAGATTTACCCCATTAAATCTCCTCCCTCCTCCAGTCTCCTTCCTGTCCCCCTTTTTAAGGAGGAGGTATTTTTAAATCATTCTGAGACATAAAAAATTCTGAGTATCCATCACTTTTAGCTAAGTACATTCTATCTAATAGAGTTTCAATTCTTGAGAGTTATTAGAGTCTTTCTCCCAAGTAGGGTTATAGCCAGTTTCATCCCATTGGATAACACTCTCATGGATAAGTCATGAGTTCCATCACTTCTGGCTAGGTATATTCTCTCTGTTAGAGTTATAATTCTCAAGTTATGAGAATCTTTCTTCCCATGCTGGGGTATAGCAAATTTAAACTTATTGGTTAGCAGTTTTATGTTTGTTACCCCCCTTTTTTTACCTTTTCACATATGTCTTGAACCTCCTGTTTGATGTCCAGATTTTCTATTTAGCACTTTCATTCTATTTAGCACATTTCATCAAAAATGTTTGGAATTCTTCCATTTTGTTAAATGTCCATTTTTTGCCCTTCAAAAGAAGACTTAGCCTTGTGGTATAGTGGATTCTTGGCTGCATTCCAAGCTCCCTTGCTCTTTGGAATATATCATTCCAGGCCCTTTGATCCCTTAATGTTCATGCAGCCAGGTCCTGCATAAACCTTTTTTTAAGGCAAGGCAAATGGGATTAAGTGGCTTGTCCAAGGCCACACAGCTAGGTAATTCTTGAGTGTCTGAGGCCAGTTTTGAACTCAGGTCCTCCTGACTCCAGGGCCATTGCTCTATCCCTGCACCACCTAGCTGCCCTCCTGCCTAATCCTTACTGTGGCTCCTTGGTATTTAAATTGTTTCTTTCTGGCTGCTTGCAGGATTTTCTCTTTCATCTGACAGTTCTGGAATTTGGCCACAATATTCCTTGGTGGTTTCATTTTAGAATCCCTTTCTGGAGGGGATCAATGTATTTTTTCAAAATACTTTGCCCTCTGATTCCATGATATCCAGGCAATTTTCCATCACTAGATCCTGCAATAGGAAGTTCAGGATTTTTTTCTCTTCAATGTTTTCAGGAAGAACAAAAATTCTCAGGTTGCCCCTCTTCAATGTATTTTCGAGGTAAGTGGTTTTAGTGATGTGGTATTTTATGATTTTTTATATTTTTTTATATTTTTTTGGTTTTGAATAACCTCATTTTAAAGACTGAATGGAACAAATAACAAATAATAAAAATAATTAATTATTTTTCCTAGATAATGCCAATAATGAAACAACATACCAAAACCTATGGGATTCACTCAAAGAGGCCATCAGGGGATACATTATAACTTTAAATGCTTATGTGAATAAATTAGAGGAGGAGGAAATCAATGAACTAAATACGGAACTAAAAAAGTTAGAGAAAGAACAAATCAAAAATCCCCAATTTAATACCAAATTAGAAATTCTCAAAATTGAAGGAGAAATTAGTAAAATCAAAAGTAAAATAAATATTGAATTAATAAAAAACCCAAAAGTTGGTTTTATGGAAAAAACAATAAAATTGATAAATCTCTGGTCAATTTATTAAAAAAAGAAAGAAGAAAACCAAATTCCTACTATCATAGGTGAAAAAGGTGAACTCACCACCAAGGAGGAAGAAATTAAAGTAATAATTTGAAATTATTTTGCCTAACTCTATGCCAATAAATTTGGCAATCTAAGTGAAATGGATGAATATTTTCAAAAATATAAGTTGCCCATGGTAAATGAAGACGAGATTAAATACCTAAACAACCCTATCTCAGAAAAAGAAATTCAACAAGCCATCATTGAACTCCTTAAGAAAAATTCTCCATGGCCTGATGGATTCACAAGTGAATTCTACCAAACATTTATGGAAAAATTGGTTACAATTCTATATAAACTCTTTGGAAAAATAGGGGAAGATGGAACTCTACCTAACTCGTTCTATAAAACCAATATGCTGCTGATACCTAAACCAGGAAGAGTTAAAACAGAAAAAGACAATTATTAGACCTATCTCCCTAATAAATATAGATGCAAAAATCTTAAATAAAATTTTAGCAAAATGATTACAAGTTATCACTGGGATAATAAAATTTGACCAAGTAGCATTCATTGCAGGAATGCAGGGTTGGTTCAATATTAGGAAAACTGTTAGTATAATCAAATATATCAACAACAAACCTATCAGAAATTATATCATCATATCAATAGATTCTGAAAAAGCTTTTGGCAAAATACAGCACCCATTCCTACTAAAATCACTAAAGATTGTAGGAATAAATGGATTGTTCCTTAGAATAATAAGTAGTATCTATTATTATATTCAATGAGGATAGGCTAGAGGCATTCCCAATAAGATCAGGGGTGAAACAAATATGCCCATTATCACCACTACTATTCAATATAGTATTAGAAATGTTAGCTTCAGCAATTAGAGAAAGAAAAAAATTGAAGCAATTAAAATTAGGAAGGAAGAGACAAAACTCTCACTCTTTGAAGATGACATGATGGTCTACCTAGAGAATCCCAAGAAATCATCTTCAAAATTACTGGAAACAATTAGCAATTTTAGCAAAGTTGCAGAATATAAAATAAACCCTCATAAATCTCTGTTTTTCTATATATGACTAGCACAATACAGCAGGAAGAGCTAGAAAGAGAAATCCCATTCAAAGTAACCTCAGACGTTGTAAAATTACTGGGAGTATATTTGGCAAGGCAGACTCAGAAACTTTTTGAAAACAATTATAAAACATTTTTCACACAGATTAATTCAGATTTAAATAAATGGGCAAACATCAAATGCTCATGCATAGGTAGAGTTAATATAATAAAAATGACAATTCTACCAAAACTACCTGTTTAGTGTCCTACCAATCAAAATTCCAAAAAATTACTTTAATAAGCTAGAAAAGTTTTACGTAAATTCATATGGATAAATAAAAAGGCAAGAATTTTAGTAATTATTGGAAAAAGTGCAAAAGAAGGAGGCTTAGCCTTACCTGATCTAAAATTATATTATATTATATTATATTATATTATATTATATTATATTATATTATATTATATTATATTATATTATATTATATTATTTATATTATATTAATTATATTATATTAATTATAAAAGTCATCAAAACTGTCTGGTATTGGCTATGAAATAGAATGGTGGACCTGTGGAATAGCCTAGGTGCAATAGCATGAAACAATTATAGCAATCTGCTGTTTGATGAACCAAAAGAGTCCAGCTATTGGGATAAAAACTCTCTCTTTGATAAAAACTGCTGGGAAAACTGGAAGTTAGTATGGAACAATCTGAGATTAGATAAACACTTCACACCCTATACCAAGATAAGATCCAAATGGATACAGGATTTAGATATCAAAACCATATATTAAGCAAATTAAAAGATCAAGGACAACTTTACCTGTCAGATCTATGGAAAGGGAAGCAGTTTATGACTAAGTAAAAATGGAGAACATCATTAAAAGCAAAGTAGATGATTTTGATTACATTAAATTAAAAAGCATTTGCACAGACAAAACCACTGTAACCAAAATCCAAAGAAATGTAGAAAACTGGAAAAGAATCTTTAAAACTAATGTTTCAGATAAAGGACTCATTTCTAAAATATGCAGAGAACGGAGTCATATTTTAAAAAAAAATAGCCATTCCCCTATTGACAAATGGTCAAAGGATCTGCAAAGGCAATGTACAGATGAGGAGATCAAAGCAATCCATAATCATATGAAAATTGCTTTAAATTATTATATTTTAGAGAACTGCAAATTACAGCTTATCTTATCTGAGGTACCACCTCACAGCTCTCAGACTGGCCAATATGACCAGAAAGGATAATTATCATCGCTGGAAGGGTTGTGGGAAATCTGGGATACTATTATGTTTTTGGTGGAGCTGTGAACTCATCCAACATTTCTGGTGAGCAATTTGGAACTATGCCCAAAGGGCAACAAAAATGTTCATCCCCTTTGATCCAGCAATAGCACTACTGGGTACCCTGAAGAGATGATGAAAAGGGATAAAAACATCACTTGTACAAAAATATTCATAGCAGCCCTGTTTGTGGTGGCAAAGATTTGGAAATTAATTAAATATCCTTTAATTGGGGAATGCCTTAGCAAACTGTGGTATATGTATGAAATGGAACACTATTGTACTATTAGAAACCAGGAGGGTTGGGAATTCTTGGAAGCCTGGGACGATTTACATGAACTAGTACAGAGAGAGATGAGCAGAACCAAAAAAATCCTGTACCTTCTAACATTAACATGGGTGCGATGATCAACCCTGGTGGACTTGCTCATCCCATCAGTGCAACAATCCGGGATAATTTGGGGCTGTCTGCAATGTAGAATACCATCTGTGTCCAGAAAACAACTGTAGAGTTGGAACAAAGACCAAGGATTATTACCTTTAATTTAGGATAAAACAGATATCTTATTGTCTGATCTTGCTGTCTCTTATACTTTATGTTTCTTCCTTAAGGATATGATTTCTCTCTCATCACACTCAATTTGGATCAATGTTTACAGTGGAAACCATGTAAAGACTGACAAATTGCCTTCTGTTGGGGTAGGGGGAGATAAGGATGATTAGGGGGAAAAATTGTAAAACTCAAAATAAATAAAATATTTAAATAAAAAATTAAAAGAATAATTTTCCATTCATTTTTATAATTTTGAGCTCCAAATTTTCTCTCTTCCTTCTTTCCCATCATTCTCAATGAGAAGGCAAGAAATTTGATGTCAGTTTTATTTGTTAGTCATGTAAAATTTATTTCCATAATAGTCACATTATGAAAAGATCATAGACAAAAAGAGAAAACCCTCAAGAAAAATAAAGTATAAATATTTTTTTAATCTGTATTCAGACACTCTCAGCTCTTCCCTGGTTAATGGATAGCATTTTTTTTCATCATAAGTCTTTCAGAGATTTATTGGAGCATTTCATTGCTGAAAATAACTGAGCCATTCACAGCTGATCAAGTTACAATATTACGGTTACCTTGCATATAGTACATTTCACTTTGCATCCTGCTCATCTAAATGCTAAAAAACTAAATTACATTTACTCCAAAGAGGAACAATGAAGATCAGTGGAATTTCTTGGGAAAAAAGAGTGACATGGTCAAGTTTGAATTTAAGGAAAATTAACTTGACAATTGTGTGGAGGATAGAGTGCAGTAAGGACAACTTGAGTTAGAAAGGCTAGTTAGAATGTTTTTACAACTGTTGTTTAAAATGACAATCCAATATAGAAAATCCATTGCTCCTTATGGAGTAGCAACAAAGCAAATAGAAACTTAATTTAAATATCATTTCCATAGATTAAAATAATATCCATTTCTGATGCTGAACCATTTTTCTGAGCTAAAATTTATGATCTGTGCAATGTGAATTTCCCAGGCTTTGGAGGACAGGAAAAATTTGAGACATAGGATCAAGACCTATTTCAAGTTCAGATGAGTGTCCCTTTTTTTCCTTTTCTTCCTCCTCTATCTTACAGAGATCATTTGCAGCCCATAATTTCCATAGCATGAGCTGTCACAGTCCCAGAAAAATTCTACAAAGTTCCAGAGCTCAGATTTACATGATACTGGACAAAGGGAGGAGGCTTAAGTTGTGGGATTGGATTTAATAATAAACCTATAGTTGAGGTCTTTTTGTCAGTCAGTACAGACTCATTTTCAGTATCATGGTGGTGGTGATGAATAACATTTCTGTTTTGTATAGGGGTGAAAAGTCATAGTGATCAGAGAAATATATAGTTCTCTGTTTTCTTGATCAATGATTTAAAAATCATCCCCCTCTCCCGACATAAACAATCTTCATTTCAATAACATCTGACTCAGGGAAGGAAATCTATCCACATTTTGCATATCAATCTAAAAGATAAAAAATCAGAGAAATATATTTGGTCTATATGTCTGTCTATTGATCTATTGATCTAACTCTCTATCCATCTAGATCCTGATTCAATCAACGTTCTACAGAATTCTCAAAGAAGAAACCCCTTCTGCCAAGGGAAATTTGCTTCTATATTGAAACTTATAAGTTGAGAGTGTTGCCTAATGCATTGATATTAAAGATCTTGGGCCAAATAGCTAGTATGTGTCACAGGCAAAACTTTAAAGTATTCTTTACTTAGAGGTCCACACTGTACCCACTGTTGGAAAATTCTCTCAACTAAGGAATGGGAAGGGCAAAGAAATGAAAGCAAAGAAATGTATTCGCAGCTAAAGAAGACTGATCACTGAGAGCAGTTTCAATTATCAAAGTTTAATTTTTATAAACATTTAGTTCTGCTTAGAGTTCACAGGTAATTAGCAGTATTCTGTGGAAAATTAGGATACATAAGAAAACTATATTACTGGAGAGAGAGAATTATAAAAAAGAGGAATAAGCTAAAGAGAAAGGAGGTTTCTGGGGGCGATATTTACCATTCATCTGGCATGATTTCTTTTTGGAATGAGAACATGAGGAAAAACCATTTCCAGTTTAAGGGCAGGACACAAGAGGAGGACAACAAATAATTTTACTCTTGTTAAAGTAATCCATTTAGACAAAATTGCAGTTATTTTATCCAATGATGAGAAGCAGTTGTTGAGATCATTTTATTTCTTGCTTCTTACATAGTTTATAGCATTTTATTTCCCCTCAAATAGTGGAACTTTCTAAATGGGCTTACCACTATTAGATCCTCAAATAATTAAGAGATTAGCCCATTTAGAATGTCCAAAATAATTTTGGTTCCACTTAGTACCACTTGCTTACCTAATACTTTAGTTTATGTTCCAAATGAATAAACATAGATATCCATATAAATGTATAAATAAACATCTAAAGAAATAAATAGAAAACACACCTTCAAATATAGATTGTCAACAAATGACATGGAGAAAAAATTTAGCTCTGCAAATTTAATAAACCAAATTCCCAATTACTTCTTTAAATATGCAATGACCATTGGGGTTTAAATTCTCCTTTGACAGGAGTTATCTATGTGAAAAGTATTTTTCCCCTTATGGTTCTTGAATGCTTATTTGTTTGCTTAAAGGTAGGTAATGAGATAGCAGACAAGATCTTGAATTCAGATCTGGTCTCAGAAATTCACTAGTTATGTGACACCGTACAAGTCACTTAACCATTTTCTACTTCAGTGTCCTCAATTAAAAACAGGAATAACAATAATGGAATCAATCACCCAGATCTGGTGCACGAATATGACATAAAATTCTAAAATTGGAAACATAATATAATTGATACTTATTGTTATTGCTGTTTTGTTCCTTTTTTTACTCTATCTGAAAAACTCATCTATGAGGTTCAGTACTTAAAGCAATTATTATCCTGAAGGAAAAGTAGATGGAATATCTTCACTAAAATAATCTTCACCAGAAAGCATTCAAATAGACCTCCAGAGGGACAAATAGGTGACTTAGGGTAGAATCTTAATGTAAGATATTCACAGATACAGAATCAACATGTTTTAAATGGGACAAGGCAGTAATGACAAAGGAATTTAGAGAAAAAAGTTTTTCCTATGTAAGAAAATTTTCAGAGCTTCTTTGACATCCTTGTTTCTTAGAGAATAGATCAAAGGGTTCAACATAGGAGTAACAACAGTGTAACAGAAAGAGGCCACTTTACCCAACTCTGGGTTACTGGCCGGTGTGAGGTACATAAAAGAAACAGTTCCATAGAGCAAACTCACAACCATCAGATGGGATCCACATGTAGAGAATGCTTTCATTTGTCCTTCACTGGAACGGATCTTTAGGATAGTAGAAATGATATAGATGTAGGACACCATGATGATTATGATGGTAGGCACAATAATGATGATAGATAAGATATATGATACTACCTTGTTAATAAATACATTAGAACATGAGATTTTCTGTATTGGACGGATGTCACAGTAAAAAAAGTCAATAACATGAGATGCACAGAAGGACATAGTAAAAGTAATGCTGACTTGAAGGATGGAACTGATACAACCACAAAAATAGGATCCTGCCACCATTTGGATACAGAGACTTCTTGACATTCGGGCAGAATACAGGAGTGGTGAGCAGATGGCTATGAAGCGGTCATAGGCCATAGCTGCCAAGAGAAAGCCCTCAGTCACTATAAAAAGAGCAAAGAAGAAGAGCTGGGCCACACAGCCTGCAAAGGAGATCGTCTTACTCTCAGATAAGAAGTTGGCTATGGCTTTGGGTGCAATAGCAGAGGAGTAGGAAAGATCAATAAAAGAAAGATTGCCTAAGAAGAAATACATTGGAGTGTTCAGGCGGGAAGCAGTCAGGATAAGAACAATCATTCCAATGTTCCCCAAAAGCACCATGCTATATGTAATCAGAAATATGAAGAAAGAAAGGATTTGAAGCTCTGGACGAAACTGGAAACCTATTAGAATGAATTCCTTCACTTCTGAGTGGTTGTTTATTCCCCTCTCACCCATGACAGAGATCTGCTGAGAGGCAAGGTCAAGAAATGAATTCTCAGTTTTGATCCTGATATCACCACCACTGACAGCTACTTACTCCTTTCAAATATCTTATTTAATTTGCACAAATTATTATTTTGCTTAATAATTATATAGTTATATACTGTTCTTTATAAAAGGGGATATACTCAGTTTTGTCATTGCTAATGCCTTTTAGAGAGCATATATAGTATTTTCTGATACAATCTAATTATATGCTCCTGGATACTTAGAAGCTGGGTATGATATATGGTGATCACTCTTGTTCTTATCTTACTTTCTATATATTGACCTATATTCCTCACACTTCAGAGTCAGAGAAAACAATAGAGGCAGAGAGAAAAATAGCTGTTTTGTACATTATCTGTACATCTATTTTAGCATCCAGTTAGGAGACTTCATCATTTCTTTTTTGCAAGTCCTTGAGTCATGCATTGATAGAAACTGATCCCCAAAGCTTCTAAATGATTAATTTGATGGAGAAAGAGACTATATGCATATACTCTATGTAACTCACCAAGAGAGGCAAGTTTATATATGTCCTATGCTCCCTTTTCCTTTACTAAAAATTGTCTTAGCCCATGATGAAGAAAAGTGCCTATTTCCTGACAATGTAATGATGGAATGGGTACAAAATGAGATGCATACATATACTTCTAATTTTTTTATATATGCTTATACATATAAACCTATTTAGATATATATCCATATAGAGACAAGAATCAATTTTTTTGCAATGAAGAACTTATATTTGTTTCATTATGAATTTTATTTTCAGATGTTTAGTTTTCATTTTTTTTCAATGTAAGAGTGGGATCTGGAAAAGAGAACAAAGATTTTTGTTTCTTGAAAAACTATAAATCCCTTTTCTCTTGAATGTTGGAATTTCATGATGATTTTTGTCTTTATTAGTCCCTTTGCCCAACTGACCCATTTCTTGAAAATCTTCAGATGTCTGCTAAGGTACAATTTGAAATACTCAGTTTAACATTTAAATCCTTCCACTCAATGCTATTTATTTTCTTTTTATCATATTATATCCTTTGTTCATCCCTTGCAGTTAAACAAGCCTATTCAGGTTGCCTATAATGAACATTCCATTATCTATTTCCATACATTTGCAATCTTGTTTGGAAAGCCTCCCTCACAATATATATATATATATATATATATATATATTAAATTATATTTCATATACAAAGCTTTACCCGATCTTCGTGGCTGTTTGTCTTTGCTCTCTTTTGAAGTTACTTTGCATTACTTGGTGTTGATGTACTTCTGTAGAGATGGTAGTCCAATATATAGGCTATAAACTCCTTGAAGTGAGGGAATATATTTTTTTTTCTATTTTTGTGTTTCCAGTAACTCAGTCATCAACTTGAAAATAGTAATTAAGTAAACAGTAAAGGAATAGTACAAAATTGTTCAATTGATTTGAATCTTAAAATAGAAAAAAGCCCAAACAAATACGGACCAAAACTGCATGAATAATAGATCTTAAAGAATATTATGGACAAAAGATTAAGATGAGAGAGCTAGAATAAGAAAGAGAAACAGAGGGACAGAGGCAGATAGAGAGGCATAGAAAAAAACAGACCAAAAATAGAAAAATAGAGAAATATTGGAGCCTGATACAGAAATAATGGTTTAACGTACAAGAAGTATTAGAAATAATTCAGTACAATTGTCAGGTGAGATAAATCAGGCCAATGAAAACAAGTAACTTGCTTAATGATCTACAAGTTGCAAATTACAGAGTCAGGATTTGAAGCAGATTGTATAACTCCAAAACTGTTTTGGAATCCAGACAGTTAATGAAATAACTCTGTCTTTAAAAGTAGAAAGATAAAATCATGAGCACCATCTTAGAGCTAATTAAGTGTCACCTTGACTGAAGACAATAAGTATCAAACCTTCTATCTCTGAGGAGTATTTAGATCATTTCACTTGGTTATCCATGCAACTAGGGAAAATAAAGTGACATTCCATTTATTGAAAAAATATGTATCACCAGTTGGCGCTTTAAACAATAACATGCCATTTTCCAAGTAAAGAACAAACTTAAAAGATGTTATTAAATAAGATCATCAATCTGCAATTTTTTCTAAAGAAGTAAAAATTATACAGTGGACAGTTATCCAACTTCAAATCCAACTCTCTGTATGTTGCACCAAATTTCTTTAATGCATCATCATCATTATCATCATTCTTATCATCAACATGAACATCTCCATTGTCATCATGCTGTCATAGTGTGAATAGAGTATTGAGATTAGAATCAAGAAGACCTGAGTCCAAATCTCGTCTCAGACAATGTTCATTTGTGTGACACAGAGTAATTCACTTAAACTTTACCACAATTTCTTCAACTATAATCAGTGCCAACATTGCTGTGAGAATCAAGTGAGATAATATTTTAAATGTATGTGGCAACTTAATAAATGCAAAATAAACATTAGGTATTATTATCTTTATTATAACAATTATTATTCTTATTACTCATAGTCATATAGTTGGATCACTGGAAAGTATATTTTCTTTAAGAAGTATATATATATATATATATATAATATATATTTCATAATGAATTTATAGAGTTAGTTATAGTGTAATGTTTCCAGTACCTAATATAGAAATTTACGTATTGTAGGTGTTTTTATAGCATCTGTTGATTTGTTGAGCTCAAAACTGACCACACTACATCATATATTTATATGTCACACAGTCACTCTCATTTATTTATTCTAATGAAGGGTCAATGTTGTTTGATCCTTTGACTAGTGATATATTCTGAGTATCACTTTCTTGCTTTGAAAAGTGAGGATTTTGGAATACAAGTCTCTAAGGTGTCATCCCTTCATAACATTTGATGATTGTTTTCTCTGAAAAAAAAGATCCTAAGAGCCCCTAGAAGAAGGAGCTGTAATTAGCTAATACCAGACTTTTTCACAGCATTTTCCCTTTTAGGGAAAATAAAATCAGGTTTCCATTCTATGACTGTTACATATACTTTCAATGTTGCAGTAAGATTAATTATGTGCTATTTTGTGTGACCTAATTTAGTATAGGGAAGTTTTCATTTTGACATTTATTAAGCTTAGAAATGTAAAATTATATCTATATATACATATATATGACACCTCACATTCATTATCTCATTTGATTTTGCCATGCTTTAATACTGATATCATCTCCATTTTAAAGAAGAGGAAACTGAGGCATAGAGAAGTTTGATGGCTTATCTATATACCTACAAAAAGTATCAGAGTTTAGATTCAGACCTAGGTTTCTCAAAATTCCAAGTTCAGTGGTCATTCCACCTTTTCTTGCTGCCCCTATAAAAGGAAGAAATACTGGAAGGGAAATTTTAGTAACAAACATATGGGATTAGAGGAGACACTGATGGTCCAATGGTCCTGGTTGGCCATTTTGAAAACTGAAGAAATTTGAAGATTTTTCTTTTTTGGAATCTATTTTTACTGGCTTGATGGAAGATATTTTTTCCATTATATAATAAGGACTTAGAACTAACTTTTGTACTTTTGTTTTTAGAGGAACTTCTTTCTCTCCCTCTCTCATACACCATGAATGTATGTTTAATTAAAATTTGAATTTATAAAAAAATATCCTACACACGTATTCAATAACTTCTGTGAAGCATAAGATTACTTTCAAAATTTAGAAAACAATATACTTCTTTTGACAATGAACTTCACTGCTTTACTTAAATTCACTGAGCTATCCTTATGGTCCCTCCTTTTACTTCTGATAAGTCACCATAATAAAGTGGAAGACTACTTGATCTGTGGTACAAGGATCTGGACTAAAAGCTTCAACTCTTTCACTGAGTTACCTGTGTGACTTTTGTCAAGTCACTTAATTCCTCTAATCTTCAGTTTGTTCATCTGCAAAATAAGCAGGTTGAGCTAGATGCTTTCTAAGGTCTCATTCTTTTTAAAATCTATGATCTTGAGCTCTCAAATCATTTCAGAAAATCCAAAGCCAACAGAATTTATCATTTTGTAGATTTTTTATTAGAAAAATATATGTAAAGAAAACCGAAGGAATGAGGATTGTGAAGAATAAGAACAAATGCCCAATTCACAATTGTTTAAAACTTAATTAAAGCATTCAGATCATCAAATTATTTAACAGAGATGGTTAAAAGTAAATTTTAATATCCTAAAAATGATGTTTATACAAACACAAATAGTTTTGATTAATATAACATTTCAGGGACACTGAATCTTGAGATGGGAGATTTGAAAGAATTTGTAGAATTTCCTTTTCTTTAGCTATTTTCCAAATTAGTTTGAATCTTTTGTCTTGGTCAATTTAAGCAAGGTCCAGCCCGAAGCAATAGTATGGTTCATAGGATTTATCAACATCCTTCCCAGATTAGTAGGTTCCAGATCAAAGCAAAATTTGAACTCTATATATACTGTCTCCAATTGCATTGCATTTACACACACACACACACACACACAAACACAAACATACACACACATACACACATATGTATATATACATACATACACAAATACATACACACCTATATATGAAGGGAGACAACATTTTTTATAGCTGCTAATCATTTGACTGAAACAAAAAATGACTTGTATGCATTTGTCCCTTACCTGAAGATATTTTCTTCTTCCTTCTCTTGGTTATGAAATTTCTTGGTTTTGATTCTGAAAAGAGGGAGCAGGTGAAGAAATGAATAGCAGAATTCAAATTCACAACATCAAGAAATCTTTTAAGTTATACACGAATTGATGTAACATGAAGTGAACAATCCCAATCAAAAGAAGTACACAATAGCATCAATATTGTACAATAATCAACTGCGAATGACCAAGCTATGTTGAGAATAAAAAAAATCCAAAATAATTCCAAAGAGTTTATGATGAAAAATGCTATTTACCTCCAGAAAAAGAACAGATGGAGTCTGAATAAAAATCTAAACATTAAAAAAGTCTTTATTATTCCTGGTTGTTATTTTTTAATCCTTTTTTTCATTAGCAATGGCAAATTTGAAAATATTTTACATGTCTGCAAATATACTTTCTGTATTAAATTGCTTCCTTCTCAAGAAGGAGAAGGAAGAAAAACATTGGACTGGAAATTTTGAAAAATGAATGTTATAAATTTTTGTTTACATATAATTAGGAAAATACAATAAAAATGTATTGATTTTTTTAAAATGAAAGAAATATTTCCCGTCTCATGCAATACCCTTTAAAGAAGACCCAAATTACACGATCTGTTGTCAGTCTGAGGTCCTGCCCAGATAGCCATACTTTCTCATTGTTCTAATGTTTTCTTTGTTTCCTAGATTTTCTGTTTTCTCTGAAAGAATCCTGTATGTTTCTTAAAACAATATCTGAATGATTCAAGTATCTACCAGCACTGTGTTTAATTCTATTTTCAAAACAGGAAATAGGGAAAATATTAGATCTTGTATCTAGTGCCAATTAACCTGAGTAGCCCAAGTGGAAGAAGCTTTTATTCTTCCTTTCTGTAGCAATGTATAGAGCTTAGAATGTAAAGAATGAGAACATAGTGACAATTTATAGGGTAAGGAGATTCAGTTTTTTTTCTAGTGGCACATGATGAACTTCTAAAGTGGGAATCTGTGGCAATTTTAGAAATGTTAATGCAACTTTTTAAAGTAATTGCAACATAGTGAATGCTCAGAGTTTTCCATTAAGAAATTTCCACTGAAGGAGGATAGGGTTAGGTCAATTAGGGATATATAATGAGAGCAGACTCCAGTGTCATGGTCCATGAGGAACAAGGCACAGATTTGTTAGTAGCTGAGGAGCATAAATGAAATAAATAAGCCCAAATAAATATGGATGATTTATCCCCCCTGATATTTGGTTTTGCTTAGGTCTCTCTGGACCATACATGTTCAATAACTTCTCTGAGGCATAAGATCACTCTCAAAATTTAGAAAACAGTATTCTTTTGACAGTGAACTTCACTGCTTTACTTAAATTCAAATGAGTTATCCTTATTGTTCCTCCTTTTACTTATGATATGTCATCATAATAAAGTGGAAGACTACTTGATCTGCAGTACAAGGATAAAGTACAAGGATTTTTCTTTTTTGGAGTCTTTTTTCCTGGCATGATGGAAGATTTTTTTCCATTCTAAAATACTCACTTAGAACTAGCTTTTGTTTCATAGGAATGTCTCTCTCTCTCTCTCTCTCTCTCTCTCTCTCTCACACACACACACACACACACACACACACACACACACACCATGAATGTATGTTTAAGTAATATTTGAATATATAAAAATATCCTACACATATATTCAATAACTTCTATGAAGTATAAGATCACTCTCAAAATTTAGAAAACAGCATACTTCTTTTGACAATGAACTTCACTGCTTTACTTAAATTCACTGAATTATTGTTATGGTCCCTCCTTTTACTTCTGATCAGTCACCATACTAACTTCCAAGATTACTTGATCCGGGATACAAGGATCTTAACTAAAAGCTTGAACTCTCTCATTGAATTACCTGCATGACTTTTGTCAAGTCACTTAATTCCTCTTATATTCAGTTTGTTCATCTATAGAATAAACAGGTAGAGCTAGATGCTGTCTAAGGTCTCATTCTTTTTGAAACATATGATCTTGAGCTCTTAAGTCATTTAAAAAACTCCAAAGCCAACATAATTTAACATTGCGTAGGTTTTTTCTTAGGAAAAAAATATATGTAAAGAAATCCCTGGTGCTTTAGGGCTTCCCTGATGGGAATTCAGTTTGGAATCATGAGCCCAAATTCAATATACCTAGAGTCTGGGTGCAGAGACTTCATTGAGTTGAGTCTAGAACTTAAAAAAAAGGAAGAACAAAATAAACCTTGAATCTGCTTCTTGGGGCTATAGGCCTAAAAGGGGAATGGGGAGAAGTAGTTTTTCACTCACCCCATTTATTAATGGTGCCTTTGATGTGGATAAACAGGGCCTTCACCCCCTGGACCCAGATGGGAAAAATAAATTTCAAACTAGGTAGCTTTTATAGTTAACCATCAATGGAAAGTGGTTGCTTCTACTTTTGTGGTAGTAAAATTCAGAATTTCTTCAACCAGAAGCAAGGTTCATCCATCTCAGGTTATCTGGGAATGATCAAATTCTAGTTAATAAAATAAAGATGCAATTAAATTGAGTGTTAGAGTGTAAGAGTGTGGGATGGCTAGGTGGTGAAATGAATAGAGCACTGGCCTTGGAGTCAGGAGTACCTGAGTTCAAATCCAGCCTCAGACACTTAATAATTACCTAGCTGTGTGGCCTTGGGCAAGCCAATTTACCCCATTGCCTTGAAAAATCTAAAAAAAACAATAAATAAAGAGTATAAGAATATAAGAGAAAAGTCATGATCATAGTAAAGCATTAAATTTCTATTTGTAAAGATTACAAAAAACATTATTTTTTTCAAAATTGAAAAATCAATGGCAAATACTACTTTTAAATGATTAATATTTGTAAAAGTAAAAGGATGGTGATTCTCACTTAATAAGAGATTAGAATTAGGGATTATTCATTTATGAAGGGAGGGTATGTAGAATCTAGACAACTCTTCATGATCATATATTTCAGAATAGCTACTTATTTGCATAGGTAGAGATAAGTTTTCATACCAGGAGTTCCTTATGTTAATAAAATTGCAGTCTGGACCAAACTTCAAAATTTCAATATTAAAAAGCCAGATAGTCCAAATGAGTCATTTTATCAATTTGAATCTGAGTTCAATGAAGCTTAAGTAAATTCCTTAAGCTAAAGTGACAGAACGGGGATCCAGAGTATATTAATATTCACCCTTCTTATGAAATTTCTGATATAAATAAGAGCTAATTAAATAAAATTCTAGTTTTCATTCTCCACACTTTTCCCATCATAGAATCTCTCTCTCTCTCTCTGTCTCTGTCTCTCTCTCTCTGTCTCTCTCTCTCTCTCTCTCTCTCTGTCTCTCTCTCTCTGTCTCTCTCCTACTGCTACTACTGAGCCTCACAATTTTTATAGCATGTTGTATACTGGAAAGTATCACAATCCATCATGGAGAATAGAATTATAGCATGTCAGAGTAGGAAAGGAACCAAATAGACACTTGGAGCTTGGTAGGGATTTCGTGAGACAAACTTGAAAGTGATATGATTCCATTTGTGACAGTAGTCATATATATATATATATATATATATATATATATATATATATAAAAGAAAATATATATATATATTAGAAAAGAATATATATATATATATATATTCTTTTCTAATTAGTACTGATATACTAATATACTATTCTCAAGTCCTAGTACAACTCTCTCAAGAAATAGGAAATTCACTAGATATAGCAATATTAATTGGTTTCACCATTTTCAGATTGTATTGTGTTTGCTAAATGTGGTATTGCATTGCAGACACACAAATAAGTTTTTCTGTTATTCTTTGTGTCTGTCTCTATTCAACCAAAAAAAAAATGTGGGGCAGAGAGAAAATGACAGCATGAGAACAGCCATTTCTATGAGCACTCTCCAAAATATTTCAAAAATCTTAAAATTATGACTCTAACAAAATTTTTGAGAGACAGAACCCACAGAAAGGTCCAGTGAGGCAATTCTCCAGCCCAAGGTGACCTGGAAGATAATGGGAAGGCTCAGATTGAAAGGGCTGGCAGCACAGCCAGGGTCACCGTACCAAAATGAACAACCTTCTGGGAACAGCCCTCAGAGCACCTGGGTCCTTGGAAGCAAGGGCTTCTGGCAGCAAAAGAAGTTTCCTTACCTGCCAACCCTGGGAACACCAAGCACAACTTGAAAGATCTGTGGGGAAACCTCTGCCAGAGTGAGTGGGGACAAGCCTGGCCTTCAGCATAGCCATGGTTCTTAGTATAGCCAGATCTGAGGAAACAGAAGCAGGTCCACAGAGCCACCCAGCAGGGAGCTGCCCAGTGACACTTCCAGAATACTTAGTTCATGGGAGGTAAGGGGGTAGGGGGAGACTCTCAAGGTCTCTCCTCTGTTCCTAGGACAGGACTCTTGTACTTTGCCCATATTCAGACTATCTTCATAGTCTGGGGCCCTGTACTGCCATAGCAGAGTAGGGACCTCCTCACAGTGCCAGGGTGTGTGTGGGGGTGTGTGGTCATGCACAGACCAGGAGAGCAGTCAGATACTCTCATAAGATCTGGAAGGAACTGAGGTCCTTTGAGGGCTGTACAATTAATACGCAAAAACTCAGGAAGCACCCAAAACCATGGCACAGTCTGGGGAAATGAGTAAACAGAAAAAAGGAACCTGACCATAGACAATTCCTTTGTTTCCATAAAGGATCAAAGCACACACTCAGAAGTTGACAAAGTACAACTTCTGCATCTAAAGACTCCAAGAAATATAGGAGTTGGGCTCAGGTTATGGCAGAGCTCAAAAAATATTTAGAAAATCGAATAAGAGGGTAAAGGAAAAATTGGGAAGAGAAATGAGAGAGATGCAGTAAAAACATGAAAACTAAGTCAGCAGCTTAGTGAAGGAGATCCAAAAAACACTGATGAAAAAAAGAACATGTTAAAAACTAGTTAAGATCAAATGGAAGGGGCGGCTAGGTGATGTGGTGGATAGAGAACAGATACCTGAGTTCAAATCTGGCCTCTGACATTTAATAATTACCTAGCTGTGTGGCCTTGGTAAGCCAGTTAACCCCATTGCCTTGCAAAAAAACCTTTAAAAAAGATCAAATGGAAAAAGTAGTCCAAAAACTTAATGAGGGGAAGAATGCCTTAAAAACAGAATTGGCCAGATGGAAAAGGAAATAAAGTTCTCTGAAGGAAAAAAACTCCTTCAAATGTAGAAGGAAGCTGATGACTTTGCAAAGAATCAAGAAACAGTAATACAATTCCAAAAGAATGAAAAAACTAGAATAAAATGTGAAATATCTCATTACCAAAACTGATTTGGAAACCATATCTAGGAGAGACAATTTAAAAATTATTGAGCTACCTTAAAGTCATGATCAGGAAAAGAGCCTTGATTTAATTTTTTTAAGAAAAAAGCTAATTTTCTTGTTATCCTAGAAGCAGAGGGTAAAATAGAAATTGTGAGAATTCACCAATCTCTTCCTGAAAGAGATCCAAATAATAACCCCCAGGACTATTAAAGCCAAGATCAAGAACTCCCAAGTCAAAGAGAAAATGTTAGAAGCAGTCACAATGAAACAATTCAA
This sequence comes from Macrotis lagotis, assembly GCF_037893015.1. NCBI lineage: Eukaryota > Metazoa > Chordata > Mammalia > Peramelemorphia > Peramelidae > Macrotis > Macrotis lagotis. Next base: position 261,033,216 of record NC_133659.1, on the reverse strand, counting down.
ATACCATGGAGCTACAATCAGGATTACACAGGACATAGCGGCATCCACAAAGGGCTTGGAATAGGGTATTCTGGAAGACAAAAGAGCTTGGAATGCAACTGAGAATCAACTACCCAGCAAAACTGAACATCCTTTTCCAGAGGAAAAGATGGACTTTTAATGCAAAGGGGGGATTCCAAATGTTCCTGTTGAAACAGTCACTACTGAACAGAAAATTTGATCTTCAAGTATAGTAATCAGATGAAAATGGAGAGGGTGGATGAGAAGGGCAAGTTATGAGGGATTTAATGAAGACAAACTGCATGTATTCCTGCATGGAAAGATGATACGCATAACATTCATATGAACCTTCACATTTATTAGAGCAGTTAGAAGGAGCTTCTATAGATGAGGCACAGGAAAGAGCCAAATTTGAAGATATATTTTTAAAATAGAATCAATTAATGAAAAGGAAATATACTGGGAGAAAAGGAAAGGAGAGATAGAATAGACTAAGATATCTAAGATATTTCTTGTAAAAGAGTCAAGAAATAGCTTTTGCAATGGTATGAAAGGGAGGAAGTTGAGGGGGAATGAGGGAGCCTTCATTTTTATCAGGAATGGCTCAGGGAGAAAACAATGTATCATAGTCCCAGCAAAATTCTATAAACATCTAGGACACAGATCTACCACACTAGTATGTGAACTTAGATTTTGTAATGAGTATATAGGTTAGGGTTTTATGGTCATCTAGTATAGTCTTACTGTCAGTAGTATGCAAGTATTGGTGGGGGAGATACTGAGTGAACTCAAGCTAAGTAACAGTACAAACTCTTGTTTTCTGGGTATACTAGACTATGAAGTCACCTGGAATTGTCTTTCAGTATAATTTCTGTTTTGGAGAGAGATAAGAGGTCATAAGGTTCACTGAAATACTTAGCTCTCCATCTTGTTGATCGTATGACTTAAACACATCTCCACAATACAATAATAATCTGAATGAAGGAATTCTGTCCGTAATTATTTCATCCAAATCAAATACAAATTTGGAAAATAATTTACTCTATCTCTCTGAATATATATATATATATATATATATATATATATATATATATATATATCTGTGATATGATGGTCTATAGAATTTCCAATGATAAAAATTTGCTACTGTACTGCAACTTATAACCTGAGAGTATTTCATGCTACACAGAGGTCTACACTCAACCCACCATCTCTCTTGGGAGAGATATCTGTCATAGGTAGATCAAATAACTGTGGGTCAAAATAGGAATCCATACTGAAAAAAAAATGTATTAGAAACTAAAGAAGACTTCTCACTGATAGTAGTTTTAGCTGCCAAAGTTTCTTTTTTTTTATTACTTTTTAGTTCTTTCTGGAGTACACGATCAACTGCATTCTGTGAAAAATTAAGATAGATCAATCATTTTACAGGAGAGGAAGGGTTAGGAAAAAAAAAGAATAAGTCAAAGAATATAGAGCTTTCTGGGGAATTATTCACCTTTAAGCTAGCAGAGTTTGTTTTTAGGATGAAAAATGAGAAAACATTCCTTGTTCAAGAACAGGGCAAGGGGAAAATGACAAATACATTTAAATGCCTAAGTCTGGATTTCAATTCTAGTACTCCTGACTGCACCGCCTAGCTGCCTATATTTACAATTCTTAAAAAAAAGCCATTCAGGAAAAAAATTGCAGTTATATTAGTTAGAGATAACAGTTATAATTGCTGAGATCATTTGATTTACTATTTCTTTGTATGAAATTATATTTTATTTCTTTTTCAATAGCAATTGAATACCTTTCATTACTTAGACCATCAAATAGAGAAGAGTTCATTTGGAATGTCCTAAAATGATTATGGTCCCATTCAACCCCCCATCTTACAACACAATTTTTTTGTATATTTCAAATAAATAAATATTAATGCCTATATAAATGAATAAATCAAATATCTAAATAAACAAATATATTGAGAATGTACCTGTAAATATAGATTGTAATAGAAAATTTTAGGCCATAAATTAGAATACTAAATTTTCAAACACCTCTATTAGCATGTAATGATGATTGGGATTTAAATTCTTGTCTGACTTGACAAATAGGTGAAAAGTGTTTTTCTCCCTAGGGTTCTTGAATGCTTCCTTATTTGATTAAGGGAAGATAATGGATAAAGCATATGATTTCCTGAAGGTCTAAGTGCAGTTCTGTTTTTAGATACTCATAAGCTATTTGACACTGGACAAGTCACTTAACTATTTTCTGCCTCAGTTTCCTAATTTAAAAAAATGGAATTACAATAGCATCTATTTCTATGTTGTAAGAATCAGATAAGGTAACATTAAAAAGTGCTTTCCAAACCATACAGCATAATAAATAATAACAATTGTCATTGTTGCTATTTTATTTCTTTTTTCCCCTCTGCTCTTAAAATTGATTGAAGTTCAGTATTTAATACATTTCCTGTTCTGAAAGAAAAAAAGTAATAGGAATATTGTGTCTTCACTAGAAATCATTCAAGTAAATTTCCAGAGGAACAATTAGGTAACTTGAAGGAGAATTTTAGTTTAAATATAGCTTACAGACTCAGATTCAACATGTATTGAGACAAGATAGCAAAAACAAATGGATTTAGAGAAAATACTTTTTTTCCCTTTTTCAGAGGTGCTGTGACATCCTTATTTCTTAAAGAATTGGTCAAAGGATTCAACAGGGTAGTAACAATGGTATAACAGAAAGAAGCCACTTTACCCAGCTCTGGGTTACTGGCAGGTGTGAGGGATATAAAAGAAACAATTCCATAGAGCAAATTCACAACCATCAGATGGGATCCACAAGTAGAGAATGCTTTCATTTGTCCTTCATTGGAATGAATCTTCAGGATAGGAGAAATGATTTAGACATACGACACCATGACAATTATGATGGTGGGTAAAATAATGATGCCAACAAGGAACATGACACCACCTTTTTTAATAAAGATGCTATTACATTGAGATTCTCTGTTATTGGAGGAAAGTTGCAGTAAAAAAGGTCAGTTGCATGAGATGCACAGAAGGACATAGTAAAGGTATTGCTGACTTGAAGTATGGAACTAATACAACCACAAAAATAGGATCCTGCCACCATTTGGATGCAGAGACTTCTTGACATTCTGGCAGAACACAGGAGCAGTGAGCAGATGACTATGAAGTAGGCATAGGCCATAGTAGCCAAGAGAAAACATTCAGTCACAATAAATAGAACAAAGAGCACAGCCTGCAAAGGAGATGGTCTAACTCTCAGATAAGAACTTGGCTACGATGATGAGCTTAAGTAGGAAAGATTAATAAAAGAAAGATTGCCTAAAAAGAAATACATTGGTGTGTTCAGGTGGGAAGCAACCAGGATGAGAATAATCATACCAATATTACCCAAAAGGACCATGCTGTAGATAAGCAGAAATATGAAGAAAAAGATTTGAAGCTCTGAGAGACATGGAAACCTACCATAATGAATTCATTCACTTCTAAGTAGTAGTTTATTCCTCTCTCCATGGCAGAAACTTGCTGAGAGGCAAGGTCCAGAAATGAACTCTAATTTTTGATCCTGATATCATTCCCACTAACAATTATTTAATTAATTCTATTAATTCCCTTGAAGAAATCTCATTTAATATGCATGATAAGTTTATATAGACATGTATTGTGCTGAATTATATTCAGCTTTGCCATTACTGGTATCTTTGAAAAACCATATGCCGATATATTCTATTGGAGTCTAGTCAATCATATGTTCCTAGACATTTAGAAATTGGATAGGCGATAAGGTAATGAATCTCTTCCCTATATTACTTTCCAGATTTTGCCTGATAGTCTGTATACTTCTAAGCCAGAAAGGAAAGTAGAGACATAGAGAAAAGTAAATACTTTTTATATTTTCTGAATCATCAGTTCTTTTATTTTATCAGCCTGTTAATGTCCTTTTCATTATATTTATTTGTATACTCTTGAGTAATGAATGGATAGAAAAAAGGTCCCAAAAGTTTCTAAAGGATCCATTTGAAAGAGAAATAGGAAATAGGCAAATACTCTGTATAACTCACTAAGAAGGCAAACTTTATGCATACCTTATGCTCCTGGCTTGTTTTACTAAGAGTAGATCTCTTGATCTACAATGACACTCCCTGTCATTGAAACAAGGTACTTGATTTAAAATGAGCTGTATTTTTTTTTGATATAGCCAGTACAGAAATTTGATTTGCCTAACTATATGTATTTGTTTCAGAGATTTTTTTAATTTAATTTAATTTTTTCATGGTAGCCCTGGGATCTGAAAAAAGAAAAAAATATTTTTGTTGTTGGAAATAAAATATATCTCTTTTCTCAAGAACATAGATATTTCATGATTAATTCTCAGTTTGAATTATCACTTTTTCCATCTGATTCTTTTATTGAAATTTCTTCAAAGATCTCCAGAGCAAAATTTGAAATACTTAACATTTAAGTTCTTCCACAAAATGCCATTCATTTACTTTCCTAGTCATTCATATTAAACACTTTTTATATATTCTTCTTTGTAGCTAAATAATTTTGTTTGCTGATGTCTGTAATTGACTTTCTTTTCTCTATTTCTATATATCTTCACACTTGTTTGGGAAACATTTTCTATTCATAGAATCTCAAAACATATATTAGATGCAATGACCTAGTCAAGGTATTACCTAGTTTGTTCTGTCTTTCTTGTGAAATTACTTCACATTTCTTATGTTGATGTCCTTCTGTAGAGATGGAATTCCATAAAATTGAAGATACACTCCTCAAAGGCAGGGAATATTTTGTTCTATCTTTTTATTTCCAGTATCTCAAAAATTGCCTTTTAAATAATAGTGTTTGGTAAATAATTGTTGCAATGAATTGAATCTTAAAATAAACTAAAAGACCATAGAAATAGGGACACAACTGCAAGTGTCAGTAGGTAAGTAAAAGTTTAGACAACAATTTTTTTTTTAAACAATAAAAGATTATGGAGTCAAAATTAAGAGAAAACTAGGACAGGGGACAGAAAAAAACAAGAGATGCAAAGAGTTAGAAAGATAAACAAAAAGACAGATAAACAGTGGAAACAGAGACACAGAAATAATGGTTTCACTTGGAAGAAACAGAAATAATTCAGTACAATTGCCAGGTGAGGAAAATGAGGTCAGTGATAGTAGTTAACTTGACTTATGACAGAAAAGTTTTAAATAACAGAGCCAGGATTTAAAAACAGGTTGTCTGTCTCCAAAACTAGTTTGGAATCAAGACAGAGAAGTACGAAAGATCAATAAAAGAGAGATTGTCTAAGAAGAAGTACATTGGAAAGATAAGATCATGAGACTGTCTCAAAGCTAATTAGGTCTTACATTGACTGAAGGCAAGAGGGGTGAAACCTATTATCTCTGAGAAATTTATGGATCCTTTCACTTGGTTATTAATGTAGCCAAGAAAAAATAAAAATAAAGTTAGCTCCAGAGAATTGAAATAAAGATAAATCACCAGTTTGAGCTTTAAATAGCATGCCCTATTTCCAAGAAAAGGAGGAATTCCAGTAGATGATATTGAGTAAGATCATTTTTGCAATTCTTCTAAAGATGTAGAATGATATTAAGAAAATAGTAACTTAACTGAAGTCAGAAGATTTGGATTCCAATATGTTACAATTCTAATTCACTGTGTTACTTATCCAAAATCAACAGGTAGCTAGTGTAGACGGAACCAGTTATTCACATTCAAATTCAACTCTTCCCATTACACCAAGCTTCTTTAATGTGTTATCATTATTATTTTTTTTGTAAGGCAATGGGGTTAAGTGACTTACAAAGGGTCACACAGCCAAGTCATTATTAAATGTCTGGGGTTGTATTTGAACTCAGGTCCTCCTGAATCTATGGCCAGTGGGCTATCCACTGCACCACGTAGGTGCCCTGTCATCATCATTATTATGGTGGCACAGTGGCTAAAATATTGGATCTGTAGTCAGAAAAACATGAGTCCAATTTGTACCTCAGATACTTACTAGTTGTGTGGCCCTTAGACAAGTCACTTAACTTCTGCCACAATTTCTTCAACTATAATATATAGAGCACCAGCATTATTGTGAGGATCAAGAGCAATAATATTTTTAAAGCACTTAATACAGTATCTAGAATTATACTAGGTACTATATAAATGCTAACTATCATTATCAACATTTTCATCATTATCATTATTATTCATATTTTTTACTAATAATCTTATAGTAGAATCGCCAAGAAGTATAACTTCATATTTTAAGAATTATGTAAGGTTTTGCTAATGAATTTCATGAAGTAGTTATAGTAATTAGTTATAGTAGCATATATATTTATATATATTTAAATATATATCTATATATATGTATGTATAAACCTATTGTAACTAGTTATAGTAACATTCCCAGATACAGTAACAACACATAGTTGAAGTTCTTATGATGTCTGTTAACTTACTATATCATATATTCTCATGGGACAAATATAATCTTATGGGACACTCATCATATATTCTTATCACTGTTATTTGTTCATCTTAATGAAGGACCAAAGTTACTTGCAATCAGTCTCTGAATATCAATTGATTTCTTTGAAAAGGGAGGGTTTTGAAATAGGCAGTCTCTAAAGTGTCATCTATCCATAATACTCTATGATGCTGTTCTCAGAAAAAAGGTCTGAAAGGCACAATGTATAAGAAAGTATAATTTTCTGATAAGAGGTGACTGCACAATACTGTCCCTTCATGGCATTAAGTTATCATTCAAATACTATCACAAATCCTTTCCTTTAAGACGAAGTTGCCATTTTGGTATGAGCTAATTTTCTACAGGGTTGCTTTTATTTTTTTATTTTTTATTTTTAGATTTTTCAAGGCAATGGGGTAAAGTGACTTGCCCACAGCCACACAGCTAGGTAGTTATTAAATGTCTGAGGTCAAATTTGAACCCAGGTACTCCTGACTCCAAGGCTGGTTCTCTATCCACTGTGCCACCTACCCCCCCCACCCAAGATTGCTTTTATTTTTAGAGATTTGTCTTAAGCTAAGTAAAGTGAATGAGTTATACATGATGTTTCACATGAATTATCTCATTTAATCTTTACCATACTGTAAAAGTAATATTATATCTATTTTACAGAAAAGACAACTTTATTTTGTGTCATAACTTAGATTCAAAACTACATGTCTCCTAATTCCGTGTTCAGCAGTCATTTCACTTCTCTCTTCTGCCTCTATATAGGAAGAAAATTCTAGCAGAGAAATTTTAGGCAGCAAGCAGAAGATGAAGGAGACTCTGAAAATTCCAGTGATCCTAGCTGGCAACTCTGATAATGAAGAAATTGCCTTCTTTGCCATATCTTTTTTATGGAAAGAATAATGTTATTACATACATTATATAATATATTTATGTATAAATGAAGGTGTATATATACACCTTCATTTATATACACATGTATATAAATGCATGTGCACATACATATATATGTATGCATATATATGTGTGTGTATTATGAATTATGTTATTTCCAATAACCCATAGAAATATTTTGTCTTAGAGGAATGATTCTCTCCTTTTTTTACATACACACCCATTGAATGTATACATGAATCTATATATATACATATATATATGTATATATGTGTTTTAAAATATTTAATTAGTTCCTTCAAGCATAAATCTAGTCTTAAAATTTAGAAAGCATTGTATTTCTTCTGGCAAAGAATGTCACTGATTTATTTAAATTCACTGAGTTGTCCCTATACTTCTTCCTTTGATATCTGATAATTCATCATGATAAGGTGGAAGACTATTGACCTGAAGTCCAAGGGTTGGGGCTAAAATCTAGACCTCTGCCATTTAATTATCCATGTGCTCTTTGTCAAGTCACTTAACCCTTTTCTCTTCAGTTTTTTCAAGTGTAAAAGGTTGAGTTACAGACTTTCAAAGATCCCATTGGAAAGTATGATCCTAAGCTCTCAAGTCATTTTAAAAATCCAAAGTCTACAAAAGTTAACATTTTGTAGATTTCTTATGTATATGGAGAAAGGCATGGAAAAATATGTACACACACATATATGTGTGTATATATGTATATGTATATATGTGTGCATCTATATCTATATACATAGAAAATATAAGAAATGAAGATTCAGAAGAATCAAAAGAAAGGAAAAAATCAAGGATATCTAATCATTATAAAGATTTCAAATAAAGTAGAGAATTTATTGGAACAGAAAACAGTTAAAAGTCAATTTTGATCATCTAAAGTTGTTCTTTATAAATAGAATTTAAATTAATAAACATTAGCAAGAATTGACTGGTGAAGAGGTTTGCTGAATTTTGAGATGGCAAATTTGAAGAAAGTTGTAGAATCTCCTTCTCTTTTGCTGTTTTCAAAACTAGATGAAATCTCCTGTCTTGGTCAATTTAAGAGAGGACCAACCTCAAATTCCAGAACAGTAGATTCAAGATCAAAACAGAATTTGAACTCTCTCCCAATGCCATTCATGGTACATAAAAGGGAGACAACATTTTAAAAAAAATTTTAATCATTTGACTGAAATAAAAAAGAAGCATATTTATGGATTTTCCCCTTACCTAAAGATATGTTCTTCCTTAGCTTGGTTATGTCTCTACCTATATAATTATGAAAGTTCTTGGTCTTGATTATAAAAAATGAAGAAGAAGAATAAATAGCAGAATCCAATTTAATTACATCAATAAATCCTTTAAATCTTATCCAAACTGGTACAATATGAAGTAAACAGGATGGGAACAGTGTTCATAATATGAGCAAGATGGTAAAATAATCAGCTGTTAATGACTTAAGTCTAAAGGTCTTTGGATGAGAAATGCTATTCTTTTTCAGATAAAGAACTGCTCGAATTTGAATGCAAATTGGGGCATTTTTAAACTATATTTTTTTGTTTTTTTCTGTATTATGTTTTGCAATATGACTAATATGAAAATACTTTGTCTGATTGCACATGAATAATCTATATCAAATATCATGCCTTCTCAAGGAGAGGGAAGGAAGCAAAAGAATTTGAAAGTCAAATGGTTTTTAAAATGTCAAAAAAATTTGTTTATGTATAAATGGGTTAAGTAAAATAAAAATTCATTGATTTTTAAAATGAAAGAAATCTTTTCAATCACATGCAATATCCTTTTAAGAGGATCCAAATTACATGATTTGTGGTTATTTTGAATGCCAAGATAGCCACACCTTCCCATTGTTCTAATAAGAAATTTTCCCTTTTCCTAAAAAGTTTTCTCCTTTTTTTTTTAGGTTTTTGCAAGGCAAACGGGGTTAAGTGGCTTGCCCAAGGCCACACAGCTAGGTAATTATTAAGTGCCTGGGTCCGGATTTGAACCCAGGTACTCCTGACTCCAGGGCCAGTGCTTTATCCACTACTCCACCTAGCCACCCCTAATTTTCTCTATTTTCTTCAAAGTATACTAAATGCTGCAACCCTTCCCAGAACAAGGTCTAGACCCTCCAAATCTCTGCCAGCACTGGGGATAATTCTTTATCAAAGCAGAAATAAGAAAGATATGGAACTTTGTAGCTAACATTAATAAAACCGAATAATCTAAATGAAGGAAACATTCTCTTGATTTCGAGGAAGATTTCTAGGTATTAGAATGTAGAGAATACAAACAGAGTCACAATTTAAAGGGCAAGAAGATTCAGTTTCTTCTGGTGGTACATGATGATCTTCTAAAATGGGAATGATTGGCAGTTTTTGAAATGTTAATGCAACTTTTCAAGTAACTGCAACATGGTGAATGTTCAGAGTTTTCCATAAGCAGGTTCCATTGAGTTCAGAAGGATGGCATTAGGTCAATTGTAGAAATACAGTAAGAACAGGCTCTAGTGCCATGGTCCATGAGGGATCAAGTCACAGATATTTTAGTAACTGTGGAGTACATTACAAAATAAAGAAGTTCAAGTAAACAGCGATGATTTATCCCCATGACATTTTTTAGGTCTCTTTGGGTCTCAGTTTCTCCATTGTCAAAAGGGAATAGAAATTACTTTCCATTTCCATTATGAGAGGCACTGAAAATGTAACAATAGTACACTGATATCCATTATCTAAAGGCAAGGCTCATTATATTTCACTCCCCCTAATATAAGGGACATTAGAGATGTTCAGTCTCTGCCACTGGGTCCAACCTGCACCAATTGTGCTCTGTTAATTTCAGGGGGCTTTTTAAATGCCACTTTCAAGTAATTATTTGACAGTCATATTAGAGGAATCTTTTGCTGAAAAGTTTAGTAACAACACTCACAACATAACCCTCCCAATATATGGGAGGCATAAATTCCTTTTCATTATCTTAAATTTCTGGGCAAAGGAAAAGGTTTGCAGCTCAACTCCCACTGAGTTCCAAGTCCAAAGACTTCAAACCTTGAGCTTGAAATCAAGACACTCTTGTTTTTCTTTTAGAACTTCCTTGCTGGGATGACAATGATATTTGGACAGGAATCATGACTCCAAGGTCATATACTTGGAGTCTCCATCCAGATACTCCATTGTTTGTCAACAGAACTCAAAATCAATGAACAAAACAAAACCCGTTCCTTTTTGGGGGTAGAGGGCTATAAGGCTAAATAGGGGGAAAGGGAGATATAGTTTTTCACCTTATGCAGTTTAATTCATGTTGCCCTTTTGTAGAAGAAGTAGATCCTCACATCACAGAATAAGACTGTTTTAGTCTGATAGTTCTATATCTGCTTCCTTTTATAGCTAAGCACTTAATAGAAACTCATGTGGACAGAAATTTAGAAATTATTCTACCTTAAGTTGATCCTTCTTGCTTAGATGAAATGACATAATCAACATCCTGTTATTAAATTAAATGTTATCAAATTTGGAGTACCAGAGGGAAAAGTTTATACTCATAGAAAATCATTTTTTTTTATTGACACCTAATTTAAATGAATTATTTAAACAAAAAATTAATCCAAATATTACTATTAATGACTAACATCTAGGAGAGCATTATGATCTTGACTTAAAAAAAGAATTAGAATTAACATCTCTCCATGATCATACAATGCAGAACAGTTGCTCACATGCATTGTCAGAGATGGATTTCCTTACCAGGAGTCCCCTACATTGATGAAATCACATTCTAAAACAAAAGTAAAAAAAATTCAATAATAAAAAATCGAATCGTATAATCCAAACAAATCATTTTTTCAATTAGAATATTTGCTCCATAATGACTAAAGAAATCCCATAAGGCAAAAGTGGTTGAACTGGAACTTGGAGTATTAACATCATAATATTGACCTTCCTATCATATTTCTTATATAAGCAAAAACCAATTAATTAGGGGGCAGCTAGGTGGCATAATGGATAGAACCTTTGAGTTAGGAGGATCTGAATTCAAATCCAAGCTCAGACACTTAATAGTTACATAATTGTGTAACCATGTGCAAGTCATTTAGCCCCATAGCCTTGCTAAAAACAAACAATCCAAAAACACCTATTAACTAAATCTTTTGTCTTCATTCTCCACAGTCTCCCCAAACTATCCATTTTAAGACTTTATATATATATTTCTTACACATTAATCTGGTAATTTAATTCCTCAGCTCAAATGCCTTTAATAACTTTCTATTTGCTTCTGAGGCAAGTTCAGATATCTCAACTTAATAATTATCATAGAATATATATTCTATGAACATTATTCTATGATCTTGGAATCTATTACAATCCATTTAGGAGAATACAATTATATAATGTCAATGTTGGAAAGGAACCAAACAGACATTTGCAGTTTTGTTGCAACTACTTGAAATAAACACCAAATTTGATATGGTTTCATTTGTGACAGCAATTGTGTGTATTTATTTCTGTTCTCACCAGTTCTCACTATTCTTATTACTACATTAATTCTCATGACATAAGATATCCAGTAGATGAAACAGTATTGAATCAGTTACACCTCCTTCAATTTGTTAGCATTTGTTGAGTTACTGCATTACATGCTGGATAAATAAATGGGTATTTCTGTTACTTTTTTCCTCTGTCTTTCTTGTCTCTATATCTGGCTCTCTATAACTAAGAAATCTTTTTTATTTTTCTTTGTTTCAAGGGGTTGTTGTAGTCAAAAGAATTATCACCAATTGTTAAAAATTTGTTCAAAAATTAATTTTGTTGCTAGGTCAAGACTCAAAGCCTTTCCAGCAGGAGAGACTGCAAGTGCTTATGGTGTTGGAATGACAGTGACATCTACTACTTATAACCTAGGTTTTCTTTCAAAGATATTGAAAATGAAATTTTAGTGCCAGGATGGTAGAGGACTTTCTGGAACACTGACAAATTAGGAGTAGGGAGCAGCTTACTAGCTCATCATATCTATATCACCCAGTTTGGAAGGGAACAACTTACAAGCGAGGTCAGGCTGCACAGCAAGGGTCCTACAGCAAGACTATATATATATGCTGGGACAATTTATCTGTGATGCTCTGCTACCTTGAAAGACAGAAACCCTGTAGGCAAGCAAGTAATATGTGAAACACAGCAAGACCCCACTGCAGCATCCTTATCCCCCAGCTTAGGCTACCATTGAGACCTCACCCACATTGATGACTAGCAGTTAGATCATGTCCTTGGATCTAGCCAATAGTGAGACTGTGCCTCCCAGGGCTAACCAACAAACAAATCTTGCCTCTATAGCAACCCAGCCATAAGGCTACACCCCTGGGGAAGTCCAGCAACAAAACTGTACATTCAGGAAAAAACCAATGGAGTGACCTTCCCACCCATACCCACACAGTACAAGCCAGCAGCCAGACTCTGAAGTGAGTGAAAACCAAAAGAAAGGCCTTAGACCCAGCACAAGAAGCTTGGTTCAATGCAGCAACAAAGTACAATTCTCACATAGAAATATTAAGTCACAAAAGAGAAAAATGGAGTAAAACAAACAAACAAAACAACCTCCACTACAGAAAAAAATTATTATGTAATAGAGAGGGTCAAGAAGATATTTAGGAAGGTTAACATGTGTCAAAATGTCTACATGTAAAGCTTCAATGAAAAATGCAATTTAGTCTCAGGCCAAAATGTTAAAACAGTTTTAAAAGGATTTATAAAAAGCAAATTAGAGGAGTAGATGAAAATTGATAAAAAAAAAATAAATTCAAGAGGTTCATGGAAAAAAAGATACAACAGCCAGTAAAAGAAATTCATAAAATGGGAAAAATATTCAAAAATCACTGAAATCAATAGACAAAAACTAAGCTGAATTCACAGAATTAATTTGAAACGTCTTAAAAATTAGAATTGGTCAAATGTAAAGTAAAGTGAAGAGAAAAATCCCTTAAATATAAAAACTGAACAAATGGAAGTTCATCTTTCCATGAACCATCAAGGTATGATAAAACAAAATAAAAAAATTTAGGAAATCAGAGAAAAATTGAAGTTTTTCCACTGTAGAAACAACTGATACTGAAAATTCTTCTAGGAGAAATAACCTAAGTATTACTGGGCTCCCTGAAAGCCATGATGGAAAACAAAAGTTCCCGTATAACATCTTTCAAGAAATTATCAAGGAAAACTGCCATGAGGACCTAGACCAAAAGGGGAGTCATTCAAAGAATATAACAATCACCCCCTAAAAGAGGTCCCAAACGAAAATTCCCAGGATCACAACAGTCACATTTTAGAGCTCCCACATCAAGGAGAAAATACTATGAACAGTCAGAAAGAAATCATTCAAATATTGTGGAACTACAGCAGCTTTCACATTAAAGAATCAGAGGACTTGGTTATGGTATTCTGGAAAGCACAAGAATCAAGATTATAGCTAAGAATTACTTACCCAGCAAAACTGAAAATAATCCTTAAAGGAAAAAATTGAAATTCAAAGAAACAAAGGACTTTTAGGCATTCCTAATTAAAAGACTAGAGTTGAATAAAACAAATGATCCTTAAATTCAAGACTTAAAATTAAACAAAAACAAATAAGAAAGAGAAAACAGAGGAGATTACATAAGAGTAAACTGATTGTATCTATATGAAAAGATGATATATGGAACTCTCAAGAACTTTATTACTATTAGGACAATTTGAATAAATATTTTTTAGAAAGAGTGTGCTGATAAAAGATGACTGATGGGAAGTTAATAAAGCAAAATGAAGGTTGGGAATGAAGGGGGGAGATAGAATGTGATAAATTATCTCACACAAAAGAGGGATGAAAAGAATTATTATAATGGAGGGTAAGTTGAGGAGCTGGTGAACAAAGTTTGAACTTTCTTCAGAATTGACTCAAAGTAGGAATAACATACACATTCAGTAGGATAAAGAATTCTATTTCAGCATATAGATAAGTGAAAGGGACAGGAATAAGACAAAGGGGGATACTGATATAAGGGAGGGGGGATCAGAAGTAAAACACTTGTGAGGAGAAATAGCATGAAGATAAGAAAGAAAGAAAGATCAACTAGGAATAATGGAATGGAATTAAGTATATGGTTAGCTATAATAACATTAAATGTCATGGGGTGGCTAGGTGGTGCAGTGGATAGAACACTGGCCCTGGAGTCAGGAGTACCTGAGTTCAAATCCAGCCTCAGATGTTTAATAATTACCTAGCTATGTAGCCTTGGGCAAGCCACTTAACCCCACTGCCTTGTAAAAACCTTAAAAAATGTCAGTGGGATGGACACAAAACAGAAACAGATATCATAATGTATTAAAAAAACAGAATCCTACAATCTATTTTTTTGTCTTGTTTTGCTTTGCTTTTTAACAAGAAATACATTTGAAACAGAGTCTCACAGGAAGAGTAAAGGTACAGGTCTATAAGAGAATCCATTATGCTTCACTTGAGCAAAAAAGAAAAAGCAGAGGTACCAATTGTGATTTCAAATAAAGCAAAAGGAAAAACATTTATAATTAAAAAAGGTCCCAAATGAAAATTCCCAGGAACACAACAGTCATAGGGAAAGAAACTATATCTTGCTGAAAGGACTGATAGACAAAAAATGTCATATCAATATTACATATATATCCATATCCATATCCATATCCATATCCATATCCATATCCATATCCATATCCATATCCATATCCATATCCATACCTATCCCTATCCCTATCCCTATCCCTATCCCTATCCCTACATCTACATCTACATCTACATCTACATTTACATCTACATCTACATCTACATCTACATCTACATCTACATCTACATCTACATATATATATATCATCTATATCCATATATATATATCATCTATCTATACATATATATGCATATTATACATATATACCAAATGGTACAGTTTTGAATAAGTTGAATGAGTTACAAAAGGAAATAAACAACAAAATTATATTAGTGGGTATGATAGCTTTGCCCTGTAAGAACTAACAATGAAAACAACAACAAAAAGAAACAAACAAAAAAGCTAAGGAAGTGAATAGAATTGCATATGATATACTTCAGATCCCTATGAGTGACAACTATAACATGGACCCCTTATGCATCTAAAGTCATTAATAATGTGGTTTTCCTAGCAAAAATTTCTATAGGTGAAAGACATAATAATAATATGGAGTCTCTATCAATGAAAGCCATGAACAATGTAAATTAAGATTAAGGTGAACAAAAATAAAGCACACTGACCAGGAAAGAGCTGAGATTTGTCAAGTATATGTTCATTCTGTAGCACAGAATTCTAGGTCAAATAATATTGATTGGGAAACCAGATATAAAAATTAAAATGTCAGCCAATCCACACAAACATCTCTATCACTCATCCCCCATTTGTCTGATTTCTCTAATTATCACAGGCATTTTGAGGGATCATCCCAGGACATTTGATATGTGGTTTGGCAGCTGCCCTATAAGTGTCCCCAAATGATAATTTGGGGAGCCTTGAATATCCCACAATTGGAGGAGTTTAGGGTAAAACTATATTTCTCCAGAGAAAACTGAGAGGGAATAGATGTGAATATAAATTTTCTCATAGTACTTCAAATCTATGCAAAAATTTACCACATTTCTGAGCATTAAAAATATTACAAATTGATGCAGAAAAGCAGAAATTTTCAGATCATAATGCAATAAAAATTACAATCATTAGTGGGGAGTGGAAATAGAATAAAAGTTAATTGGAAACTAAATAATATATTCATAAAAATAAATAGATCAAAGAACAAATAAAAGAAACAGTTGATAATTCCATCAAAGATAATAACAATGAGACAATATTCCAATTTATGGGATTAAGCCAAAACTTTTCTTTGGGGAAATTTTGCATCTTTAATTGCTAAAATTAATAAAATAGAGAAAGAGTATATCAGTGAATTGGGCATACAACTAAAAAAACTTAAAGACAAGAAAATGAAGAATCAAAGGCGAGATTAATAATAATTGAAAATAATAAACCATGGAACCATATAATAAATAAAACTAGAAGCACTTTTATGAAAAAATAATAAACCATTGGGTAATATGGTTAAAAAAGGAAATAATAAAAGAAATTGCCAATATCAAAAATGAAATGAGTGAACTGATCAAAATGATACAGAAATTAAAGAAATTATTGTTATTTTCCCAATTATATGCCAATATATTTGACAATCTAAATTAAATGGATGGATATCTATAAAATATCCATTGTCCAGGTTAATAGAAGAGGAAACAGAATATTTAAATAAACAATATTAGAAAAAAAATCAATTGAATAAGCCATCAATGAATTTTGCAAGATAAAATCAACATGTCCTGATAGTTTCAAAAGTCAACCAATCATTTAAAGAACATTTATTACAAATATTACTTACACTAAATTATTTGAAAAAAAATTGTATTCATACCAAATTCCTTTTGTTATACAAACATGGTGATACTTAAATGAGGAAAAACTAAAAAAAAAATAAAAGGAAAGCAAATTTATAGATCAATTTCCCTAATGCCTATTAATGCGTGAATTTTAAATAAAATATGATCAAGGAGATTGAAGCAATATCCCATAAGGATATTACTCTTTGGCCTGATTAAAATTATGACCAGGAACATAGGGTTGGTTAAATGTTAGGAAAATTATTAATTTAATTGACCATATCAATTTCAAAACCAGCAGAAATTGTGTGAATAACTCAAAGGCTGTAGAAAAAATTTTGGCCAACTACAATACCTATTGCTATTAAAAGTATTGCATAGGAGGTAATGGAGTTTACATTAAAATGGTAATTATTACTTATCTAAAATCATCATCAAATATTATCCATAATGGGCATAAGCTAGAAGTCTTCCAAATGTGATCAGAAATAAAACAAGAATATCAATTTTCACCAGTTTTATACAATATTCTACTCAAAATGCTAACTAAAGCAATAAGAAAAAATATTGAAGCAATTGGAATAGGCAATGAGGAACAAAAACTATCATTCTTTGTAGATGCTGTGATGGTTTACTTCTAGAATCTTAGGTAACCAATTAAAAATAATTGTAACAATTAAAACTTAGCAAATTTGCAGGATATGAAACAATTCCACATCAATCATCACCATGTCTATGTATAAGCAATGAAGTCCAGTAGCAAGAAATTTTTAAAAAACATCCATTTAAAGAATTATAAAATATCTAAAGTACTTGGGAGTCTACCTGCAAAACAAAGCCAGGATTATGAACACAATTACAAAACATTTTTCATACAAATTGGGTCAGTTGAAATCAATTTGAAAAATATTAATTGCTTATGGGTAGTCCAAGGCAATATAATAAAAATATCAATTCTAGGGTCAGTTAGGTGGTGCAGTGAATAGAGTTCTGGCCCTGGAGTCAGGAGTACCTGAACTCAAATCTTATTAATTTTATTATTACCTAGCTATGTGGCCTTGGGCAAGTCACTTAACCCCATTGCTTTGCAAAAACCTAAAAAAAATTAATTCAACACCAAATCAATCAAACTATCAAAACTAAAGATAGGAAAAATGATGATAAAGTGCATATGGAAGAACAAAAGGTCAAGAGATTTAGTGAACAAAAATGTAAAGGAAACTGATCTAGTCATATCAGATTAAATGTCTGGTAAAATTCATTTGCAAATTCATATGATCTTTAGAGATTTTTTTTTCCTCAAGGACTTCACTTAAGGTTTATGCAATTTCTTTCTTTTTCTATGTTAGAGTTATTTAAGTATTCTGTTTCCTTATCTGATATCTGAGCTATGTATATTTTTGTAAATATTCAGCCATGCCATTTAAATTATCAGTTTTATTGTAATATAATTGGACAAAATAACTCCTAATAACTGTTATAATTTATCTTTATTGATGGTACACTTACCTTTTCCCATATTTGACATATTAGTAAGTTTTTGTATTTTATTTATTCAAAATTATAATTTTCATAAAACCAGATGCTAGTTTTACTTATTTTTACTTTCAATTTTATTAATTTCTCCTTTGAGTTATAGAATATTTATTTTTTACTTTTAATAGAGGATTTAAAATTTATTCTTTTTTCACTTTTCTTTTTTAGTTTTTGCATATATGGTTCATTGAACTGCTTATTCTCTTTTATTGAGATGAGCACTTAGAAATCTATGATTTGAACTTAACCCACAAATTTTAAAGTTTTATCTGATTGTTACCATTATCTTCAACAAAATTATAACTCTCAAAGGTACTTTCTGCTGTTTTAAAAACTCTAAAACTTTTTTGT
Source organism: Macrotis lagotis (assembly GCF_037893015.1). Lineage (NCBI taxonomy): Eukaryota > Metazoa > Chordata > Mammalia > Peramelemorphia > Peramelidae > Macrotis > Macrotis lagotis. The sequence goes on along the minus strand of NC_133659.1, from coordinate 261,014,493 downwards.
CTTGGATACAATCTGCATTTTTTTAGGTTTTGCTTCTAGATGTTTTTTAATCATTGTCTTCTTGTATGTTTGTGTCTTGAACTTCCCTTTCACCATAGCAGATTTTTTTTTGTTTTGTTTCTATGGCCAGATTCCTTTTTGCTCATTTTAGAGTCTATTTCATGACTTTGTACTTTATGCTAGAGCTGGAGTCTTCTGATCTCTCGTAGTGTTGTCTATACTGGGCTTCCAGCTACTGTATCTTGCTGGTTTTGCTGCTGGGCCTAGTGTCTTATACATTTCTGATGCTTCCAAGACCATTTTATCTGGTGACATATGTGGTAACTGTTCTCTTTGTCTGCACTTTGATCTTTACCACTTAGAGACCGAAATCTTTCACCAACACAAATTCTTATAGCCCTGAATCTGTGACCTAGTCCCAAGTGGGACTCATGCTCCCTTGTAACTACAAGAGTGCTTTTTTTTTGCTCTGGAACTTCAGCCTGGAACGGGTTAATGATAATGGGATTGCTAGTTAATAGTCACACAGCTCTGTCTCAGTGCTAGCAAAGATAACCATTGGTATCTCTTTCTGAACAGATTTTCAATCCTCTTGCTTTCTCCATGTGCTCTTCTAAAACCCACAGCTGTGCTTTGCTTCCACTGAACCACATCCCAAACAAAAGCTTATTCCAGTATCTGTGGACCTCTCTGTCCTCCCCAGCCCACTTAGGTCAGGAAAATGATTGACTATGACCCTTTGTTGACTGACAGTCTTTGTATTGATATTTTATTTTTCCAATTACATGTCATGAAAGCTTTTCAACGTTCATGCACAGGCATATTTATAAGTTACATATTAGTCATTTTCTATATAAAGAATTAAAAGAAAGGATAAAAAAAGAAAAACCATGGGATAGGAAGGAAGAACAAAAGAGAAATTTTTATAAAGGGAACATACCATTCATTCACACTCTAGGATTTTTTGTTTGTTTGTTTTGTTCATCTGCATACAGATAGCACTGTCTATAACACCTAGGTTGTCCTAGCTCTCTGGGAAGGACTGCATCCATCAAAGTTGATCAACTTGCAATTTTGTTGTTAATATGTATAATGTTCTCTTGGTTCTGCTCTCATTGCCCAGAATCAGTTCCTGTAATTCTTTCCCTGCTTCTTTAGAGTTCTTATAGAACAATAGTATTCCAAACCTTTAACATTTGTGTATCTTTCTGCTTCAAATATGTTTCTTGTAAACAATGAACTATGGGGCTATGGGTTTTAATGCATTCTGCTATTTTTGTCCATTTTACTGGAAAGTTCATCCCATTCACATTTATAGTTAAGACTACTAAATCTTTATTAACTAAATTTTAAGTTTACTTTTACTTATAATTTTACCTTCCTTTTTATCAGTACCTTCTTGTCATTTCTTTCCTTAATTCCTCCCACCCTACTTCCCTGTAGGGGAGAATAGATTTTTAAACCCAGTTGGAAATAATATATACAAATATACATATAAATATATATAAATATATACATATATATATATATATATATATATATATATATATTTCTCTGAGCCAAATGTATTGAGTAGGATTTACTCAATGTTCATGCCTTCCCTTATTTCCCTTCTACTATAATAGGTCTTCATCTCTTTTTACCTGGTGTTATTTATGCAATAATGCCTAGCCTTTTCAGTGTATAGTCCTTCTTTTTATGTGTTTATTGTTTTAATTGTCTTATACTTAAATCTTCTTTGTCAAAATATATTCCTTTTATCTGACCTGAGAGAAGTACTAACAAAGATCAAAGTACTATCAATCAAAAGCTTATTTATTGGTTGCTTGATTGATGGATAAACTCGTAGTACAATCAATCAAAGGTTGGTTATGATTGTTTGATTGACTGATAAGCAGCATTGCCTCAGAGTCTCTAAGTACCCACTCCTCTTTTCTCTCATTAGAAATATACTTCTCAGGGGCAGCTAGGTGGCGCAGTGAATAAAGCACTGGCACTGGAGTCAGGAGTACCTGGGTTCAACTCCAGTCTCAAACACTTAATAATTACCTAGCTGTGTGGCCTTGGGCAAGCCACTTAACCCTGTTTGCCTTGCAAAAAAACCTAAAAAAAAAAAAAGAAATCTACTTCTCAAAGTAATAAATCACATTACATTATAATCACTATACCTTACTCCCTTTTTCAAGTACCCTCCAAGGACACAAAATCCTCATGACCCAAAGCATCATGATAAGCCAAACCATTTCATGAACCATATGTGGCTGCCCCCCCAGCATACTTCCTCCAATTGTAGTGAAAGTTTCAAGCAATGCATATTTCTTCATGATGTTTTTTCCCCTTCATGATGTTTTAATGCCCAGTCCCTCTAAGTATAATCTCTGCCTCCATTTCTTTTTTTTAGGTTCTTGCAAGGCAAACAGGGTTTAAGTGACTTGCCCAAGGCCACACAGCTAGGTAATTATTAAGTGTTTGATACCGGATTTGAACCCAGGTACTGTTGACTCCAGGGCCAGTGTTTTATCCACTGCGCCACCTAACTACCCCTCTGCCTCCATCTCTACAGTACTTCAACCATAGCCTTACAGCCCTCCTCAACTAAAAAATTGGATACATTCTCTCCTACTGTCCATTTAGCATGCCAATTATGGTACTAAAACCCTCATTAACTAAGTTATGGATTAGGATAAGAACACTTTATATCAAACTCTTTTAAGTAGGAGCCCACACTCTGCCCTATTGTCCTATATACCTCTAAGTCTCTAGTAAAGTAAAGTCACTTCGGATTTAATTATGTATAGAGCTGAACAGCTTTAGCATTGTTTGAAAGGCATAGAAGACCCTTGCACAGGATACCCCAAAATACAGAGAAAATATGAGATCCTTGATTAAGGCAGAATTAAATTACCTCAAAGGAAGTGTGAGATATAGAGCATTCTGAACTCATTTTGATCTGATCATCCACAGTCAGATGTACAATAATTTGTCTCAAATTTAGTGTCATTTTGTCTGCTTTGGTAATGAAAAACAAGGAAATAATTACACTGATATTCTCTAAGAACAATCACTTCAACTATTTTCAACTCTTTACCTATCGTAAGAGAAATAAAATTCTCAAGATTTACATGTATTATCTTCCCTTGTAGGGCTTCATACAATTTCATGTTCTTGAGTACCATTTTCCCCTTTCCATATACTTTTTTTTATACATCTCTTGAGTCTTGCATTCAAAGTTTGAATTCTCTGTTCCATTCTGGTCTTTTTATCAGGAAAGTTTATAAGTCCTCTATTTCATATGCAGAATTGTGCAGGATAGTAAAGTCTTGGTAATAATCCAAGGTTTTTGCACTAAAAAATATAATATTCCAAGTTCCTCCTATCCTTTAACATTGAAGTTGATAATTCCTGGTAATTCTGTTTGTGCTTCATTTGCAATTAAATTGCTTCTTTTTGGTTGCTTGAAGGATTTTCTCCCTTATTGAAAATTCTGGAATTTGGCTATGAAAGTCCTTGGAGTTTTAGCCTGGGGGATCTGCTTCTGGAGATGTTCTGTGTATTCTTCTTATTATTTTTATTATTTTTATTTAATATTTATTCTCATTTTGTACATATAATGTTTTTTATACATTAATAAAATATTCTTGTCTAAGAGTAAATGAAATACCCCCTTCCCCCCATAAATATGGACTCGCTTGAGCGATAAAGTAGAGAGAAAATATTAAAATTAAAAAAATAATAGTAATAATTGTAGGTATGGCCAGGTGGTGCAATGGACAGAGCACCAGCTCTGGAGCCACTCAGCTACCCTACAGCAGAGTCAGAGTGAAAGGAGAGAGAAAATATAGTACATGGTAGTGGAGAAATACGAAAGAAGGGAGTTGCGATCAGCAATGGCAATGGTGGAAAAATTGTGATGCACTTATCATAAAGAATGTCATCCACCCCAACAGAGTTGTTGCTGTTGGAACAAAGACTCAAGCACATTTTATTATTATTATTATTATTATTATTATTATTATTATTATTATTATTATTTGGGGGGGTGCAGGTCAAATGGGGCTGGGTGGCCTGTCTGTTTGTGTATTCTTTCAAGGCTATTGTATCTTCTTGATCTGGTACACATCAACAGTTTTCCCTTCTAAGTTCATGAAAGATATTTTTCAGGTTCTTTTTTCTTTCTTTTTTTGATGTAGATGTTCTGGTAGACAAATAATTTTCAGTTTATCTCTTCTGGATCTGTTATCTAGGTAATTTACTTTTCCTAAAAGGTACTTTATGATTTCTTCAATTTTTTTTTAGTCTTATGACTTTACTTGATGGAATCTTGATATCTCATAAATTCATTACATTCCATTTGTATAATTCTAATTTTCTTCAGTTAACTTTTGTGCTTCCTTTCACAATTGGTTAATTTTATTTGTTGTTGAGTTATATTCCCTTGCCAGCTGGTTGATTTGAGTTTTAAATGAGTTAGATGCCTTTTCCAGTTGCTTTTTATTTTTTAAAGAGTTTTTAAAATTTTTTTTAAAGAGTTACACTTTTTTTCCTTTTGTTTTTTGAGGCAATGGGGTTAAGTGACTTTCCCAAGGTCACACAGCTAGGAAATTATTCAGTGTTTGAGATCCGATTTAAACTCAGGTCCTACTGATTCCAGGGTCAGTGCTCAGTCCTATGCATATCAAAGCTGTATGAAGAGTTACATTCGTTTTCATTTGACTAATTTTACTTTGAAAGGAGTTTGTGTCTTTTGTCTATCTTTTATAATTTTCCTGCATAGCTCTTATTTCATTTTCCCATTTTTCTTCTTCCTCTCTTCTTTGTTTTTCAGATTCTTGTTTTATACTCTGCTATGAGGTTTTTGGATTGAGTCTACTTCATGGACTTCTTTGAAACTTCACATGTAGATAAGTACTGTGAGGAAAATTTGAAGGTATAATATTAGAAAGAGTGAACTGATAAAAGATGATGTTGATGGGAAGATACTCAATAAAGAAAAATGAAGGTTGAGAATGAAGGAGAGGAGATAGAATATGATAAATTATCTCATAAAAGAGGCATGAAAAGAACAATTATAATGGAAGGTAAGTTGGGGAGTTGGTGGGCAGAGTTTGATCTTTACTCTTTTCAGAATTGGCTCAAAGAGGGAATAACATACACACTCGAATACAGAAATCTATTTTAATATATAGATAAGTTAAAGGGACAGGAATAAGATGCTAGATTTGTGCTGTCATCTTGGCTTGATGCACTTTTAAAAGTTGTTTAGAATGAAGTGTTTAGAGCATCATAAAACTTCTCATTTTACTCTACTATCTTTATTCTGCCCAAAGTGAGACATTATTTTTAGGTTTTTTCAAGGCAAATGGGGTTAAGTGGCTTGCCCAAGGCCACACAGCTAGGTAATTATTAAGTGTCTGAGACCGGATTTGAACCCAGGTTTTCATGACTCCAGTCCCAGTGCTTTATCCACTGCACCACCTAGCCACCCCAAAGTCAGACATTTAAAGAACAATTAATTATAATATTGATTTTCTAATTAATGTATGAAATTATTTATTGTGGGGAAGAAAATGAAACTACAAGAAGATCCATTTAAGTAGTACTGGGGATAGTTATACTCAATATTTGGGATACTTGCCACAAAAGACCCTGAGAGCAGCATAGGAAGAGTAATCATATTTCAATAAAGTCCAGAGAGTATAGGAGCAAAAAACACAAAAATTACTTTAAGAAATGGCACTGGAAAACAGAGGCAGATGGTAACATGAAAAGTGATGGAGTGGTGAAATGAAGCAAGGCACCACTGGAGTCAGGGGAAGGACAAAAATTATCACTTAAATACCCACAAATTGGACTCAGGGTAGGGATACAAATTATCACTTATATAACCATAAATTGGAATTGAAACACATGGGCAGCATGGACTCATAGTAGATAAAGGAGTGCTGATGGGACTTCCAGAGCAGAACCTAGATGGCAACATGAAACTAACATGCTCCCGGAGCTTTTCCCTATGAAAGATAAATGAAATCTCAACTCTGACATTCACACTACAGATACCACCAAGAAAAAGAGCAGTTTTAAAGAAGTTTTCAACTGTAGGCATCCTGTAGTATCTTCAGTGAAGTTCTGTCTCTTTGAGGGAAAAGAGGAAGTAAAGTCCAGGAGGTGGGGGAGTGGGAAAGACAGCAAAGCAGGAGTGCAACCCAGGCCCCAATAACTTAACAACAGCAGAGGTCCTAGCAGCTAGATAGCAGGCCAGCAGGGATGACTCCAACCCCAAAAAATACTGAACTCTGAGAACACCAGGGTAAAAGATGGACTGGCTCAGGAACAAACCATTGTTATGTCAGAACCTAGTCATAAATGGCGGGGGGGGACTTCTGTAAAGGCAAGGCCTGGTCTGCATAGGCAACATCTTGGCCAACAACAAGTCAGGGATCAGACCCTATCCCTCTACAGGAGCAGAGCTAAAATATCAAAGATGAACAAAAAAGCTAAAAGAATGCTCAGTAAGAAAACCACTTTACAGACAAAGATGATATCAATGCCATGTGTGAAGAAGAGAACAGTGAATGATCACTCACAGGGGAAGTATCAAAACAGTCTATAAGTTGGACTCAAATACAAAAGCTCATAAAATACCTTAAAATTAATTTAAAAAACAAAGAAAATAAGAAGAAAATGGATAAAAGAAATGAAAATCATGCAGGAAAAATTATGAAAATGGATTAAAACAATCAACTCCATTAAAAGTAAAAATAGCCAACTGGAAAAGGAAACACAGAAACTAATTGAAGAAAATAAAACCCTAAAATTTAGAATTGAACAAATAGAAACCAATGAATCTACAAGACTACAAGACTCCATCAAATGGAGTAAAAAGGCTACAAAAACTGAAGAAAATGTAAAGTACATTTTAGGGGAAAACAAATGACTTGGAAAATAGATCCAGGAAGAACAATCTACAAATCATTGGACTACCAGAAAGCCTGGATCAAAAGAAGAACCTGGAAAACATCATGTAGGAAATTATAAGGGTAATCTGTCCAAATCTACTAGAACAAGAAAACAATATCACCAGTGAAAGGATCCACAGAATTCCTCCAGAAAGAGACATCAGGATAAAAACTCCCAGGGCTATAATAGCCAAATTCCAGAACTCTCAAATAACAGAGACAATATTGCAAGTAGAATAAAGAAAATATTTTAAATATAAAGGAAACACAAACTCACACAGGACCTATCAGCCTCAACAATGAAGGATCAGAAGACCTGGAATAGAATATTTCAGGGAGCAAAGGACCTGGGATCACTACCAAGAATGTACTACAGAAAATGTAATAACATGCAAATTCAGCATATATTGTCATAAACAAAAAATATGGATATTCGATGAAATAGAGAACTTATAGAATTTCCTGACACAGAATCCAGAATTGAACAGAGAATTCAATCATCAAATACATGACTCAAATGTTGCATAAAAAAGGTAAATGAAAAGGGGAAGGAAAACAAAACAAAACAAAGCAAATAATGGTGAAGACAATCAAATTGTATACAACCTTAAAAGGGAAGATTCAAAACTTCCAATTATTTAGAATTGTACAGTTCTTAGGATATTGAAAGTGTAGAATATAACTGAAGATAATGAACCTAAAAGATATGGATATAATTGGGTCTTGTCTCTTCATTGAAGAGGTCCAAGATGACAACACTATATTTGAGACGATAAACCCTGAAGAAAAGCAGGGATGCTAACTTTAAACTTGCATCTTATTATCCTTTAACCCACTTTCTTTCTTTCTTTCTTTAAAAAAAACAATTTAATGAGCTGATAATGGGAAATGTACAATATGCAAGTAACAGCCATAATGTAAGATGATCAGGTATGAATGAGTTAGCATTTCTCAGCTATCCTGTGGTCCAAGAGAATTTTTTTTTATTAAAGATTTTATTTGAGTTTTTGAGTTTTACAATTTTCCCCCAATCATACTTCCCTCCCCCACCACCACCACCGAAAGCTATCTGTCAGTCTTTACTTTGTTTCCATGTTGTACATTGATCCAAATTGAGTGTGATGAGAGAGAAATAATATCCTTAAGGAAGAAATAAAGTCTTAGAGACAAGATCAGACAATAAGATAGCAGTTTGATTCCTAAATTAAAGGGAATAGTCTTTGAACTTTGTTCAAACTCCACGTCTCTTTATCTGGATACAGATGGTATCCTCCATTGCAGACAGCCCCAAATTGTTCCTGATGGTTGCACTGATGGAATGAGCAAGTCGATCTAGGGTGAACATCACCCCCATGTTGCTGTTAGGATGTACAGTGTTTTTCTGGTTCTGCTCATCTCACTCAGCATCAGTTTATGAAACTTCCTCCAGGCTTCCCTGAATTCTCATCCCTACTGGTTTCTAATAGAACAATACTGTTCCATGACATATATACTACAGTTTGCTGAGCCATTCCCCAATTGAAAGTCATTTACTTGATTTCCAACTATTTGCCACCACAAACAGGGCTGCTATGAATTTTTTGTACAAGTGATGTTTTTACTGTTTTTCATCATCTCTTTGGGGTATAGACCCAGTAGGTGTATTGCTGCATCAAAGGGTATGCTCATTTTTGTTGCCTTTTCAGCGTAGTCCCAAATTTCTCTTCAGAAAGGTTAGATGAGTTCACAGCTCCACCAACAGTGTAATAGTGTCACAGATTACCCACAACCATTCCAATAATGATCATTTTTCTTTCTGGTTATATTGGCCAGCCTGAGATGTGTGAGATGGTACCTCAGAGAAGCTTTAATCTGCATTTCTCTAATAATTATTTAGAGCAATTGTACATATGGCTATGGATTACTTTGATATCCTCATCTGTAAATTGCCTTTGCATATCCTTTTCCCATTTGTCAACTGGGGAATAGCTTTTATTTCTAAAAATGTGACTCAATTCTCTGTATGTTTTAGAGAAGAGTCCTTTGTCATAATCATTAGTTGTAAAGATCGTTTCCCAATTTACTACATTTCTTTTGATCTTGCTTACAGTGGTTATGTCATTGCAAAAGCTTTTTAATTTAATGTAATGAAAGTCATCTAATTGGTTTTTGGTGATGTTCTCCATCTCTTCCTTAGTCATAAACTGCTCGCCTTTCCATAGATCTGACAGTAAACTAGTCCTTGATCTTCTAATTTGCTTATAGTATTGTTTTTTTATGTCTAAATCCTGTAACCATTTGGATCTTATCTTGGTAAAGGGAGTGAGGTGTTGGTCTAATCTAAGTTCCTCCCATACTAACTTCCAATGACCCCAGCAGTTTTTTATCAAAGAGGGAGTTTTATTCCAATAGCTGGACTCTTTGGGTTTATCAAACACCAGATTACTACAATCATTTCCTGCTAATGCACCTAGTCTATTCCACTGGTCCACCACTCTATTTCTCAGCCAATACCAAACAGTTTTGATTACTGATGCTTTATAATGTGATTTTAGATTGGGTAGGGCTAAGCCCCTTTCTTTTTATTTCTCCATATGAATTTAATTACAACTTTTTCTAACTCATTAAAGTAATTTTTTTTTTGGAATTTTGATTGGTAGGGCACTAAACAGGTAGTTTATTTTTGGTAGAATTGTCATTTTTATTATATTAGCTCTACCTGTCCATGAGCAGCTGATTTTTGCCCAGTTATTTAAATCTGATGTGACTTGTGTGAGAAGTGTTTTATAATTGTTTTCAAAAAGTTTCTGAGTCACCATATGTTGTCACGAACAAAAAATATGGATATTCGATGAAATAGAGGGGAAGGGGAAGGAAAACAAACTCCCAGGCATTTTATATTGTCTGAGATTACTTTGAATGGGACTTCTCTTTCTAGCTCTTCCTGCTGTACCTTGCTAGACATATATAGAATATATATATATATATATATATATATATATATATATATATATATATATATATATATATATAAAAGCTGAGGATATATGAAGGTTTATTTTATAACCTGCATCTTTGCTAAAATTGCTAATTGTTTCCAGTAGTTTTTTTTTGATGATTTCTTGGGATTCTTTAGGTAGACCATCAAGTCATCTGCAAAGAGTGAGAGTTTTGTCTTCTCCTTCCCAATTCTAATTCCTTCAATTACTTTTTCTTCTCTAATTGCTGAAGCTAACATTTCTAATATGATATTGAATAGTAGTGGTGATAATGGGCACCCTTGTTTCACCCCAGGTCTTACTGGGAATGCCTCTAGCCTCTCCCCATTGAATATAATGCTTGTTGATGGTTTCAGATAGATACTGCTAATTATTCTAAGGAACAGTTCATTTATTCCTACACTCTCTAATGTTTTTAATAGGAATGGGTGCTCTATTTTTTCAAAAGCTTCTTCAGCATCTATTGATGTGATAATATAATTTCTGATACCTTTGTTGGCGATATAATTGATTATACTAACAGTTTTTCCTAATATTTAACCAATCCTGCATTTCTGGGATTACTTGATCATAATGTATTATCCCATTGATAACTTGTTTTAATTGTTTTCTTAAGATTTTAATTAAGATTTTTGCATCCATATTCAATAGGGAGAAAGGTCTATAATTTTCTTTCTCTGTTTTAACTCTTCCTGGTTTAGGTATCAGCACCACATTGGTTTCATAGAAAGAGTTAGGCAGAGATCCACCTTTCCCTATTTCTCCGAAGAGTTCATATATAATTGCAACCAATTGCTCCTTAAATGTTTTGTAGAATTCACTTGTGACTACATCAGGCCCTGGAGATTTTTTCTTAAGGAGCTCTATAATTGCTTGTTGAATTTCTTTTTCCTGAAATAGGGTTGTTTAGGTATTTAATCTCCTCTTCATTTAAATTGGGCAATTTCTACTTTTGTAAATATTCAACCATTTCTCTAAGATTATCAAATGTATTGGCGTAGAGTTGGGCAAAATAATTTTGAATTATTTAATTTCCTCCTCAGTGGTGGTTATGTTCACCTTTTTCATTTATGATACTAGCAATTTGGTTTTCTTCTTTCTTTCTTTTAATCAAATTGACAAGAGGTTTATCAATTTTGTTGGTTTTTTCATAAAAGCAACTTTTGGTTTTATTTATTATTTCAGTAGTTTTTTCTTTCGATTTTATTAATTTCTCCTTTAATTTTTAGAATTTCTAATTTGGTATTTAATTGAGGATTTATTATTTGTTCTTTCTATAATTTTAGTTGCATATTTAGTTCACTGATTTCTTATTTCTCTAATTTATTCATGTAAGCATTTAAAGATATAATATATCCCCTGAGGGCCACTGTGAGTGAATCCCATAGGTTTGTGAGTGTTGTTTCATTATTGTCATTATCTAGGATAAAATGATTAATTCTTTCTACAATTTGTTTTTTGGTCCACTCATTTTTTAAAATGAGTTTATTCAGTTTCCAATTGGTTCTGGGTCTATATCTTCTTGGCCCAATATTGCATATATCTTTTATTGCATTGTGATCTGAGAATGTGTATTCACTTTTTCTGCCTTTCTGCAGTTGATCATTAGATTTTTATGTCCTAGTACATGATCAATTTTTGTATAAGTGACATGTACTTCAGAGAAAAAGGTATATTCCTTTCTATCCCCATTCAATTTCCTCCATAAGTTTACCATATCTAGTTTTTCTAACAATGTATTTACCTCCTTAACTTGTTTCTTGTTTATTTTATGATTTCATTTATCTAGATCTGTGAGCAGGAGGTTGAGGTCTCCCACTAGTAGAGTTTTGCTGTCTATGTCTTCTGCTAGTTCTTTCAGCTTCTCCTCTAAGCAGTTGCATGCTATCCTTTTGGGTACATATATATTCAGTATTGAAATAACGTTATTGTCTATAGTACCTTTTAGGAGGATATAGTTTCCTTCCTTATCGCTTTTAACACTATCTATTTTTGCAACTGCTTTGTCTGAGAAAAGGATTGCTACCCCTGCTTTTTTCACTTCAGCTGAAGCAAAATATATTTTGCTCCCACCTTTTACCTTTACTCTATAGGTATCTCTCTGCTTCAATTGAGTTTCTTGTAAGCAGCATATTGTAGGATTCCGGTTTTTAGTCCACTCTGCTATTTGCTTACATTTTAAGGGAGAATTCACCCATTCACATTCAAAGTTATGTTTAATAATTCTTTATCGCTCAACATGCTATCTTCCCTCTGTTTGTATTTCCCCCTTTCCCCCCTTATCCATATTCCCCAGTATTTTGTTTCTGAATACCAACACTGTCAGTGTCTTTGCCCTCCTATATCATCCTTCCCCTTTCTTTCCCCTTTCCCTTTTCCCCTTTTCCCTTCCCTTCCTTTTGTTAGTTCCCCTTCCCCCCTTCCTCCATTCACCCTCCCACTTTCCCTTTTTAATGCTTGAAAGGTTAGATTTTTTTTAAGTTAACTGAATATATGTATAATTTGACTTTAAGCCAAGTCTGATGAGAAGAAGTTTCAGGTGTTTCTCATCTCATAGCTTCGTCCCCTCTAATACCATAGGTCTTTTCTATCTCTTAGTGTAATGAGATTTACCCCATTAAATTTCCTCCCTCCTCCCATCTCCTTCCTGTCCCCCTTTTTAAGGAGGTAGTACTTTTAAAATCATTCTATCTGAGTCATAGAATATTCTGAGTATCCGTCACTTCTAGGTATGCACATTCTATCTAATAGAGTTAAAATTCTTGAGAGTTTTTAGAGTCTTTCTCCCAAGTGGGGTTAAAGCCAGTTACATCCCATTATATAGAAGTGTCATGGATTGGTCATGAATGTCCATCACTTCTGGCTAGGTATATTCTCTCTATTAGAGTTACAATTCTCAAGATTTATGACAATCTTTTTCCCCATGCTGGGATACAGCCAGTTTCAACTTATTGGACAGCAGTTTTTTTTTATCTTTTACTGCCCGCCCCTTCTTTTACCTTTTCTTGTGTCTCTTGAACCTCCTGTTTGATGTCCAAATTTTCTATTTAGCTCTGATATTTTCATCAGAAATTGTTGGAATTCTTCCATTTAATCAATAGTCCATCTTTTCCCCTGAAAAAGAAGACTCAGCTTTGCTGGATAGTGGATTCTTGGTTGCATTCCAAGCTCCCTTGCTCTTTGAAATATCTCTTTCCAGGCCCTTCAATCCCTTAATGTTGATGCAGCCAGGTCCTGCATAATCCTTACTCTGTCTCCTTGATATTTAAATTGTTTCTTTCTGGCTGCTTGCAGGATTTTCTCTTTAATCTGATAGTTCTGGAATTTGGCCACAACTTTCTTTGGTGTTTTCATTTTAGGATCTTTTTTCTGGAGGGTACCAATGTAATAACTACTTTGCCCTCAGGTTCCATGATATCAGGGCAATTTTACATCACTAGATCCTGTAATATTAAGTCCAGGATTTTTTTTTTCTCTTCAGTGTTTTCGGGAAGTCCAATAATTCTCAGGTTGCCCTTCCTCGACCTATTCTCGATGTCAGTGGTTTTGCTGATGAGGTATTTCACATTTTCTTCTATTTTTTTCAATTTTTTAATTTTGTTTGACAGGCCCTTGCTCTCTCATGAAGTCATTAGTTTCTGCAGACTCCATTCTATATTTTAGGGAGGAGTTTTCTTCATTAACCTTTTGCAACTCCTTTTCCAATTGGTGAATTCTACTTTTGAAAGAGCTTTCCATTTGCCCAATTGAGGATCTGAGAGATTTAGTCTCATTTTGTATTTGTCCAATTGTATTTTCTAGGGATTTGTTTTCTTGTTGCAAGGTATTAATTGTCTCTCCCAAATTTTTCAGTTGATTTTTAAACTCCTTCCTTATTTCTTCAAGGAAGTCTTTCTGTGCTGGAGACCAGATCATATTCTCCTCAGAGGATCTAGGTCTCTCTGAGTTAGGGTCTTTTCCTTCCAAGAATTTTTCTATGGATCCACCTTTCTGCTGACCCTTCTTCACTTGAGTTGGGGAGGGGGTGGTTCACAGGTGTTTGAGATCCCTAGAGGCTTTATTCACTGAGTGCAATTTCTCTAAATGGCCTGTAGGAGGTGCTGGTTGCTTTCTCTGGAGTGTCTGTGACCTTGATTTAGCCCTACTCCCTTAGCTTGAAGGGAGGTTTTGAAGCTATTGAATTCTTTGCCTTCAATCAATGGTGGGCTTTACCCTGGGGTGAGGTCATTCCTCTCCCTATTGTCAGCTGGGCTGGTTCTTCTGCTCACACATCTGTGCCTGAGGCAGAAGTAGTCTGCTATTGTTTGTTCTGGGAAGAGTCCTCAGCTATAATGGAGGCGTGGACTCAGAGTTCCTTAGACCAGAAGAACCCAGGGATGGTGTCCACAGCTCTCCTGCACTGGAACTCTCCCCTCAACCCTGTTGGCAAGTTCCAGAGGGTCAACATAGACACCAGTGCCTCTGTTCCCTAGTTGACTCAACCCCCTGAGGTCTAGCCCCATTGCTGATCTAGCAGGTTCCGTTTCCCAGGCCCTCAGGTTCCCTGGCTCCAATACAACTGCTAATCTGGTTGTTCCAGGACTGATCTGCCTTCTTGGCCTGGACTCACCTGCTGGGACTTGCCCAAGACAAATCTTGAGGTAGATGTTCTTTCTCCTGGCTTTTCTATGTGGGTTGGATTTCTGTTAAGAGGTTTGTTTCATATGATAGATGAGGATAGATCAGGAGACTTTAGAATTGTGCTTGTCTTCTCTCCACCATCTTGGCCGGAATTCCAACTAACCCACTTTATTTCTACTGTGCTTAACACCTTGTCCAATGAGGACATCATCAACTGCAAGTTCCTGAGGTAGTGTCTATTATAACTTAGGTTCTTAGGTGAAATCTTCAGAGCTTCCCAGTACTTAGAGATCTTTAAGGTGCTTGAAGTTAATTATATCAGCGTTTGACTTAACTGTGCTTCACTCAACAAGGGGCTAAGTATCCAGTATGAGCAGTGGGAGGGGGTAGAGTGGGAAAGAGAATATGTTCTGTTTTGCTTAAAAAGATGTTGAGTACCCTCAGTATGGAGGGGTGGAGGTAAAGTATGAAAGAAAATAGTCCTTGTTTCACTTAACAAGGGGCTAAGTACCATGGGTGTGTGTGTGGGGGTGGGGGGAGTTGTGTGGGAGAGAGAATAGGACTTGCTTCACTTAATAAGGGTTAAGTACCCTGAACCTGGGTGGGTAGGGAGAGGGGAGGTAATGTGTGAGAGAAAATTGGCCTGGAGGGAGAGGCACAAATAGATCAAGTAATGATATGGATGATAGTTTGTCTCATGGGGTGTATTGTGTGTGTACCTGAAAAATAGTTGAAAAGGTGATAGGATAAAAAAATGATTATAATTATAATTTGAGGCAATTTGACTCAATGCTACTTATAAACCAATCAAGCAAACAATCTGTGATGATAGCTTGATAATAAGAGCTTATCAAGCAATCAAATAATCAAATTATAATTGATACCTGATTAATAGTATTAGAGCAAGGAATAACACCAAGAGAAGAGGTGCAAAGATTTATAAGTTTAGAGGGAAAGAAAGGAGCATGTAAATACTGAATAAATTCTATTTGATAGATTTAGCCTAGTGAAGGAATAAGATACAATCCCACTTGGGTTTTAAAAATCTTAATCTATAGGGAAGAGGAGGACTTTGAAAGGGAAAGATAAGGGAAGAAGAGACTGATAAAAGGAAAAGGAAATAAAATGACAGTTAAATTTTTAAAAGAAAAATCAAAGGGCAATTAGTAAAATTTTGGTGAGGAGGAATAAGAGAAAATGAAAGAGAAAAATATAAATGGAGAAAAGAGCATGGAGAGAAATACAGAATTAATAAATGTAAATATGAATGGAATGAATTGTCCCCCAAACCAGAAGTGCATAGAGAATGGATTAAAAACCAGAATCCTACAATAAGTTGTTTACAAGAAACATATTTTTAGCAGAGAGATACAAACAAAATGTTGGAGCAAAATAAATTATGGCTCAGTTGAAGTAAAAAGATCTAGGGTAATGATCCTAATTTTAAATAAAATAAAAGCAAAAATCATTCTCATTAAAAGGGATAGAGGAGGAAACTACATCTTATGAATATGCCCAATTGGTAATAAAGCTATAGCATTACTAAACACATTTGCACCTAGTAGTATAGCATCTTGATTCCTAGAGGAATAATTGTGTGAAATATAAGGAGACATAGATAGCAAAACTTTAATAATGGGAGACCTCAAACTCCCTCTCTCTGAAGTAGATAAATCTAACAACAAAATAAACAAGAAGGAAGCTAGAAGGTGAATGAAATCTTAGAAAACGTAAATAAGATGCACCTCTGGAGAAACCTTAATTATGCTAGAAAAATATATACCTTTTTCTCGACATTACATGACATCAGCACCAAAACTGACCATATACTAGGGCACAGAAATCATATAACCAAATGGAGGAAGATAGAAATCATGAATGCATATTTCTTAGAATATGATGCAAAAAAATCTCACATAATAAAGGGATGTGGAAAGATAAACCAAGAATTAATTGGAAATTAAATATCTTTATCTTAAATAATGGGTGGATCAAACAGCAAATATTAGAAATAATCAATATATCCAAGAAAATGTTAATAATAAGATATCATACCAAAAATTTATGGGATGCAACCAAGAGCATTTTGAGGACAAACTTTATATTTCTAAATCCCTATAAAAATAAAATAGAAAAAGAAGAGATCAATGAATGGGTATATAACTAAAAATGTAGGAAAAGATTAAATAAAAGATCCTCAATTAAATGCCAAATTAGAAATTCTGAAAATCAAGGGAGAGAAAACAAGAAAGTCATTGATCTCATAAATAAAAATAAGAATTGTTTTTATGAAAAAGCCAGTTAAATAGACAAACCTTTGGTGAATCTGATTTAAAAAAAAAGAAGACAATCAAATTGGCAGGATCAAAAATGAAAATGGTGAACTAATCATCAATGATTAGAAAATTAAAGAGATAATTCAGAGCTATTTTGCTGCATTGTATGCTAACAAATTGGATAACTTGAGTGAAATGGATGAATATTTACAAAAATACAAATTACCCAGATTAACAGAAGAGGAAATAAATTACTTAAATAAATGCATTCAGAAAAAGAAATTGAAGAAACCATTAATAAGCTCCTACGAAAAAGTCTCCAGGTCCAGATGGATTTACAAGTGAATTCTATCAAACCTTTAAAGGATAATTAATTCATATTCTACATGAACTATTTTAAAAAATAGAAGAGGAGGGAGTTCTGTCAAGCTCCTTTTATGACACTAACATGGTGCTGATACCTAAACAAGGAGGAAACTAAACCAAAAAAAATTATAAAGCAATCTCCCTAATGAATATTGATGCAAAAATCTTAAATAAAATTTTAGCAATGAGGGGTGGCTAGATGGCGCAGTGGATAAGGCACCGGCCCTGGAGTCAGGAGTACCTGGGTTCAAATCCGGGCTCAGACACTTAATAATTACCTAGTTGTGTGGCCTTGGGCAAGCCATTTAACCCCATTTGCCTTGCAAAATCCTGAAAAAAAAATTAGCAATGAGACTACAGCAAATTATTACTAGGATAATACAACATGATTAGCTAGGATTTATATGAGGTAGAGCAGGCAAGGATGGTTCAACATTAGGAAAACACTCAATATAAACATATCAATAGCAAAACCAACAGAAATCATGATTATCTGAATAGATGAAAAATTTCTGATAAAATACACTAGAAAGTTTAGGAATAAACAGAATTTTCCTTAAAACAATAAATAGTATCTATCTAAAACCATCAACAAATATAATATGTAATGGGAATAAACTTGAAGCATTTCCAATAAAATCAGGGGTTAAACATTATCACCATAAATATCTAATATAGTATTAGAAATGCAAGCAATAACAATAAGAGATGAAAAGGAAATTGAAGGAATCAGCTTTGGCAATGAGGAAACAAAACTTTTACACTTTGCAGATGATATAATAGTATACCTAGAGACCCCAAAAAATCATTTAAAAAATCTCCCTGAAACAATTAACAAATTCAGCAAAGTAGGGAAATATAAAATAAACCCACATAAGTCACCAGGATTTCTTTATATGAAAAACAAAGCCCAAGAGCAAGAGATAGAAAAAGAAATTCCATTTAAATATAACTTTAGTCAACATTAAAGATTTGGTCATCTATCTCCCAAGTCAAACTGAGTAACTGTATAAACACAATTATAAAGTGCTTCTCAAATGCCAAATAAAGTCAGACCTCATAATTGGAAAAATGCCAAATGCTGATGGTTAGTTTGAGCTAATATAATAAAAATGGCAATTCTTCCAAAATTAAATTACTGATTCAGTGCCATGCCAAACAAACTACCAAATAAGAACTTTATTGAACTAGAAAAAAATAGTAACAAAATTCATCTGGAGTAACAAAAGGGAAAGAATAGCAAGCGAACTGATGAAAGAAAAATGTAAAAGAAGGTGGTCTACCTCGACCAGTTCTAAAACTATACTGTAAAGCAGCAGTCATCAAAACTCCTGGTACCAGTCAAGAAATGGGGTAATGGATCAGTAGACTAGGATATATTCAAAAGAAGTAGCAGTAAATGACTTCAGCACTCTACTATTTGACAAACCCAAAGACATTAGCTTTTGGGATAAGCACTCACTATTTGACAAAAATTGTTTGGAAATTTAGAAAATAGTATGCAAAAACTAGGCATAGATCCACATCTCACACCCTATACAAAAATAAGGTCAAAATATGTACAGAATTTAGACATAAAGAGCGATACCATAGGTAAATTAATTGACCAAGAACCACTCTATCAATCTGATGTATGGAAAGGGAATAAATTTATGACCAAAAAAGAATTAGAGCACATTATAAACTGCAAAATGAATGCTTTTGACTGTATTATATTAAAACATTTTTACATTAATAAAATCAATGCTACCAGAATTTGAAGGAAAGCAGACAGGTGGGAAACATTCTCCACAACTAAGAGTTCTGATAAAGGTCTCATTTCTAAAATATATAGAGAATTGCATCAAATTTATAAGGCCACAAGTCATTCCCCAATTGATAAATAGTCAAAGGATATGAACAGACAGTTTTCAAATGAGAACTTAAAGTTTTTTGGGGTTTTTTTTTTAGGTTTTAGCAAGGCAAATGGGATTAAGTGGCTTGCCCAAGGCCACACAGCTAGGTAATTATTAAGTGTCTGAGACTGGATTTGAACCCAGGTACTCCTGACTCCAAGGCTGGTGCTTTATCCACTATGCCACCTAGCTGCCCCAAGAACTTAAATATTTATATATAAAATCACATGAAAAAATGCTACAAATCACTATTGATTAGAGAAATGTAAATTAAAACAACAATGAAATATCATCTTATACCTATTAAATTGGCCAAGATGAAAAAAATGGGAAAATGATCAATGTTGGAGAGGTTGTGGGTGGATTGGGACATTGAAGCATATCTGGTGTGTAATCAACTGTTAAAAGTTTAGTGTTTCTAATATACACCATGATTCTGCAACTCCAAAGCATCCATGATGTAAAATACTATCCACCTCCAGAGACATAAGTGATGGCTCCAGAGTACAAATAAAAGAATTTCTTTTCAATCTATTTTTCAAGGTTTTTTTGAGCAGTTGATGTGGTAGTTTGACTGACGTGGAATTGTTTTGTATGATATATATGTGTATATATCAATATGTACATATATACATACATATATGTATACATATGTGTGTTTTTGCATACGTGTGTATCCATGAATAAGCCATGAATATTAAACTGAATCAAAATATTTCATTACTGTTATTGTTACTATATTAGTAACAATAATAGTTATAGTATTAGTAATAGTGAAATTAGGATTTCAAAAGTGAGAGGTAAGCATGTTAGTATTTTCTAAATACGAGGAACATCCTGCTTAGAGATAGAAGTAATCATATAAATTGGTGAGAATAACTTAAATCATTTACAATTCTTCATTGAACAAAATTACTCTTACTGTCTACAACTGTGTTATGTTTACTTCATTTTGCACCAATTCATATAAGTTTGTTTTTGGTTTTTCTGAATTCATCTTCCAGAATAGTATATACTACTCACTTCCAGAGGAAAACAAATAAGCAAACTGAAGCATGTTATATTCACATTCTTTCATTCATTTTTTATATTTTATTAGAGTTTTCTTGTATAAAATTACTAATGAGAACTTTTACATAATTGCATATGTATAATGTATAAATGATTTCTTATCATCTCAGGAAGGGAGTTGAAGAGGGAAGAAAGAAAGGCTAGAATCTGGAATTTAAACTTTAAGTAAGATGCTAAAAATTAAATATACATATATATATATATACATGCAAAATATATAATAAAACATATAATGTTATAAATAAATTCAGAAGGTAGAAATGCCATTACTTCATAATGGGCCTCCTGAGCTCAAAATATGAGTGAAATATATAGTCCTTAATGGAGTCTAGAAATGTATTATTGAATAACTTTTGGGTCAATGATAAAATATAAAAGCACTCAAAATATTAAAGATGATGATAAAATACATATTAATTTTGAAGGAATAAGAATTCAAGGGTAATTTTATAACATTGAATTATTAACTAAAAAGAAAAAAGCATTCCTTCTAGTAAATCAGAAATTAAGAAATGTACAAGTTAATTCCTCATAGAGAGTATTAAAGGAAATTATCTGAATTAATGTTAACAAATAGAAAATAAAAGAACAAATGAATACAAAAGCGGTAATTTTCAATATGATTAAACTTGATCTACTAATTTTCAAATTTAATTTTTAAATAAAAGGAGGGGGGAAAGTCAGATTACCAAAATAAAAAAATGAAAAACATTATAATGACTGGAGGAAAAATAAATGTCAGATATTTTTATTAACATTTATCAACAAATTTGTGGTTCTAAAAGAAATGAATGAATATTTATGAAGAAAAAAAGACATATTTCTTGCCTTAATGGATCATATAGGCTACTAGTATGGATAAGTCATTTCAACAAATAAATACAAGATAGGAATAATGGGAAATTAAGAAAAAGATGCCAAGTGCTCTGGATGTTCAGAGGATGAGCTATCTCTCAGTTGAATAAATAGAAAAGTTTTAATGTAAGAAATTGTAATGAGCTGCGTCTTGAAGGAGAGTGAAAGGAGAAATTAAAAGCAAATGGAGAGTAAAGAAGTAGGAAAAGTTTAGAATTCAAAATGTAGAATAGCCGGAGATTGGAGAATATTTGGGCTTTGGTATATAGTCATGCTTAGTTGTAGATGGAAAATGAATGTGATCACTGAAATCCATAACATGGTAAATAATGCATACTCAACAATTTTTTTATTAGCATGGCTAGAGGAATATTTTAATGAAATTAATCTGGCAAAAATATATTGGATTAAGGTTAAGTTAAGGGAAGATTGAAAATGGAGAAATCATTTAAAAGATAATAAAATAATGTATTCCATTTAATGAAATTCAACATCTATTTATTATGCATGTATTATATATTAGTCACTGGATTCTGTACCAGAATAAAAATAAATCAATTTTTGATCTTAATGGACTTTTATGCTAATATTTTTATTCACATAATTAATGACCAAACTAGGTTAATAGCAATGGGAATAAAGAGAAGAAAAAATAAGAAATTTTGAAGTAAGTATTACATCATTCAGAGTTTACAAATAAGATGTGTGTGTGTGTGTGTGTGTGTGTGTGAGTGTGTGTGTGTGTGTGAGTGTGTGTGTGTGTGTGTGTGTGTGTATCAGAAAATAAACCCATTGAACAGAATATTTATGGGTTTTTTAAGGTTTTTTTGCAAGGCAAATGGGGTTAAGTGGCTTGCCCAAGGCCACACAGCTAGGTAAGTGTCTGGGGTTGGATTTGAACTCAGGTATTCCTGACTCCAGGGTTGGTGCTCTATCCACTGTGCCACCTAGCTGCCCCATTAACAGAATATTTAAAAGGAAAAATAAAGAAGAATAAGAAAAACAGCAAAATTGCTCAATATATGTACATATTTTTTAATCTGATATTGCATAAAATATTTCACACCCTATATCACCATCATTTCTGCTAAGGAGATGGAAGGTTATTTCTCATATCTTGTCTTTTCAGTCATGCTTAATCTTTGTAATTTCATAATAATTTTAAAAATTGTTTTGTGATTTTTGCTTTTTTCATTTGCATTATTGTAGTCATTGTGTATATTGATTTCTTGACTCTTACTATTTTATTAGTTCATAAAGTTCCTTCCATCCTCCTCTGTCTTTATTAAATTTGTTATTTTTTACAGCACAGTAATATTCTACTGGGCAATTAGATGGTGTAGTAGATGGAGTGACAGACTTGAAGTCAGGAAAACTGATCTTCCTGAGTTCAAAGCTTTCTTTTTGACAAGATAACAGTTTATTAATGGTTATGGATATACCTGTTAATAATGTGGGTCACTGACCAAAACAGCAAAGCTGAGACTTCCCATGAGTTTTGTGAGGATGTATTTTTTATTTTAAATTTTATTTATTTATTTTCTTCCAGAGGTACATGTATATTTCCAAGTTACAAAGTTTTACTCCACCCTTCTCACCTCCCTCCCCTCAGTTGGGAACAGTCAGGTTAGCATTATATATGTATATGTATATGTATATATATATATTTAAAAATAATAACAAACTAAAAATTTTTGCATGAGGAATTAGAATTAAGGGAAAGAAATACATAAGAGATCATTTTATAAAGTGTTCATCAGATTCTGGGGATAATATAGTACATAATCTGTCAAATACAGTTGTCCTAGCTCTCTGGACTGCCCAGAGGGATTGTTTCAATCAAGGTTGTTCATCTCATAATGTTGATGTGTACATTGTTCTCTTGACTCCAGTCCCTTTGCTCAGCATCAGATCCCATAAGTCATTCCATGTTTCTTGTAGAACAATAATATTCCATAGTATTCATGTACCATAACTTGTTTAGCCATTCCCCAATTGATGGACATCCCCTCAATTTCCAATTTTTTTGCCACTGTAAAAGGGTTGCTATGAGTGTTTTGGAATGTGCAAGACTTTTTCCATTTTTTAAAATTTCTTCTGGATAAAGGCCTAGAATTGGAGTTGCTGGGTCAAAGGATATGAACAGTTTTATTGCTATTTGGACATAGTTCCATATTGCTCTCCAGAAAGTTGGATCTGTTCACACCTCCACTAGCAATGCATCAATATCCCAATCCTCCCACAACCTTTCCAACATTGTTCATTTTCCCTTTTTCTCATCTGGGTTAATCTAATAGATGTGAGATGATACCTCATTGTTGTGTTAATTTGCATTTCTCTAATCAATAGTGATTTGGAACATTTTTTTTTCAAATACTTATATATAGCTTTATTTTTTTTTCATTTGAAAACTGTCCGTTCATAGCCTTTGACCATTTATCAATTGCAAAATGACTTGTGACTTTATAAATTTGATGCAATTCTCTCTATATTTTAGAAATGAGACCTTTATCAGAACTCCTGGTTGTGAAGATTGTTTCCCAGTTTTCCACTTTTCTTCTAATTTGACAGCACTGATTTTATTAGTACAAAACTTCTTAATTTAATATATTCAAAATTATTCATTTTGCATTTTATGGTGTGTTCTAGTACTTTTTTGGCCATACATTTATCCCTTTTCCATAGATCAGATATATAGAATATTTTTTGATCTATTAATTTATCTATGGTACTGTTCTTTATGTAGAAAACTCAAATTACCTTAATCCTGTTTGTCTCAGTTCTTCATATGTAAAATGAGCCAGAGAAGGAAAGAAGAAAACACTCCAGGATCTTTTCGAAAGAAACCTCAAATGGAGTTATGAAGAGTCAGACACAACTGAAAACAATTAAACAGCATTTTATCACTTCCATGTATCATAATTTAGCCATTCGCCAAATTATTTTGGTAGAATATACACATAAGTACTATAACTAAATAACAGGAAACAACTGATTAGTTTAAAATTAGAAAAATATGGGTGATGTAGTAGATAGAACACTGGCCCTGTAGTCCCTATAGTCAGGAGGACCTGAGTTCAAATCCATCCACAAATATTTAATACTTGCTTAACTATGTGACTTTGGGCAAGTCACTTAACTTCATTGCATTCTCAATTATTTTTAAAGATTAGAAAAAGAGTACAACAAGTCTATAAAAATGTTTTCTTATTTGTCTTGACTCAATCCTGCCACTGGACTGTAATAACTCTAGAAGAGAGAGTGATATTAGTGACTGTGCAATTTTCCTTCATTTAATTCCAATTTATGCATGAATCATCTATATTATATTACCATTTTGCTTATCTCAGAGCCTTGTGGAAACAGGCAAGGGACTACATTGGAAGCTTTAATCAAAATCCTGCACACAAGCAGCTCAGGACAATGAGTTAACTTTTCACAGAAAGCTGCAGTGGGATTCAGCAGCTTCCTGAGTGCCAGAATAGCTTTTTAAGGATCATATTGCTCATCCCCTGTTGTGAGAAAGTGGCTAAAAATGTTCTAAAATTGTCTGTTTACTCACCCTGGTCTGATTACTGTAGCAGATGGGGATTCCATTCTGTGTTCAAACACAAAAAAATTGTACATTAATTTCTGCAAAGATGATTACACTAATCATCAGTACATGAAATGTGTGCCCATTCGTAAACAACACAAAATCCACTCAACCTGAGACATATAGCTCTTTTGGAGAGGGAATTCAACTTGTATAGCATCCAATTAGCATTTCTAAGTTAAACAATGCTGGTTAATGAAGGCCAGATTACTGAAGTCAGAGATGGATATATGTTTTTTCTGGAGTGGCTGCAATGAAGGGAAGGGTCATGAAGCTGATATAGGTTTTTCAAACAAAACTAACCTAGTCTATAAGCTAGCATGTTTACCAAAAGGAATGAATGACAGACTCATGATATAACAATTGCCACTTGCAGGAAAATGCCCTGCCACCATCATCAGTGCCTATGCTCCCACCATAGCAAACCTTAATGAGGTCAAATAAAAAAGATTGTGAAGATCTAGAGAGTCTTATTATCAGTGTGCTTCAATTCTGTGTGACTTTAATGCTAGAGTATTCTCAGATTACCTGACATGGGAGGTAGTTCATGGGGCTAATGTAGATGGAAAAGAAACAGCAATAATCCCTTACTACTAAAGATTTGTGCTTCTCATGACTTTCTCATGACCAACACTGTCTTCCATTGTCACTTAATAGATTGGGTTTGTAATGAGTGGAAACAGTCAGGATGTGAGAATGATGAAGACAATGTATGACACAGAGTGCTAGACTGCTCATAGACTTAATCTTTCCAAGCTAAAAATTCACATTCTGCTGAAGAGGATTTAAGAGAAAATCCTACTGTAAGAATTATATGAACACATTAGAGATCTAAAAACAAGAAGAGTTTGCTGATGACTTGCAAGGAAAGTTTAGTCAATATACAAATGGCAATGGTCAAGCAGAAAAGGAGTGGGTAGCTTTCAGGGACTTTGTGTACAGTAATGCATTTGTCATTTGGGTCATAAAACTCACTACATCAAGACTGGTTTGATGAAAATGATGGAAAAATAGAGAAGCTGCTAAATGAAAAATGAGAACTCTAAAGGATTTACCAGAAGGTTGGGATATCCATCTTTAAGAAGGCAGCATTAAAATCCATCAAAAGTGAAATTTAGAGATGAAGGATTCTTGGCTCAGGAAGAAAGCAGATGAAAATCAGTTTTATGCTGATAGTCACAATCCAAAACAATTTTCTTATGAGTCAAAGACATAAGGTGCACCTCAAACTACTAAGGGCTGAAGGAACCATGCTGATTAATGATAGAATCATTTTCCTAGGGAGATGGGTTGACCAGTTCCCTAGTATTCTCAATAGACTATCATCAATCAGTGTTGAAACCATTAACTATTTATCTTAGGTTGAGGCCAAATCCTTCCTAATTAAATTTCCAACTGAAGAACAGGTTTTTAATGACATTATGCTCCTTTCATCTGACAAAGCACATTTACTGATTCTTTTCCAGCTGAGATTTAAAAGGTGTGTGTGTGTGTGTGTGTGTGTGTGTGTGTGTGTGTGTGTATGTGTGTGTGTGTGTGTGTGTAGGAAGAGGGGTGGCAAGGGAGGAGTTCATTATTTATAATATCACAGAGTCCAAGGACACTGTGGGAACACAGGTTATTTTAATGGTCTGACACCTGGACACAATCTCAGGAGCTGGCATGCCTCCCTGAGAGATAAGGTGCATGGGAGTCCTTGGGAGCTGGTCTTTCTGCCCCACAGACCAAGGGCACAGGACACGGTTGTGTTTTACCACCTCCCCCCCTAATGTACCTCCTTATCCTGTAACACAAGTGCTGCACGTAGACTGCTTGCACATCCCCCCATTTCCTCATTTTCTTTGTTCTACCCCAGAAAACCTAACGGTATATATGTAGAAGCTAAGCAGTAAAAAATTTGAGCTTGAGGCATAAGGCAGTGTGGCTTGACTCTTTATTCTCAGCTCCACTCTGTGAGGGAGGTCATCACTGAAATCATCACTGAAAGGGCCCCAAGGTGAAGCAAGCCACAACAGGACACCTCCATTATCCATCTCTATAAAGGTAAAGGGAATAGATTGTCCTATGATTTGCACAATTTGTACCAGAATCCTCCTTAAGAGACTAGAAGATAGTCATCTACCTGAGAACCAATGTACCTTCAGAAAGGTTCCAGGAATAGTCCATATGGTGTGTGCTGCCTGACAACTATAAGAGAAATCCTAGGAGCAGAACAGAAGTCTGTACATAATGTTTGTATCCCTGACAAAGGCCATTGATACTGTCAGTAACAAGGATTTGTGGAAAATTGTCAAAATTTGGTTTCCCATAGAATTTCATCATATTGTATATCAATTTCATGACAGCATGCTCACCCTGGTTCTAGATAATGGACGACGCTCTTGTATTTTCCCAGTCATCAAGGGAGTGAAACAAAACTGGTGTTCTTGATCCCATGCTTTTTAGCATAATGTTTTCAGTCATGTTGTCAAACACATTCCATGAGGATGAACATCACATTGAGGTCATCTACATCACTGATGGTAAATTATTCAATTTGTAAAGGCTACAAATCAAGATTATAGTGGAGAGAGTACCAAGATAAGACGGTACACTTACGCAATATCTGAATTTTAAATGGTATAAAGTATGATTCAATTCTCTGATGTTTGTAATTTTAACACTAAGAAAATAGATTCTTCATCAGTAAGCACTGCACCATATATAGAACCATAAGTTGCAGAAAATGGAGAAGTTTTTAAAGCCATAGACAAGTTCACTGACCTAGGCAATATTCTTTCCAGGGATGTACACATTGATAATGAGGATGATACATATGTTTCCAGAGCTAGCTTAGTATTTTGGAAATTCCAAAATGTGAAAGAGGAGAGGTATTATACTGTCTACCAAACTGAAGGTCTACAGAGCCACTGTGCTGACTTCATGGTTGTATACGTGCCTTGCCAAGAAAATGAATGACTTCAATTTGAATTGTCTTAAGAAGATTATGAAGATAATCTGACAGGATAAAGCACCAGACACTTAGTTCCTTTCACAAACTAAATGGCCAGGCTCTTAAACTCTTCTCAGAGAGCACAACTTTGATGGACTGACCATGTTAATTTGAATGCCAAATGTATTCTTGCTAAAAAGACTATTTTTTATAGAGAACTCAACATAGACCATGTATTTAATATGATGGTTAGGAAAAATCATTGAAGAAAACTCTCAAGCTCTCTCAAGGACCTTGAAACTGATTATGTGACATGGGAGACACTGGCACAGGACCATACAGGATGACATGCCCTCAGCAGAGAAGATAGAAAAATAATATAAAAAAGTCGAATTGTAGTAGTTAAAGAAGCACAAAATGTATAAATTTAGAATATCCACCTCAAATGTTCCCATGGTCTATTTGGGTCTGACTTGTAGTAGAGCATTCTGACATCATATTGATCTGATCAGTCATAGTTGGACACTTTGCCATTTTGGTCCTCTTTGAGAATGGGTAACAACCAGTCAATCAAACAGATGGTATAAAATAACTGGGAGTACACATGTCAAAACAAATTCAGGAACTAAAAAGCAAAATTATTTTTTAAAAGCTTTTTATAATAATTAAATTCAATTTAAATAATAGGAGAAATAGAAATTGTTCAGGTTTAGGCAGGGCCAACATAGTAAACAATGCTACCTATTTTTTAACTTAATTACATTTTAATCTAAACATTTTTACTTTATTTTTGTCTAAATTAATCTGTATATTCAATGCCATCCCAATTAAATTACCAAACAAGTTTACTGAGTTAGAAAAAAATAACAAAATTCTTTTGGAAGGATAATAGGTCAAATATATGAAAGCAATTATTGAAAATGTAAAGGAGATCTTACAGTCCTAAATCTTAAATTACATATAGACAGTAATTATCAAAGCTATTTAGTATTGGAATGGAAATAGAAAGATATTATCAATGGGCTGTATATGCAATTTACAGCAACACATGACTATAGTCTTTTGTTTGGCAAATGTAAAGATTTAACTTTCATGGAAAAGATGTCATTATTTTGTAAAAATTATATGGAAAGCTAGAAATTAGTTTGACAGAAACTGAGCATAGTCCCATATCTTACACCACTTACCAAGATAAGTAAAAATGAATAAATGACCTATACATACAAAGAGAGATATCATAAGACAATTTGAAGACCATGGAACATAGATTTAAATATAGGTAAGCAAGTTAGAAATAAACAAAAGACAGAGATCAGAGAGAGGAACAAAATGGATGAATTAAAAAGGTCTTATACATGTAAAATCATTGCAGTCAAGATCAGAAGAAAAGCTGAAAACTGGGGGGGGGGGAGTTTGTAGAAAATTTCTTACAAAATTCTCCTCAAATATATAAAGAACTTAGTCAAGTCTCTAACATTATGAGCCATTCCTAAGTTGCATGATCAAAGGATATGAACAGGAAATTTTCCAATGAGGAAATTAAAACAATTTAAAGACATTTTGAGCTATAATCACTTTTGATTATAGAAATGCAAATTAAAATAGCTTTGAGATATAATTTTACATGTATAGGATTGGCTAAAATAATAAAAGAGAAAAGAAACAAAAGTTGGAGAGGATGTAGGAAAACTGAGAAACAAATTAACTATTGGTAGAGTTGTGAAATTATCTAGTCACTTTGTAGAACTATCTATAGTTATGCTCAAAGAATTATTAAATTGCCCGTGATCCTGTAATAACCTTACTAGGTGTATTTCCTTTCATGATTAGGAAAAAATGGAAAAATAAACATATATTCTCAAATATTTATAGCAGCTTTCTTTGTTGCAACAAAAATTTCTAAATTGCAGGGATGCCTGCAGATTGGGGAATGGTTGAATAAATTGTGGTATATGATTGTGATGAAATCCTACTGTATTGTAAGAAATGGTGAGCTTAATGAGCTTAGAAAATATTGATAGAATTGTATGAAATAATGAAGAAAGAAATGAGCTGAACCAAAAGAATAAAGTAATATTGTTTTGAGAAAAAAATTTGACTTTTATAACTGCTCAAATTAGTTACTAAGGATCTATGAAGGAAGGAGCTATCTATATTCAGAAAAATAACAGATAAGTAGGAATATGAATAGAATTTTTTTGCACACATACACACATAGGTTATTCGTGTATACACACATATATGTATACATATATGTGTGTATAATGATAACCATCTCTGGAGCAAGAGGGGAAGGTGGAAAACAGGTTAATTGGTGCTTATTATATATTTAAAAGAAATAGCTAATTGTACATAATAGATTTGCAGTTTCATGTATATTATCTTTTTTGTATTCTTGCTTTATAAAAATAAAAATAGGAAAAAAGGGAGACTTTGACAAATGGATTTTTGATAAAGTAAGAAAATTCAAAGAACTAACATGTAGTTTTTGAGTACTTACAATATGCCCAGTTCGTTCTTAGTTACAACTGAGAATACAAAAGACATGGTCCCCTTTCTCAATTAACTTTCTATTTATTTGAAAAAAGAATAATAATGTTTGAAAGAAAAAGAAGTTTTAATTGAAGGATGTGGGCTTAAAGAATAATAAGTCATAAGCAATGTAGCACCATAGAAAGAGAGTGATTTGAAGTCAGAGATAAATGGATTCAAGTTATGCCTCTCACAATTACTTGCTCAAGTAACCCTGGGTAAGTCTGAAAGATCTTAAGTTAAATACAAGTTGCTAATATGTATCAAAGCATGAAATTTCCACACCAAAATTTCCAAGCATAATGAATTCATAAAGAAATAAAAGAAGCAAATAAAAACTGTCCCACTGTTGTACTTTAAATTTAATCTTTCTAAATACTCTATGAGGTACATGAATGCATATTATCCTTATTTTACAGAAAGTTCACAGCAACATAGAAATCCAAAGGACTTTGAAGTGAATATTTTCCAGACTCAAATCACATCTTATTTTGCCCCTAGAAATTCCCTGAGGGAGTTTATTTTCTTTCTAAACTGCAAAACAGAGGTCTGAACAAGAATGAACTCATTTTTAGAGATGAGAATAATGAAGCCCAAAAAAGCTAAGTACCTTTCCCATGGTCAGCCAAATGATAAGCAAAAAACCCAAATCGAAGTTTTCTGACCTCTAATCTATTTTTACACTGCTTCACTACTCATAATTAGTTTTGGTTAAAAGAAATATTTCCTGATAACAAAGACTCTTAAAAGTCATTATTGACCCAAAGAAAAGGTTTCCATTTATCTGGATTAGAGGTAGTTTTTATAGAAGGACAACTAGTCTTTCTAATTGTACTTTCATTAAAGACTCTTGTGGGGGGATGATTTTGAGGACTAGGCAAAGTTGAAAGAGATTTACATTTTTGAAAGGATAGACCCTGGAGACCAATCAGTCCCCTACAACTCTCTTAAAGGGCCACTTAAGATTACGTCTTTCCTTGGGGAAGGGAAGAATTAATAGAAATAATCACCCTCATTAAAGATGAGGTCATTCCCAAGAGGACAATCTGAATGCCAACTCTGTTCTAATGGGTCCCAAAAAGTAGGCTCCCATTGGAGACCCCAAATAATTCTCCCTGCTTTTCTAGACAAGAATGCCAGTTAGTCAGAGACCTAAGAGAGGTAAAATTATGTCTATAGAGGAGACTAACAAGGAGATTGCACTCTCCTGGTCTCAGGGTACAACTAGATGAAGCAAAACTCCTTCAAAGAGGTCTAATGATATTGCCATGGATTGGATATAGATTGCACCAAAGCAACTAGATAATTCCCTCTGGAAAACTTGGAATGTGGTCCCTTTGATCTTCCTTGGTTTATCTTCAATACAGCCCATAGAAACTAACTATTTTAATGAGTTTCTTGGGGCCCCATCAAAAAGTAAATGTAGAATAAGGGAATAAAGTTGGGAGTAACACTAAAGAGTCCCAGTGGGAGTGATTAAAAAGCAAGAGAAGTTTGAAATTATTTCAAGTCATCAATTGAATTTCAAGAATTTAAAAAAATGATTTCATTCTTGTACAAACCTCTGCTATGCAATTTAGAAAGAACATAATCTCCCTCAGGGAATTGATAGGGGTAATATCAGACATGATATGAATTATTACTTAAAATCTAGAGTTTATAAGGTGTTTTGATAGAGAAACTCCCTATTTTAATGAAAACTTTCTTTTAACACAGAGCAGAAAAAAGTTACTTGTGTATCTGTGGGTAAGGAAATTTCATAGTTTTCATTGAAAACTCCTATTTGAGTTATTTATTTTTTTATTTTCATTATCAGTGAGTCATTCCCACGTTCTAACCTAAATTTTTCTTGCTGTCTTATACATATATACGCACATACATGCAAGCAAATGTACAAAAAAATATATGAATTCTTTATAAATATATATGAACACACACATGTACATATATAGGCATATATTTATATTTATATTCTATCATTCTATACTCAGGGCAGAAGTTGTTGTAATAGTCATATTTATCTGGTGCTTTCATCATGTTGACTAGTATTGAGCAGAAAACATCTCTAAGAATTCCCCTTCTCCATAGAGAGAACATAAGACAATTCCTTCCTTCTCAATGTATGCATATAAACCGGTTAAAAGATCATTGAAATCAAAGTATCTGAATCTTTTGACAGTGAGCTTCAAATCCTTTTGCTTCTCTGGTTCTCAACTTCCATAGCTTTGAATGATGGAGTTATACTAGATGACCTCTAAGTCCCTTCTAGAGTTTACTACTATGACCAATGAACTACAGTGTTTGGCTGATGTTTTTAAACTGCAATTCTATTTGTCAGAATTTTAGTAGGGTTTAAAATAAGCCAAACTTTCCCAAATGATCAATAGCAATGTTTTTTTTTTTCTGGAGAAAGACTCACTAGAAGAGCATCTCTCTTATTTCTCCACTGCTCAGGTAGTCAGAATATTTTGTTACCACCCAATTAGCAAATCCCAAAAATATTTGTATTGAGGTATTCCAACCAGATTCTATTTTCCCTGCTAGACATATGGATATACCATAGTCCCTGATCCTGACCCAGAATTTGGGTCTCTCTAACTATTGCATTGAATAATGCTCTAATCTTGCCTATAGTCTCTGGGGAGAGCAATAACACAAAAGAGGCAGAAATTAATATCTTTACTAATCTTCCTTGAGAATTTATAATATCACAGTCATTATTATTATTGCCAACCACTTTTAATAGCATCTTTGCCCAGAAGACATGATAATCAAAAGGAATTTATAATCTGTATCTAGATATAGCACACTAATTAGTGACTTTAAAAAGTTTTCCTCTTGGGAGTGGAACTCTTTAAATTAACAAAGCTAGGGAAATGGGAATGGGAGATTACTTGACTGTATCTTGTGACTGAAAGTATGTGAGAATGATGATAATGGCTGGTTAGAGTGCATCATTTACTAAAAAGGAAGAGACTAGGAAACTTTCTATTTAGGTGTGATAGATTAGCAGAAGTAGTCTTGTTAAGAAACCCCCATTAATTAAGCATCTACTATGCATTAAATGCTGGAATCCAAACACAGAAGTGAAATAATGCTTGACCTTCCCTTCATAACATTTACTTCACATGTGGTCTTTTCATCTGCAACTTGTGTTTGATCCAAGGCTTTCTGTTACTAGATATTGGGCAAAATGATAATGCATTCACTTTTTCTCTCCCATGGAAATTTAGGTGTTCTCAGTCTCTCCTTGAAAGTAACAGTGTTTATTGTCTCTTTAAGGAGGAACAATCCCTCTCTGAGAACTAGCCTTCATCAGAAAATAAAAGTCTAAACATCAAATTTTATGGCAATAAATAAAAATAATTAGTAATTCAAAGGAAATAGTACTTTAAGAGCTATAAACTGAGCAAGGAAAATTCCTCCTCTCTCTGTCTCTCTGTCTTTCCTCCTTCACTTCCTCCCTCCCTCCCTCCCTCCCTTCCTTCCTTCCTCCCTCCCTCCCTCCCTTCCTTCCTCCCTCCCTTCCTTCCTTCCTTCCTTCCTTCCTTCCTTCCTTCCTTCCTTCCTTCCTTCCTTCCTTCCTTTCTTCCTTCCTTCCTTCTGTCCTTCCTTAAATGTTTTTTTTTTCTTTAACAGAGAGAGGTTATTGTGTATGAGTCAATAGATTTTCTCTTTTTAAACAGGAGCCAGGGGGAGTCTGTTGTAGGTACTAGTTCTTTTTCTTCTTATTCTGTGTTCACTGAAGATTGAAAACAACTACCATTCAACATAGAATTATACACCGATAGTTATTATCCTCACACCCCAGTGGAAATATGCTAGGTCCTTGAGTCGAAGAACCTTGGGATAGCAGTGAAATTACTATTTCATGTCAAGCACCCTCAACAGTCACTGAGGTGAGAAATTGTGGAGAAAAGGGTTCATCTTCCTGATACCAACAAGCAATGCCTGCTCATCAATTTGACCAGGAAACAGGCACAGAAGATGTAGGAATGGCAGCATCCTCAAGAACCCCGATACTACTTGAAGCCAAACATTCACAGTTCTCATCCAGGAAAATCAATCTTATGGAGAAGGGACCAGTCATCCTAGTCAGTGTCAAGCAACTATCACACACTAGAAAACCAGTCTAGCTGAAGTAGCATTGTATCCTGAGGGAGAGATAGAAGACAACATCTTCAAGACAATTCAGTTTTTAGCTGAGGCATTGTCTTCCCTCAGTCCTTGATGAAGAAAGGTCAAAACCTTGAATCACATGACCTTGGGAAAAGCAATGCTTCCAGTCCTATTTCCTTACACATCATTGTGGAATGCAATCTCTGAAATTGTGATCTAGCAACCACTATTGTAGATTCTGAAGTCGTAGCTAATGAAGATATAGAAAAGAAAGTTTTTAACACTAAAGTTTGTGACCCTTTCAAATGTTTCCACATCAGAAACTGATATAATTTTATTATTAGAAAAAGACATTAAAGAGGAAGCATGATCATCTGCTTTATCACTACTCCCTAAGGAACATAAAAGAATTCTAATTGTGTCCAAATTTTTCCATATACATTGTCTCCCCCATTACAACATAAAATTCTTGAGAGCAGGGACTCTTACTTTTCTATTTATAAAACCAAAACTTAGCACAGATTTTGTTTACATATAGTAAATACTTAATAAATTCTTTATGCATTTATTTATTCAATATTATGGACCATTTCTTAGGTTATCTTTAAATTTAGCTCAATTCAATTTAACACAGTGCCTCAGTATTTTATAGTAGTTTCTGGCACAGGCAGTTAATAAATGTATATCAATGACTTTAGCAAGCACTTATTAAATTGCTAGAGTATATTGAACACTATGCTAAGTGCTAGATGAGATAAATTTCAGATTGAAAAAAGAATTGCTTTCATGGAGCTTATATTTTAGCTATCCAATTTCCTTCATTTTCTTCATTTTTCTTCATAGGTATCCTTTTTTTGATATTTATCATTCTAAAGTATCAGAGGGAGTCAAAGACTAATAAACATTATATACAATACCTACTTTGTATTCACAGTCTTTAGAAATTGACTTCTAACTCTCCCCTCCCAATACATAAAAATAGTTTCTTAGATCCTTCTCATCTTGCTTCAAGTAGGTCATAAATAAATGACTTTAGCATTTTTCACTACTTAATGAGTTCAAAATTATTATTGCCTAAGGAAATGGGAAGATTATTGATTTGAAAAGTTGAGGAACCCAAAAATCATTGTGAGTTTTATTGTCTAGCAGAGTGGAGCATGCTACTGTAGAGAGGTGATGTGAAAAGCAATTTTACTGCTTATAATT
Source organism: Macrotis lagotis (assembly GCF_037893015.1). Lineage (NCBI taxonomy): Eukaryota > Metazoa > Chordata > Mammalia > Peramelemorphia > Peramelidae > Macrotis > Macrotis lagotis. The sequence goes on along the minus strand of NC_133659.1, from coordinate 260,979,092 downwards.
CATGGTACAAGTTACTTAGAAGCTGTATTGGTTTCAAAGTTATAACCATTGTTGGGGATAAATATCAGTTGATCCAAAAGAAAGGAAAATTTCCATGGGACAGGATGACATCTTGATATTAACATTTTTCCTTCGTCTTCTATAATACGCAGAAAATATGTTATGTTCTGGGTTGTTTTGAGGACCAAATGAGATAATTTTTGTAAAATGCTTATGACAGTGCCTGGTTTATAGTAATTACTTAATTAATGCTTATGGTTTCTCCTTAATTCATAGTCAACCACAAGCCTTAAGAACCCCTTTCTGCAATTTGATGGAGGGGTCAGAATCTTTCAAATAAACATTTTTGGGCAAGAAAGAGAAGACTCAATTTTTCCTTTTTCTTATCTTTTTAAAAGAAGAAGCATAGGGGTGGCTAGGTGGCACAGTGAATAAAGCAATGACCCTGGAGTCAGGAGTCCCTGAGTTCAAATCCAGCCTCATACACTTAATAATTACCTAGCTGTGTGGTCTTGGGCAAGCCACTTAACCCCATTGCCTTGCAAAACAAAACTAAAAAAAGAAAAGAAGCAGCGTAGAAGATATTTTTAATGAGTTAAAATGGATTTACTAAGGTCAACAAAGGGAAAATTGAGCCTCCCTCTCCTCTCTCTCTCTCTTTCTTTCCCAGTCTGTATCTATCTCCATGTCTATTTATCTTTATGTCTTTGATACTGTCTGTCTGACTTGGTCCCTTTCATTGTTTCTTTTCTCCTTTCCTTTTTTCCCTCCCTCCCTGTCAATCTTTACCTCTCTTCTTTCTCTCTCCACTTCTCACCTGCTCACTGCCTTTCTCTCTTCTATCTCTTTGTCCCTTCTCATCTTTCTGTCTGTCTGTTTCTCAATCTTTCTTTCCAATTGCTTCACCAACACAGAAATCTGTTTTAATATTTATTTTTTAAAGATAAGATTATTTAATCAAACATTTTGATTAAACCAAAAAGGAATAACTACGTGGAGCAAATGAAAGGTGGTACAGTATAAAGGAAAGAAGCTAGAGAACTAGAGCACCTGGGTTTTAATGGCAGCTTAACATCATCTTTGTTACTTTAAGCTCATAGATACCGTTTTGGCCTTTCAGGTTCTAAATGTTTTTAGTTTCTGGAGATCTCCTTTTACTTCCACATATATGGATGATTTTTCAGAAATACATATATATATATATGCATATGTATATATACATATACATATATATGTAATACAATAAATTAGATAATTTTTTTGGTGCTTCAGAATACTCTTCAGAATATTATAGTATAGGGACAGGGAGATGGTACAGTGGATAGCACACTGGCCCTGGAATTAGGAGGACCTGAGTTCAAATTTGAACTCAGACACTTAATAATTACCTAGTTATTTAAACTTGGGCAAGTCACTTTACCCCATTGCCTTGCAAAAAAAGAAAGAATGTTATATTATAATGGTGTAGTGGATTTCTTTTCAAATTTCGATTCTCATTTTGTTTTTCTTTGGGGGAGGGGGAGGGAAAGAAGAGAAAAGGAACTTCATTCAAAAATTCAATTTAATAAAAATTTAAAAAAACAAGGGACAATTACAAATCCCATCTTTAATGATAACTATTCAGACAAGAACTAGTTTCTTTATCTCAATCTCAATATATTAATATGTGACATGAATGCAACATATTTATACTATTCATCCTAGGAGTATGTTGAGAAAAAAAACACTTTGAATCCCAAAAGCACTTTAAAAACATAAGGTGTTAATATTGTTATTATGTGGCGTGGTAATTAAGATAAAGTATAATAGTTTTAACTCATATTTGTGCTATGCTTTTTAGTGTTTAAACTTTGATATTACCTCAATAGTATTAAATTAGTAAACTAGTTTTCATCAGCTTTTATTCAGAGGCTAGGTGCCTTATTAAATGTTGTGACAGAGGATTAATTGTAATTTGACTAACCATGCACCAGAAGTGGGGTAAGGAAATCATAGATATTAAAGTTAAACAGAATTTCCCACTTTAGAAATAGAGACTAATTCTAAAATCAAGTTTTAGGAAATGCCACTCTCTACATGGGGAATTTTTCTGCTAATCTCATCTCTGTCATTTCAAAAAAAGTTAAACTGTTACTAAATTGTCACATTTTAACCCACTCTTTAATCCCAATACAGTGCTCTAGGAAATAAGATTTGTAAAGTTTTGGTGATATTCTTATCAGTTGCTGCCACTAGATAGCTCTCTCAAAGAAATCATCCATTACTTCTCATTTTGTACTCAGTGGGCTAATGATTCCATGATATGACTTTGATTTGAGGATGCTAATGCTGTGGTTTTAATCTTCTTAATTCCTTGAATCTAAAAGATTTCTATATTTGAATTAAGTCAAATAATGTCTCTAATCTCTACAAGTCATCTAATACTAAAACAACCCCTGTTTACAGTACCAAAAGGAAGTTGCCTCATGGTTCAGCATCCTTTCTCTCAAGTATTCTGATCCAGCTTTACTTAAGAAATCAAATTATCTTTAATCAGGAACTTTTCTGAGTGTTATAACTTCCTTATATATTATATTGGGAGTGTTTAGAGAGGAGAAATGCTTCTGATGTGATTGCTTACTCAGACCTTCTCAGTTTGTCCACTGTTATAAATAAAATCCTATACTGAGAAAGTAAAAAGGACAGTCAGTAGAATATAGGAGCATTTTAGCCTCGAAGTCATTAGGAATAAGGCTGATTTGATGATTTGATATTATATTTTTCTCTGTCCAATTTCAAAGGTCCTGTGAGGTAGACAGTGAAAAGAATATTAATCCTCATTTTTATGGGTGAGGAGACTGATCCTCTCAAATCTATTAAAGGTCATACAGTTAATAAATGCTGAGGATTCAATCTCACTTCTAGCATTTCCACACTTTTCAGCTAAAAGGGAAGGTGCTTAGTGATTTAACAGTCTGAAAACAGAAATCACATAAAGGTCTAAGAATTCTCCATTCTGGATTTCATCTGCCAATAAGGTGGAAGACAGAGGCACTAACTTCTGTTCCCAAGACCAATTGAATTCCCTCTTAGCTCAGATTCTTATATTTCTCATTTTTACAGTATCTATAATATAGATAAGTAGATGTCATATTTCATTGACCTATCCCTTCTAGGTATTTTCTTTATTTTTGAGACATATTAATCTTAAACAGATGCTTTGGTAAAAGATGGTCCCCAGATGATGTATTATATGGGAAGCTCTTTTCAGAAAGTTAACTAAATTTTTAGATCTGGACATTCAAGTCTCTTGTGATTATTTCATTTTTAAATTGTTAGGGAGATCGCTCAGGAATCAAATTACAAAATATAGAATTTATTTGATTTATGTAACTTAATTATTTATTAACTTAAATTAATTATTTAATATTTATTTGATTCTTTTTATCACATGCTGATTATTTCTACATCCAAATTAGGGGAGGAAATAGCATTGCCTTCCACTGGTGTTCATGAATCATTGCTATGATCAAGTATTTACAGGTAAAAGGTACTTTAGATATCATCATGTCCACTCCCCTCCCTTTGTAGAAGAAGACAAGTCTCAGAGAAGTGAAATTAATTGTTCAGGGACTCAACTCTATTTATTGTCTGGATCACAGGTGAACTAGGCTTTCTTGATTCTAAATCCAGAACTTTATTGCTTCTCAATTTCCTTAGGACACATAGCCTAAAGTCAACAAGATGTGAGTTCAAATTCATTTACTAGCTGTGTGACCCTGGGCAGTCACTTAATATTTGTCTACCTCAGTTTCCTCACTTATAAAATGAAAATAGTACTTGCACCTATTTCACAGTTATTGTGTGAATCAAAAGAGACTCTTCTTGTTATAATACCTGGAACATAGTCATTACCATATAAATACATTTTCCCATTTTCAGCTAGCATTGATTGGAATCCTTTTACTCAGATGTAGATGACTCAGCCAACATTTGATGGCTGGTTCTTATAGTCAGTATATATAGTTCTTTTAAAAAAAAAACTTTAAATTACTTTTTAAATTTTGTTTCATTTTCAATTCACAGAATAAAACAAGTGTTTCTGTAATAGTACAATAAAAGATTGTACATTAACCTGTAAATCTACCATGAACAACATTCTATTGCCTCCAAATATAAAACAGGGGAAGCTAGATGGGGCAGTGGATAGAGCACTGGTCTTTCAAGTCATGAGGACAAGAATTCAATTCCATTCTCAAACTTTTGATATGTGACCTTGGGTCAGTCACTTTAAACTAATTGCCTTTTATCCAAGGCCATCTCCAACCATGCTGATTCATATCTGGTCACTGAACCCAACAAACTCTGGAGAAGAAAGTGAAATATCCCCTCAAACAATGTTGTGTTCTTCTACAAAAATGAAGGAAAATCATTAAATATAAAACAAAATTACCATGTAAATTTTCTTTTTTTCTTTTTTCTTATCTACCTGAACCCATACCTAGAGGTAGCTACCATTAGACACAGATATAAATAATTATATATATATATATATATATATATGTATATGCATATATATGTTTATAGACAAAATTATTCTATATGTATTTCTGTTATTCTGTTTTTATAGATGCAGATGGCATCTTTCTTCATATGTCCCTTGCTTTTAATTTGCACATATACCTATCAAAATTACTTAAATGTTCAAAGTCATTTTTAAAACAATATTGCTATTACTGTATTACTATATTACTGTTCTCTTGTCTCTATTCACTTCACTGTTCATGATTTTGTGCAAGTCTTTCAATGCCTTTCTAAAATCATTGCAGTATTCCATCACTAGTTTATACCACAACTTGTTCAGCCATTCACCAATTGATGAGGATCCCTGCAATTTCCAGTTATTTGCCACCATGAAGAGATCTGCTATAAACCTTCCTTTCATATTCAAAGTCATAATTACTATTTGGAAACTTCCATTTTATTTTTACTCACTACTGTCTTTCTCAGTCTCTACTTTGCCCCTATACCTGTTACTTTTTCTTCTTCTTCCACCCTTTCACCCTTCACTTCATCCACCCCTCCAAAAAATTCCCCATCCTGTCCATTGTCTCAAATTCCAATCCACACATTCCTGTAAAAGTTCTTTGTTCACCCTAGCTCCTTCTTTTCTCACCTCTCTTTGTGTTCAGAAGTCTTTTACATCGTTCCAGATGTATATTTTGTTTCCTCTTCAACCCAAAAGAGTGTTTCAAACATTTCTAGTCTTCTAGATCACCTCCTTCCTTTACATCAGTTCTTCCTTTCACATCCCAGTTATACATAGTGTAACTGGTCTCTTTAACATTTTTCTGTTTAATTTTGAATTTTAGAATCATTCAATCACATGCAAATCTGTCCCAACCTTTTTATCTTTTTTCAAACTACTTGACTAAAGATAGCAGTTTTAAGACTATTAATAGCATTTATATATATACATACATATATATATATATGTGTGTGTGTGTGTGTTTGTGTGTGTACATATATATATATATATATATACGTGTATATGTGTCAACAGTTTGATATTAATGAATATCTTATAGTTAGTCTTTAATGTTTTCCTTATATTTATTCTGGATCTTTTTAAATCAAATTTTTATAGAGTTCTTGTCTTTTTTTGTTACAAATACATGAGTCTTACAGAACATCAAATATCTATTCTTTTTCATTCAAGATTATATTCAACTTCTCTTGGCAAGTTAATTTTGGATGCAACTTCATCTCTTTTGCTCTTTTAAATATAATGATCCAAGACAGGTGGTCTTTTAGAGTTGAAGATGCTAGGTCTTGTGAAATCCTAACTGTTTCCATTTTATTTTTTCTTAATAGGGATCAGGAAAGATTGCCTGGAGAAAATATAATTTCAACTGTGTCTGGAATATAGTCAAGAAAGACAGGAAGTTGAAGCCAGGAAGGAGAGCATTCCAGGTGTGGGGGCAGTCAGTGAAAATACCCACAACACTGGGGATGATATGTCTTTTTAAAGAACATCAAGAAAGTCAGTATCACTTGGGAGTCGTAAGGTACAAAGATTGGCAAGGTGGGAAATTAAGCATGTTCCAAAAGGCTTTGAACAACAAAATGAACTTGTTTTGTTTTGTTTTGATTTAGCATATTTGATTTAGCAAAAGAGTGACTTGGAGATGCTGCAATTTTGGTAACATTTTTGTGGTTGAAAAACCTTCCAAAGTGTTTTGTGAAGATTCAGGATTATCAGGATTACTCCTTCTGGGAAATTTAGACAGTAATAGCTGATAAAAACTTAGTGGTCCCGCAACTTCTCCCACCTTCCTCCCCCAAAATAAAAGCAGTAATGATACTCATAACCAGAGACATTTGAGGGTTTAGCATTGATGAGCTTAATTAGATTTTCACACTGATTTATTCAGACAAATGTGCAAAAGACTGGAACTCTGATTCATTAATTACTCACTGTCTATCCTATATAATTGCAGCTTTCAATCTTGTTTACATACATCTATTTGGTTATAGAATTGCAATAGAACAGTCATAAATTTTGACTTAGATTTAGAATTAGAACATCTGAGTTGAATCCTAGATCAACTTTAGTAAGTCACTCAACTTTCCAAAGCCTCAATTTACTCATTTGTAAAATTAAGTTATTGTAGCTGTGAACTCTCTTTTAGCTCTAAATCTGTAATTCTATGATCTTTTGTGCAATTCATTGTTTCTCCTCTTGTTAATTCCCTAAATCCTAACCTTCTCACTTATAAATACACTACAGAATTAAGCAGAAAATAGGCAAGGAAAGGTCTTTTGTGTTTAGTTTATTTTAGGTCAAGAGCAATGACTTCACATAAATGTTTCTATACGAGACAACACAATGAAAAAGTTTGTGAAGCTATAATCCAATACCTCAAAGTAAGGGGAAAGATATTATAAATTCCCTACTCTACTCCCACCTATTTCCAGAGATTATTTTAATACTAATAGTACTAGTATTATTCCAGATAAAAATGATGCTTTCTACATAAAACAATATTTTCCAGTGTAATAGATAATGTAAGCATATGTCAATGTCTCCTTGTCATAATAGGTCATTGGTAGAGTACTGTTAGAATGGGATGAGTTTACTAGAATACTCTCACCCCAACCTAAAGCACTCTCCATTACTGACTTATTGGTCATTGAATTAAATCAGTCAGGGAAAATGATCTCAGTACTACAAAGAAAGCAGATATCATGCTCTTGGTTTCAATTGGGAAATATCTCCTTCCTGTTTAAATCTGACTTCTCTTTCAATCTCGAATTGCATATTTATTAGTACAGACAAAAGTCATGGTTGAGACCTAAATTTTAGGATATGTTTTTTTTTCAAAATTATAAAAAAGTTGTTCATTTTTTTTTGAAAAAAGAAGATCCCATTCAGCTCTGTTTTTACTCAAGCATAATTGCATAATTGTCCAATCTCTGCTGTGGATGCATATTTGACAGATAAATAATACAAAACATCAATAAAAGTGTAATGCAGTATCAGGTTGTCATTTCTTTATATCTCTATAATGAACTCCTGTCATGGTTTTATATCTTACTACTAGATAAAGATTTTCAACCATTTCAACCCATTTTAAGGGTCATAGTCTATTTTTTTGGGTTTTTTTCTTTTTTTAATTTATTTTTTGTTCTCGTTTTATAAAATGTTTTTCTTTACATTAATAAAATATACTTGTTTACAAGTAAACAAAATACCCCTCCCCCCATGAATATAGATAGACTTGCTTGGGCAAAAAAAGTAAAGGGGGGAGAAAAAAATTAAAATTAAAAAAAATAGTAATAATTGTAGGTATGGCCAGGTGGTGCAATGGACGAAGCACCAGCCCTGGAGCCACGAGCACCCGAGTCCATATCCAGCCTCGTAAACCCAATAATCACCCAGCCATGTGACATGCAAGCCACCCGTTCCCCACTGCCCTGCAAAAACCAAAAAGAAGAAAAGAAAAAAAAAAGAAAGACCCAAAATAAAATAAAATAGTAATAATAGTAGGGGTGGCTGGGTGGCAGACAGAACATTGGCCCTTGAGCCAGGAGCACCTGGGTCCGAATCCAGCCCCAGACACCCAATGATCACCCTGTTATGTGGCCCCAGGCAGGCCACCCAGCCCCACTTGCCCTGCACCCTCCCCCAAATAATAATAACAAAAAATGTGTTTCAGTCTTTGTTCCAACACCATCAACTCTGTCGTGAGTGGATTACATTATTTATGATAAGTCCATCACAAAAGTTATTTCAATATTTTTGCAACGTTGCCATTGCTACTCACAACTCCTTCCTTTCTTATTTCTCCATGTACTATATTTTCTCTCTCCTTTCACTCTGACTCTGCTGTAGGGTTGCTGAGTGGTGCAGCAGACAGATCCCTGGTCCTGGGGCCAAGAAGCCCTGAGCCCCCATAACACCCCTTAGGCCCAGAATCCACCTGGCCCTATGGTCCTGGGCAGGCCATCCAATCCCAGCCCCTTGCAAAAAGTTAAAAAAGAAAATGCGTTATATCTGACCACTCTCCCCCCATGGTCCATCCTCTCCTCCTTTATTTACATCCCCACCCCCTTCCCCCCTGCTCCCCCCTCCTTCTTACTCCAGTTGTCTATACCCCATTGAGTATATTTGCTGTTTCCTCTCCTAGCCATCTCTGATGAGAGCAAAGGTTCCCTCATTCCCCTTGCCTCCCCCCCTTCCATATCATTGCAATAGCTCATTGTAATAAAAAAAAATCTTATTATGTGAAATAGCTTGGACTATTCCCCCTCTCCTTTTTCTTTCTCCCATTCCATTTCCCTTTTTTTCTTATTGACTCCATTTTTACACCATATTTTATCTTCGAATTCAGCTTTCTCCTGTGCTTCAACTATAAAAGCTCCCTCTACCTGCTTTATTAACTGAGATGGTTCATATGAATATTATAAGTATCATTTTTCTATACATGCAGTTCATCCTCATTATGTCCCTCATATTTCTCCCTTCTCCTCCAATCTCTATGCTTCACCTGAGTCCTGTATCTGAAGATCAAACCTTCTGTTCAGCTCTGGCCATTCCAAAAGGAACCTTTGAAATTCCCCTGGTTCATTGAAAGTCCATCTTTTTCCCTGGAAGAGGACATTCAGCCTTGCTGGGTAGTTCGTTCTTGGCTGCATTCTAAGCTTTTTTGCCTTCCTGTATATTGTATTCCAACCCCTACGAGCTTCCAATGTAGCTGCTGCTAAGTCCTGTGTGATCCTGACTGCAGCTCCATGATATTTGAACTGTGTCCTTCTGGCTGCTTGTAATATTTTCTCTTTGACTTGGGAGTTCTGGAACTTGGCTATAATATTCCTAGGGGTTGTTTTTTTGGGATCTCTTTCTCTGGGGGATCAGTGGATTCTCTCCATTTCTATTTTGCCCTCTGCTTCTAGAATATCAGGGCAATTTTCCTGTAGTGATTCTTTGAAAATGATGTCAAGGCTCTTTTCCTGATCATGACTTTCAGGTATTCCAACAATTTTTAAATTATCTTTCCTAAGTCTGTTTTCCATATCAGTTATTTTTTCAATGAGATATTTCACATTTTCTTCTAATTTTTCATTTTTTTTGTTTTGAAGTATTGATTCCTGATTTCTGGTAAATTCATCAATCTCCCTGAATTCTATTCTTTGTCTGAAGGATTTATTCTCCTCAGAGAGTTTTCTTATCTCTTTTTCCATCTGGCCAATTTTGTTTTTTAAAGCATTCTTCTCCTCAATAATTTTTTGAATTGTTTTATCCATTTGACCTAAGCTGGTTTTTAGTATGCTATTTTCTTCAGCATTTTTTTTGGATTTCCTTGACTAAGCTGCTGACTTCATTTTCATGTTTTTCCTGCATCTCTCTCCTTTCTTTTCCCAGTTTTTCTTCTAACTCCCTCATTTGATTTTCAAAGTCTTTTCTGAGCTCTATCATAGCCTGAGCCCAATTTCTGTTTTTTCTTGGAGTCTTTAGATGCAGGAGCTTGTGCTTCCTCATCTTCAGACTGAGTATTTTGATCCTTCTTGGGCTCATTTGCGAAATATTTCTCAATGGTCTTCCTCTTGTTTCTTTGTTTGTTCATTTTCCCAGCCTAAGCCTGTTTTTTGGGGGTGCTTCCTGAGCTTTTGGGACACTCCCACAAGGGTCTCAGTGTGTGAGGTGTTGTCCCTCCTGTTCTGTGAATGACCATAAGTGCCTCCCCTCTGCCACGGGGCTGAGTTGGGGGGAGCCCTGCTGTTCTATGGGGGGCCTAGACTGCGATCAGGATCTGAATGTGGTTAGAGCTCCAGAGTCCTGTTCCAGTGGCAGAGGTAGGCAGTCTCTCTTCACTCCCCTCCCTCAGCTCAATGGGCTCATGCCCTGGGGGCTCCTGATTAGCAGCTACACCTGCTTCTGTTTCTGGGTCTAGGCTGTGGAAAATCCAGGCTGCTGGTTGTGTGCCCTGAGGGCTGGGCTTCACGTGCTTGCTCTGGCAGAGGTCCCCTGCTGTTCCCCCACTTTGTGCCCGGTGCTCCCCTGGGTGCAGCTCAGGAGACTCCCCCACTGCTGGGAGCTGAGGCTCCCAGCGCCCTGGGGCTGCCTCCGGGAGGCTGAAGTTCTTTGGCTCTGGCAGGCCACCCTTCTGGGGGCTGCCCCTCCAGCCCCAGGGAGCAGAGCCTTTCTGCTCTTTTCCAGGTTACCTTGAGTAGGAGAACTGCCTCACTGGGTCCCTTTGTGGGTTCGGTCTCTCGAAAGTTTAGTTAGAGTCCTTAGTTTATGAGTTTTTATCAGAGAGCTCCTAAGACTCAATCCCTTCATGTCACCATCTTGGCTCTGCCCCCAGGATAAGTTTTAAGGAAAATCAATCATTTAGTATTTTTGAAATACATATGCATATATATATATATATATATATATATATACATATGTGTGTGTGTGTGTGTGTGTGTATACACACATATATACCTTGTTTCAGACATATCAGTTTCTCATTGGCCTCCTAGTACCATTGAGAGGTTCTGTGAAGAAATGCCCCATCTGCCACTGAGAGAATTCAGTGCATGCTCCTTTTTAGCCTGAGCAACTTCAATGTCTCACAGCTAAAGGGGATTCAATGCCTGGAGGTGAGGACCCCTAAGGACATGGCTGGCTAACTGCTGCTATTGCCTAAGTACAGGGTCCTGAAACTCAGTACAAGTCAAATGCACATATGTAAAATAAGAACTGTCTGTACTGATTCATACAAAAAAGGGCATAAAATGTTCTCTGCCCTCAAAGAAGATACATGTAAATCAAGGAAACAAAAATTAGGTACACATAAAGTATCTATAACATAAATTAGGGTAATCTGAAAGAAAATCTTGAAAAAGTCTCATGCAAAGGGTGGGATTTGGGTTTTGAAAAAAAGCCGGGGAAAATGAGAAATGCAGATGAAATTCCATCCTGTAAAGGCAAAGAGAGTCATGAGGGAGGAATTGGGAGTAGGACAATTTGTTAGACTACAATGGACATGGACTAGAGTAAAGTTTAAGAATCCTAGAAAAGCAAAATTCAATTTGTGAAGCAGATAAAAGCAGATAATCTAGGTTATTTTGTGCAAAAAAATTTCAATTTTATATAATCAGAATTATCCATTTTGCATTTCATAAAGTTTCTATTTCTTGTTTTGTCATAAATTCTTTTCCTCACCATAGATCTGACAAGTAAGTTATTCCTTTCTCTTCTTATTGACTTATAGCATCATCCTTTATATCTAAATCAGGTACCCCCTTTTGACATTATTTAGGTATAATGCATGAGATCTTGGTCCATGCCTAGTTCCTACTATTCTATTTTCCAGTTTCCCCAGCGGTTTAGTTGAGAGTGAGTTATTATTCCAGAAGTTGGAATCTGAGTGTATCAAACTCTTGATTATCATAGTTATTTATGTCTGTGACTTGTGGGCCTATTCTGCTGACTCTATTTCTTAATACCAATTAGTTTTGATATTTTTGGCTTTATGATATAGGGTTAGATCTGATATGCCTAGGCCACCTTCCTTCATTTTTTCATTAATTCTCTTGATATTCTGTTCTTTTAGATAAGTTTTGTTATTTCTTTTCTAGTTCTATAAAATGTTTCTGGTAATTTTAAATGGTATGGCACTGACTAAATATATTAAAGTAAGTAGAATTGTCATTTTTAATTATATTAGCTCACCCTACCCAGGACCAGTTTGTATTTTTCCTGGTATTGGGATTTGATTTTATTTCTGTGAAAAGTGGCAGGTGGACTTCCAAGGTTTTTTATCATCTAAAGTTAATTTGAAAGGGATTTCTCTTTCTGTCTCTGCTGCTGGACTTTGTTGGTAATATATAAAACAATAATAGAAAAATACATTGTTTGTATCATATAGAATTGCTTATAATTTATGTGGGTTGATTTTATATTCTACAACTTAGGTAAAGTTGTTAATTGTTTCAAATAATTTTTTAGTTGTTTCTCAAAGATTCTATAAATCACCTGTAGATTGATAGTTTTTTTGTTCTCATTGCCTAATTCTTTTTGTTGCTTTCTCTTCTCAATGTTAAAGCTAACATTTCTAGTGACTTGCCATTAACAAAAGGATGAAATCTGAAATATTTAGTCTTATTCCCATCAACATTTTTATCTTTTTTTAATAGTATTATTATTATTGTCCTTCACTAACACTATATTTGTTTTGTTTTTGCAAGGCTTAAGGGTTAAGTGACTTGCCCAAGGCCACAGAGTTAGGTAATTAAGTGGCTGAGGCCGGATAGGAACTCAGGTACTCCTGATTCCAGGGCCACTGCTCTATCCACTGCACCACCTAGTCACCCCCACTTAACACTATATATGAAACTAACTAGACAACTCACCATTGTTTGAACCTGAAACTCTATGTCCAGTACCTAGATATTTACATTATCAGGAGTGGCTAGGTTTGCCTTGCAAAAACCTAAAAAAAAGAATGCATTCCTTCCTTCTCAACATGTAAATCTTAACTTTCTTTAGTACTCAACTCAGATACCTCCTACTCTGTATGTGTGTGCGTTTTCTCTATCTTAGATTGTCCTTATAGTTAAAACTTTTCTAGGTGTTTGGCATTTTTTACATTCCTGGACTATTCTCCCTCTTCATCTCAATTTAACTGTTTTCCATGGTGTTCCTTCAAGTCTCATTTAAAATCCCTTGAACTACAGATAATCTTAATCAATTCTCCTTTATTCTAATGTGTTTCCTCTTTTGATCACTTCTAATTTGAACTATACATAGTTTATTTTCATGTTATTTTGAATTGCCAATTATCACCAACAGTAAAATGTGAGCTCCTTGAAAGCAGGGACAAACACAAAATGACCAGGAGGGATTTCTACCAGTATGTAGGATTGGTTCAATTTTAGGAAAACAATCCACATAATTGACTATATCAGTAACAAAATTAATGGAAATATTAGAAAAATTAGCTCAGAGGATGCTGAAAAAGTTTTTGACACAATGTATATAAAAGCACTAGAGAACAGAGTAATAAATGTAATTTTCCTTAAATGATAGGCAATACCTACCTAAAACTATCAGCAAGCATTATATGCAAAGAGAATAATCTAGCAGCATTTCGAATAAGATCATGGGTGAAATAAAGATTTCAACTACTACTGCTACTACTAAAACAACTACTATTCAATATTGTACTATATTGTTTTGGTAAAGGAGACAGAAAAACGGTGTGGTTCCCTTCTTTTGAGTATTTGTACTTTATATATTATATTATAGAATTCAGACCAGGGTGTTGTTTGTACTTAAAGATTTTATTTATTTTGAGTTTTACAATTTTTCCCCTAATATACCTTCCCTCCCCCACCCCCACTCTTTAAATTGTTTCCATGGTATACATTGATCCAAATTGAACATGATAGGAGAGAAGTCATATCCTTAAGGAAAAAAACATAAAGTATGAGAGATAGCAAGATCAGACAATGAGATACTAGGGTTTTTTCCCAAATTAAAGGTAATAGTCCTTGGTCTTTGTTCATACTCCACAGTTCTTTTTCTGGATACAGATGGTATTCTGCATCACAGACAGCCCCAAATTCTCCTTGATTGTTGCATTGATGGAATGAGCGAGTCTATCAAGGTTGATCATCGCCCCCCCCCCCATGTTACTGTTAGGGTATACAGTGTTTTTCTGGTTCTTCTCAGCTCACTGAGCATCAGTTCATGCAAATCCCTCCAGGCTTCCCTGAATTCCCATCCCTCCTGGTTTCTAATAGAACAATAGGTTTCCATGAAATACATACACCAAATTTATAATCATATCAATTTATAATCATTTAAAGCCAGGTTTAAATTATATTAGTAAAAGCTAAATAATAGAACACAAGGAAATAAAAGCAGCATGATATGCATACAAGTATAACACAAGGTCTAGGTCTAGGGTGATAAAGGAAAAGAAGCTACTGTGGGAAAAGTTGAGGAAGGAATGATTGCTATCCATAGGGGAAGGTAGTGGGAGATTGAGAATGCTTCAAAGAGAAAGCAGCAGTACACCTATAACTTCATGGAAAAGTATAATTTTAATAGGTATAGAAATGGAAAAAGTATATTCCAGGCATGGAGTATAATCAACCCAAATACATATGGCAGAAAAGTATGAAAGAATACATATAATATACATATATATATATATATATATATATACATATAGATATATAGAGACAGAGACAGAGATAGATAGAGATAGAGATAGAGATAGAGATAGAGATAGAGATAGAGATAGAGATAGAGATAGAGATAGAGATAGAGATAGAGATAGATAGATAGATGATATAGATATAGAAATGCGCATGAAGTATGAAACAGATCTGGAAAAGGTGATTCAGAGACAATTTTAGCACAGCCTTAAGTGTAGATGAAGTAGTTTGTATTGCTCTTTTATTTTTATCTATCTATTTATCTATCTGTCTACCTATCCATCAGTTTATTTATCTATTTATCTTTTTATTTATTTATTTTCATCCAGTTGTACATGTATATTTCCAAGTTACAAAGTTTCCCTCCATCCTCCCTTCCCACCCCCCTCCCCTCAGTTGGGAATAGTCAGGTTAGCATTTTACATACATATTTTGTTAAACATAGTTACAAATTAGGAATTTGGGGCATGAGGAATTAGGATTAAAGGAAAGAGAGACATTATAGATAATTTTTATAAAGTGTTCATCATATTCAGTAGAGGTGTTTTTTACTGTGAGGTTTGTTTTATTTTGTTTTTCTTCCTCTGGTTGGAGAAAATATAGTCCATAATTTGTCAAATATGGCTGTCCTAGCTCTCTGGATTGTTGAGAGGGATTGCTTCTGATGTGCAAATTGTTCTCTTGGCTCTACATCCTTTGCTCAGCATCAGATCCCATAAGTCATTCCATGCTTCTGTAGAGTGTGACCATTTATTATTTCTTGTAGAACAATAATATTCCATAGTATTCATGTACCAAAACTTGTTTAACCATTCCCCAATTGATGGACATCCCCTCAATTTTCAATTCTTTGACACTACAAAAAGGGCTGTTATGAATATTTTGGAACATATAGGACTTTTTCCATTTTTTAAAAATTTCTTCTGGTTATAGTCCTAGAATTGGAATTACTGTGTCAAAGGTTATGAACAGTTTTATTGCTCTTTGGGCATAGTTCCATATTGCTCTCCAGAAAGTTGGATCCATTCACAACTCCACCAGCATTGCATTAATGTCCCAAAATTCCCACAACCTCTCCAACACTGATCATCATTTGGAGCATTTTATATGCTTATATATAGCTTTAATTTATTCATTTGATAACTGACTGTTCATGTCCTTTGACCATTTGTCAATTGGGAAATGACTTGTGATGTATTACTCTTGATAGAGAACTAAAGGATGGTGGTGAGGGTGCTACATGGATGAGATACAGTATGGTATAAATAGAAAGTTTAAACCTGGAAGATTTAGGTTCATTACTTCATATCTGACACACCTTGCCTTGGTGACACTGGACCAGGCATTTAAACTCTCACTGCTCCCTTGCAATTCTTAAGTCTTTCTGCACTTTCTTGAAAGAAAAAAATGGAAAGGAGGACAAAAGGGAAAGAAAAAACTTTACTTGGTAACTTTATTATATATTTGAAAGGAATAGCAAGGCATTCCTAACAGCTTTGCAGTTTCACATTCAATTATCTTTTAAAATTATACTATGCTATGGAAAAACTTATTTTCCCAATACATTAAAAATAAAATAAAAAAGAAAGTCCTTTGCTGGGAAATCTACATACAGTGAAATCAGAAGAATGGGGGAAAAAATAAAAGATTTCATCTGACAAGTATGTTAGACATTATTTTGACAGTTCCACAAAGATAGGATGAACAGGGGAGATACTGGAAGGGAAACAAATTAGGAAGATATTATAATAGTGGGAGAAAAATGATGGAGAGCTAAATTAAGCAGGCAGCCTTACTAGTGGAAAGTGGGGACTCTGGGAGAAAATATTGTCAAAGTAGAATTCATAAAACTTGCTAATTGATTAGATATAAAGAGATGAGGGAGAAGAAAAATTTGAGGTAAAAGAGATGAAGACTTTGAAGAAAGATGATTCTCAGTTGTTGAGCTTGCATGACAGGGAAGATGGTGGTGCCAACAAAAGAAGTAGAAAAAGTGAAAAAAAATGTTGGATTTTTTGATAGGGCTTGAGATGGGGGGATTGAAGAATTTTCAGTGGTGGGACTTCCAATTGTCTAGGCTCTGTATAGTATTTTTCCAAAATTTGACAATATGCTATAGAATTAAAAAAAAAACTTGACAAATTTGTAAGAATAGACACATAAACTATATCTTTTATTGATCTAAACTGATACCTACATCAGGATGATATAAAAATGAGAAATAAAAAACGAATATTTCTGATGATTATCAATGCAGAAATATTAAAAAAACATTTACAAATTGACTTATAATTATAAACCAGCATCCCAGGAAAACTATCAACATAGATCACTTAATTATATAAAAACTTAAAGTCACCTAATTGTAATATAAATGTACAATGAGTTTATCACTAAGTGAAATACTCATTTAAGAAAAAATACTAAAAATTCATAGAAATAAACAAAATTTTACTTGACATCATGAATAGTATTATATCTATCTAAAACCAAGATCTACCATTATCAAGAATGTAGTATTGCTAATGAATGGTCCTTTCAATAAAATCAAAAGTAAAGCAAGATTATCCTTTGTCACTACTAATCTTTGATATAATTCTACAAAATCCAATCACTCCAAAAATAAAACTAAAAATACTGAGGGAGTAAGCAAAAAAAAAAACAAAACACGAAAGTATTGCTATATGGAGATCATAAAT
The DNA here is from genome assembly GCF_037893015.1 of Macrotis lagotis. Classification (NCBI taxonomy): domain Eukaryota; kingdom Metazoa; phylum Chordata; class Mammalia; order Peramelemorphia; family Peramelidae; genus Macrotis; species Macrotis lagotis. The sequence goes on along the minus strand of NC_133659.1, from coordinate 260,961,699 downwards.
TAGTTTACTTAGAAACCAAAAGATATTTCAGTAAAATTCATTGAAACAACAGCATCATTAAAGTAAAAGAATATAAAATAATATTAGTGTCTCTGTATGTTATTGATTAAAAACCTAACACAGAAAAAACACCCCTACTGAAGCTTGTGAACACTTTACAAAAATTATCTCTTATATATTTTTTCCCTAATCCTAATCCCCCATGCCAAAAATTACTAATTTGTAAATATGTTTAACAAAATATATATGTAAAATGCTAACCTGACTGTTCCCAACTGAGGGGGAAGGGGTGGGAAGGTAAGGTGGAGGGAAATTTTGTAACTTGGAAATATGCATGCACAAAATGGTTGAAAATAAATTTAACAAAAGATTTTTCATGAAATATCTTTTATATGAAATATCTTAACCTATTCTTCCTCTCCTTCCTCTTACTCCTATTATATTTCCCTTTTAGCCATTGACTCAATTTTTACAATATATCTTCAAATTCAACTCTCTTCTGTGCTTCATCTATAAAAGCTCCTTCTACTTGCTCTATTAAATGAGAAGGTTCATACAAGCATTATTAGTATCATCATTCCATGCAGGAATACACAGAGTTCATGATCATTAAATCCCTCATAATTTACCCTTCTCCTCTATTCAAACTTTCTGTTCAACTCTGGCCATTTCAACAGGAACATTTGAAATTTCCCTGTTTCGTTGAAAGGTCATCTTTTCCCCTGGAAGAGGATGTTCAGTTTGGCTGGGTAGTTGATTCTGGTTGTATTCCAAGCTCTTTTGCCTTCTGGAATATTATAGTCCAAGCCCTATGAGACCTTAATGTAGTTGCTTATAAGTCCTGTGTGATCCCGACTGCAGCTCCATGATATTTAAATTGTGTCCTTCTGGCTGCTTGTAATATTTTCTCTTTGACTTGGGAGTTATGAAACTTGTCTATAATATTCCTGGGGGTTGTTTTTTGGATCTCTTTCAGGAGGAGATCAGTGGATACTCTAAATTTCTATTTTACCCTCTGCTTCTAGGATATGTGGGCAATTTTCCTGTAGGAATTCCTTTAAAATGAGGTCAAGGCTCTTTTCCTGATCATGACTTTCAAGTATCCCAATAATTTTTAAATTATCTTTCCTGAATTTGTTTTCCAGATCAGTTGTTTTTTCAATGAGGTATTTCACATTTTCATCTAATTTTTCATTATTTTGGTGTTTAACTATTATGCCTTTATTTATCACAAAATCATCAGTTTCCTTTAGCTCCATTCTACATCTGAAGGATTTGTTTTCCACAGAGAGCTTTCTTATCTCTTTTTCCATCTGACCAATTCTACTTTTTAAAGCATTCTTATCTGCAAAAACTTTTTGAACTGTTTTGTCCATTTGACTTAAGCTGGCTTTTAACATGCTATTTTCTTCAGCATTTTTTTGGATCTTTTTGACTAAACTGCTGGCTTAATTTTCATGTTTTTCCTGTATCTCTCTCATTTCTTTTCCCAATTTTTATTTCATCTCCCTTACTTAATTTTCAAAATCTTTTTTGAGCTCTGTCATCACCTGAGGCTAACTTCTATATTTCTCAGAGTCTTTAGATGCAGAAGCTTGGACTGTCTCATATTCAGATTGAATATTTTGGTCCTCCATGGGACCAAAGTAATTGTCTATGGTCAGGTTCCTTTTTTTTATGTGTGTATTTATTCATTTCCCCAAAATGTCCCTGGTTTTAAGGTGCATTCTGAGCTTTTGAGTATTATTGGGATACCCCCACAAGGACCTCAGTGTGTGAGGTTCTGACTGTTCTCCTGGTCTATGAATGAAAGCTCACCCATCTGCCATGTGGCTGTGGGGAGGGGGATGGGAGGTCCCTGCTCTATCGGGGCCCTAGACTGTGACCAGGGTCTGAATGTGGTCAGAGTCCCAGAGTCCTATTCCAGGGACAGAAGACAGACCTCAACAGTCTCCTTCCACTCCCTTTCCTTCCATAGGCTAAGCACTCAGGGCACAGCTGCCTGGAAGATCCTGCTGAGTCACTTCAGAGGCCTAGATCTTAATGGTTTTAAATCTTCTGAGGAATTAATTTGCCTTCCTAGAATTGGCTTCTGAAATTCTTATAACAGTTATGATGCTTTCTGCACTACTTAGATCAATATTTCCTTTCCCCCAAATTTCTCAGATTTAGAAAAAAAATATAACCTACTCAATATATCTGAGTCCTAAGACCCCATTTCAATGTATAAAGAGAAAATGGTCTAGGACATGTTTACTATGATTAGTATGGAGGAGGTGCAACTGGAAGTAAACTGATTAATTGAAGGTAATTTTTACAAATATAAATGTATATTTATTAGGGTTAAATTTTATAGGAAATAAATGTGTGTAAGTTTTATGTATCCCCAAGGATAAACTGAAAGCTTATCAACTTTACATTAATCTATCAAGATTGTTGATATTTAACAGAAAATAAAATATTACAAACCTTAGCAGAAAAGTGAGTATTGTGTTTATATATCAAAACTATTATTTCATTTTTTCCTCTATGTTATGTAGCAGCATAGTATAATAGATATAATAGTAATTTATGTTATGTAACAGTGGTAATGTGATGGGTTAAAAACATTGGAAATATACCACTAGGAAAGGAGAAGAGAGTAGAGCAGAGCAGAGCAGAAGAAGCCAGGAGTATTCTCCTTAAATGGACTCAGAGAAAGACTGCTTCTTCCAGGTTTTTGTCTACTAACTCATTTCTGTTGAACGCAATCACTGATTCTCTTTCAGAATGAACGATGAACAACATCAATTTGATACCATAAATTCTCTCTCTCTCTCTCTCTCTCTCTCTCTCTCTCTCTCTCTCTGTCTCATATTTATTGCCTACAACATTTGGTTGATTGAAGAAAACTGTCCCAGAATTTCCATGCTTCTTCATTTTTTCTGCTGGAGAGAAAAAAAAGAATATATTTTGATACCAATCTTTTCCTATGGGTGACTTTCCCACTTTACACACACACACACACACACACACACACACACACACACACACACACAGGTTTATTTAACTTTATTTTCATCTAGCAATGGAGTATCTATTGACTAAAAGGGTGTGAACAAAAAGCAAAAAAGAAGCCCTGGAGATCTGGCCAGCACAATCCATCAGAAAAATCCATAACTTCTACAAAATGCCTCTGACTGAAATGAGATTGCTTAGTTTTTTTCTATTTAGTGACTAGAGAGGTGCAGATGCAGGGTCTTCTTTCATAGCATTAAATTCAGGGGGAAGGAAAATGAATTTCTCTGAAGAACAGACTCAATAAATCAGTTCTGTTCTTTATAAACAGTGTCTCATTGTCTTTGACTATTGCACTAGTTACAACACCTTCCTTATTGAAGCAGCAATAGGATCTTCTCATATTCTCTCTGCATGAAAAATATGGAGAAAACCATGTTTCTTCCCAAGATGAGCATCTGTACACACTGCTCTTTACCTCCTCTTCCTTCTTCCAATATTTTTCTTTCTGAATGCTGTGTACACAATCCCAAAAGCCTTCACACACAGTTCATAAACTCCACATCTAATGATATCCTGAGAAAGAATATCTGTATTTTCATAGTTATCCTAAAGCAGGGCTAGACACATCACTCCTTGAGTCTTGAAATTTTTCAGTCCTTTAAAAAAATTAGGCAATGCACATGTGAAAGCTGTTAACAATATTGAAAAGAAAAACAAATATCAACAATTAAAAAATGATAAGGGCGATATTGCCAACATTATATTGTATGCTTCCTCCTTATGTCTCAGAATTTTTCAGCACAATCTCAGAAACCTTCACATACACACACACACACACACACACACACACACACACACATAAACTTAAACACAGAAAGAGACACACAGATACATGCCCTTCACAGGTCAGTGGGATCCTAGAAGAGTTTCTACATTTACATATAGATTTCAGTACAGGGGCAACAAAATTTTCATCTCTTGCTTATAACATTATCTGAGATTGTTGTAGCATTCTTTGCAAAAAACCAGGAATCAAAGCAATCCTCAAAAAATTATTTAGCAGTGGTCCCTATAGATCCTTTTGAACTAGATGCTGTGTTTTAATTTTTTATCATTTTGTACATGACCCTCAGCTTTCTGACAAAATATCAAGTAGTTTATGACACTACAGTCACTGCTTTCTTGTCAGCATTTTCGCATGTCCTGAGCACTAAAGCAAAGTGGTTGTGAGTTCAGTGAGAAGTAAAACTGCAGTTCTAGGAAGAAAGGGAAGTCACATTTCCTCAGACTCTAGGAAAAATTATAAGACTGTGTTTGGGACCCATTTCAAAAGCAGTACTAGAGTTATTCAAAGAGAATCAGAGGACTTGCTTTCTGCTATCTAGTTCAAAAATTCCTAAAATTGACCTTACATACACATATATACATACACATACACATATATACAATGTGTACATGCATATTCATTTATATATAATCATATATAAATACACAATGTGTGAGTGCATATGTGTCTTTATATATATATATATATATATATATATATATATATATATATATATATATATATATATATATATATATATATATATGTATGTATTAAGCAATCCATGTTGATGTTTTCCCTGAAGGCAGACTATAGTTCCAAACATGAAATGAAGCTCACTCTATACACTACTATAAACTGCCTCTTAACTTGAGGAAAAACAAAGCAAAACTACCAGATTGGTTCCCTGATATCACAGAAACTAGAAAACAGTTTGTATCATTTCCCTTTATTTGGTATTTATTCTGTATAACTAATTGATTCATCAAGGCTCTGACCTCTTAGTTTAAAGAACTAAGCAAACTGGAAACAAATTAATAATATTGGAAAAAGCTTTAAATCATCATATTTTAGGATTTGGAAAAAATATTTTTTTTAGAGGAAAAAGCAAAAATATGTATAACTAGCAGTGAGATAACAACATAGATATATACAATGTAAGCAGATGGTTAATTTGAAATATAACATATATACTATTATGCTTATACTTTTTTAAATAAACTTATACTTCAAGTCTTTTATTTTGTTCTTATTTTAATTTATTTTTTCACTGAATTTTACTCTTAAATGACTTATCTTGAGTTTTCCTTTATCTATTTTTCTGGTTTGGTTTAAATCAAGCTGTGGAAGAATAAAAGTGACTTTCCAGACTCATAGAATCAAATAACCACTGATCAAGTGCTGTAAAGAAACTCCAATGTCAGATTCTTCATTTTACATAAGATGAAGCTGAGGTTCCTTTAATATAGTCAGAATTTTCAAGTCAAGTAATAGTGCTTTCACATTATTTGTAATTTGATTGCTTTTGTCGTGATTATAGAATAATAGTTCTAGAAGGATCTTTATGAAAACAGGATAATACTCAACATGTAGAATTGAAAGGAACTTAAATTGCCTCTGAGTTCAAATTGTTTTCTCCAGGACAATTCACTAAATATATTAGGTGATTAGTAAATGTTGATGATGGGGAAGAAATTGCTTAAGAAATATATTTCCAAATTGATGGGTTGCTCATCAGTTGAGGAATGGATGACCAAATTGTGGTATGTGATTATGATGGAATACTAAGAAATGATGAACAAAATGTTCTCAATAAAACCTAGAAAGACTTACATGAGCAGTTGAATTGGGAAATGTACTACCTACAAAGTAACAGTAATACTGTAGGATTATCAGCTGGAATGAATCACCTTTTCTCAGCAAATCTATGACCGTAATGGAATGAGAAGAAGGGAGAATTTGGAACTCCAGGTTTTAAAAATGAATGTTAAAATTTGCTTTTACATATAACTAAGAAAAATAAAATAAAATGAAATGAAATAATGTTCAAAAAGGAAAAAAAGGAAATATATTGTACTCAGAGGAACTTCTCTGACAAATTGAGATCTTTAAGTATGTCTGGGGACTACTCTGAAACTACTCTTTTATTGTTATTGAGTCAATTCAGTTGTGCATATTCATACATATATATTATATATATATATATAATATATGTATATATATATATATATATAAACATTTATAAATGCACAATGTGTATGTGAGTACATATGTGTCTTTATAATATATGTGTTCTTACAATATATGTGTGTCCGACCCTCTATAATCCTATTGTGGGGAACTTCTAGAGTGATTTTCATTTCTTTTTTCAGAAGAAGAAACTGAGGGTAACAGTGTTTAATGATTAGCTCAGGTGTCACACATTTGTTTAAGAAGACAGATTTGAACTCAGGAGGATGTCTGTCTGATTCCAAACACAAAGCTCTGGGTTTGACTTTTCATTGAACCCCTACCTGCCCCTGCTTTGGACTTATACATTTTAGATCCATTACAACTTCAAGTATAGATTCATTTATTCTTTCATTAATTTCGCTATCATGCTATTTATCATTCATTTAAAATACAATATGGTGTGTGGAATACTATTACAAGGTCAAGATTAAATATGACACAGCCAATGCCTTCATTAAAAGTTTATTGTAGTATCTCTATTTCTCTGTCTCTGTCTTCCTTTGTCTCCATCTCTATCAGTTTATATATCTCTCACCCCCTCTAAGAAAATCGTATTGCTTGGACAGCTTCAGACCAACATGTTTTCTGCTTCAACTTTCTTTGATTGCTCTCTTACTCCTCTTCATTCCTCTTCTTCTAGTGTTATTTTACTCTTTTTTCCTTCCTCCTGCTCCCTGTTCTCTCAGCTCCCTCAGTGCTAAATTCTTTCACATGAAGAAGTCTGATAACTATGCATTTTGACAGAATGGTAAGATTGACTTTAGTTGCATTAATTTTTTTTCTAAAATCTAGTAACTTAGACAGAGGAGAACAAAATCAAAGAGAGACTAAGTGAATTGTAATGATTAAGATGCTTCAAGCCATATCAGTAGAGGGTAGATATAATGCTGGGCTTTTTGGACTTTGATAATCAAATTAGCATGGACCTAGGCTTAGGTTCCTTACAGATGTAATCAATGTTCACTGGTGTGTATTGAAAGATAAGATAGTTTACCAGTCTTAATCTATCACTTCCTAATATGTTTTTAAAACTTTAATTATCAAAAAAGAGTTTGTATGATTGACTTATTGTTGATGTCTTATCATGGAATAAATGATGTTCCAATAGATATCAAGCTTTGTTTCTTCCTAGAAATCAGAAAACTTTAGAAGAATCTGTTTGTAAAAGTTTGCCTGCTGTAACTTTTAAACCAACATAAACAGAATTGAAAAGAGAATCATTACCAGAGAGCTGATCACCAACAATTTGATAAATATATTTGCTGATTTATTAGGTTTAATTTATTAATTAAATAATTAAAAATTGTTTTGTCCCAAAAATGTAAAATTATCTACAATGGCATGGAAAGTCTGTGATTCATGACATAGAGGGAATATTTCCATCACATAAATCATGGTTCCTTAAGCATAGAATAAGAGAAGAAATGTACCCATAGATGCATCTTTCAGAGAATGTATGAGAGATTTCTGTACTTTAAAGATTCATATTTGAATTGGTCTATTCTCAGGAAATATAAATCCATTTAATACTATCATAGTCAGCTTAATTAAGAAGACCTATTCAAACCTATTCAAGGAATTCATGATTGAAAAGTGAAAAAACTATTTTCAGTGATCTTTGAAATGAGAATGACTATATTCTTTTGTGGGTTTCTATTTAGAATTTTCTTGTTTCCATATTTAGGCATAGTAGAAATTTTAAGTCAAAGATAGAAAATCTTATAATAGTATCAGTGTTTATTCTCCTAGAATTTATAGATAATCTACAATGGAATATTATCCTTTTTCTTTTTCTACTCCTCACCTATATAATAATTGCTGCTAGGAACCTAAACATCATTCTCCTAACTTTGCTGTATTCCTATCTCAAGACTCCCATGTACTTCTTCCTTTGGAATTTTTCCATCCTAGAAATCTCTTATATATCTACCTGCATCCCCAAATTCCTGATATGTATTGTGCCTAGGAACAAAACTATTACATATAATTGTATTTTATGCAGGTATTTTTGCCTTCATTCTTAGGGCAACTGAATTTTAATCTTCAAACTGCCATGCTCTGTGATCATTATGTTGTCATTTAGAAACCCTGCTTCATACAGCCATCATGAGCAGTAAAGTCTGCCCCTAGCTCATTCTCAGTTCTTGGCTGTCTATCTTTTCCATCATCTTCCCAGGAGTTATTGTAGGTCTCCAAGTGGATTCCTCTATCTCTTATGCCTTTGACCATTTCTTCTGTGGCATTAGTCCTATGTTGTAGCTCTTCTGTATATATATATATATACACAATTCCTTGAACTCCTCTATTTTATTTTAGTTTTGGTGACCCCCATAGTTATTTTTAACATTAGTGATTCTTATTCCCATATTGCACTGACAATTATGAGAATTCCATCTGCTAGTCAAACTGTTACTCTCACAAGATTTTTCTTTCTCTCTCTTATTGGCAGCTTAATTTTTGTTTACATCAAACCCCCAGCTATGGATCTTTAAGCAAAGATTTACTCAATACTTCAGTTGCCCCCTATTAAATCCTTTTATTTATACCCTGAGGAACTGTCAAGTGAAGCAGCTTTTAAGCATGCAATATAGTGAACAACTTTTTTTTTCAAAGAAATAAAAGGTAGTTTACCTATAGAAGAAACTGAAATAAAGAATTAAAAGCTAAATGGAAAAGCATGTCTTGATTTGCTTTCTTGGTTTGTTCTTTCTTCTCATTACAATATCTTATTTTCTCCTATTTCACTTCTCCCATTTCTCTCTCTCTCTATTCTTTCCAGACTGACCCCTATATTTCCTTCTCTCAGAGAAAAGCTTTTATGGATGCAATCCAAAGAACAGTACTTTTTCAAAGAAATGAGAATATTTGACTTCTGAAATCCTATGAGGTCAATTTGAATGACTAGAAATAGCCTAGATAATATCTCTAAAACTTAGCATGTTCAAGATAGATTACAATATCTTTTAGCAACAAGTGTATCTTTAACACTGCTTTTAACTCAGGGTATGTTTATAGAAGAGAAAGACAATGAGAAGTAATGGTAAAGAGGATAGTCGCGGTTTTGGATAGATGAATGAGTTCTTATGTTAAAATCAATATGAAAAATGCCTAGAGACATTTAGGTATGATCAACAAAGCTTTAAACCAAAAAATAGAACAGAAGGAGAAGATAATGTCCATGACATAGAGTAACTGTAGTGGAGATATACAAGAAAACACAAGAAGAATGTCTTGAAAGTAAAGGCTATCCAGAGAAGAAAAATAATGACTTTTAAAGTCCCAGATTTATGCAAGTAAATATATCAATTATAAACTACAACTTAATTATATAACTTCAGTAAAAGAATATAAAAAGGGACCATATTCAAAAATGAAACAGTGAGATTAACATAACTAAAGTATGTAAAGGAAAATGTATGTCCTTTCCGTCAAAAGATACAGATTAAATTAAAAGTTTCATTAAATAAGTGCATAATAAATCAGGACAGTTGATTAAAAGGAATTCACTTGGTGAATTTGTTAAAAGATGAGAATTTATTTTGAACATTTAATAATTATTATCCCATCTAGAGAATGGAGTGTTTCCTGGCCTTTTGTTAAGGAAAAGGACAACTCCTGACTAGTTTTCAGTGACAGTGACTACTCTGAAGTTGCTTTTGTTGACTGGATTCTTAGAGTGATTTACTTGGGTCAAATGATCCACCTATTTGGCTGACCAGGAAGAGACTTTGGGACCTTTTTATATTTTTCCTTCTGCTTTTCTTCTCCAAATCAGAGATTATAGTGCAACTTTTCCTTGCATTCTCTATGAAAAGTGATGGTTATTTTGATATAGTTCATGGGAATTTCATTTGTTTTTGCATAGATTTCTCACATTCTCATTTTAAAAGGGGAGCTATAGAGAATGAAATTTCCTGGTTGGAGTCTATAATGGCCAGAGCAATGGAAGACTATCTTAGAGAAGTACATAGTTACTTCATGTGTTGATCCACATGACTAGAGAATTTGTAGACAAGGTGCTAGGACCTTTTTTATCTTTTCAGAATACTGGAGCATTAGAAGGATGTCAAGAATTCCCCAAATAACTTGATTTTTACCATGAAATCTTGAGAAATAGAGTAGATTTATTTAGTTTCATCAAAAGCAATCAAAAGAAAAAGTATGTGGAGGTATACCATTTTAGAACAAAATGGAAGTTTCTGAGAAGCATGCCTCTTGGTTAAAGAAGAGTATCATCCATACACTACTGAAGATGAGAGATAAATAAAGGACATTATCAACTCCATATCCTACTCTGCATTGCTTTTTTTCCAAATGGTTTAATCTTTCCTCAATTTTCCCAAGGCTTTCCCTCTCTCAATATTTTAACTAAAAATTGTGTCTCATATCAAAAACTAAAAACCATTCATTGTGAGTTCATTCTTCTCCCCTTGTTCTCAACTCATATTTCTCAGATGCCTTCTGACATTATCTCCTCCTTCATTCCTTTCTCATTGGAAGAGTTAACTAAACTGCCTACCAATAAGAACCTGTCTTCCTACATACTATCACCTTCAAAAGCTTGCTTGACATGTCCCTTTCTCCAAGTCTTCTCTTCTATAGTCAAAACACCCCTAGTTCCTTCAACTGATTGGCATATTATATGAGATTAGGTCCCTTTAACACTGTTGGATCTATCAATTTCCTTTCTAACTTACTGTACATAGAACTAAAACCGCATACTCCAGAGATGGTCTGGTAAGGGGCGAATACAGAGGGACTATTGTCATTTTAACTCTAGAAGTTGTTCTTCCTGACTGAAAGCTCCTTCAGACTAGAATTTTTAACACTATTCATCTTTGTATCCTCAGGGCACAAGATCATGGTTTAAGATACAACACACACACACTTAAATGCAACCAATGCAAAGTAGTTCATATAAAAAGGTGGTTAAAAGAGTCTGGAACATGCCTTAGTTAACAAACATGCGTTCTTTGCCCAAAGCCTATCTTATATTTTTAGAATAACCTCATTTGGAAAACCCAGAAGAGGATAAGGTTGGACAGTCATAAAAATGCTCTCTCTAAAATATAATGAGAAATATTGTGATAAAAATGAGGTGGCAAAGACTTTGACTTCAGATCTCATTATGACACATCACTCAGAGAATAAAAAATTAAGGTGAAAGGACAATAGTCACATACAAAATTGAACAAGCCAATAATCTAGCATATAACAACAGCAGAAACAACAACTAGAATTTATTTAATAATTTCAATTTATCGGGTATTATATTATGTGCCTTACAAATATTTTCTCATTATTCCTTACAATATCCCTGGGGGATACGTATTGCTGTCCTCAATTTATGATTGTGCAAAATGATATTGTACCTTGCCCAGCATAATACAGAGAGTTAATGTTAGTCTGATTAGAATTCTGTTTTTTTTAATTATACTTATCTTTCATTAGCAAACATTAAGGAACTTCCATATTTAGACTTCATGACTTAAATGCTCAGTATACTATGGCAATGAAATTTCATATAATTAAATTAGCAAAAGCAATTGTACCTCATCATATACATAGAAAAGGAATTTTGCTAAAGATCACACGATGCTAACAATAACAGGCACAACTTTTAAAAAGGTATCTCAGAGTTAGGAAGATGTCATAAGAAAGAAGAGAAAATTTCATGTATAGTGACTTTTTCAATAAAAATGATGGCCCATACATGGCCTTTTGTTCAGGAGAAGTAAAAGATGATGCTGAAGCAGCAGAAATATCTGACAGTGATAATTATGCACAGAGAAACACTTTAAAAATCTATTTAATATTTTATTTCCACAATTGTGTATAAAAACAATTTTTAGCTTTCCTTTGTAAATTTAATCCCAAATTTTTTCCTATCCTCTCTCTCCATGTCCTCTTCTCCCACCTGAACTTGAGAAAGTAAGCAATTTTCTATAGTTTATTAAATTTGGAGTCTTGTAAAATATTTCTATAATAGTCATATTGTGCAAGAAAATATCAATACCCACAAATACCCCCCAAAAAAGCTTCAAAAAAAGTAAAAAATGTGTGCTTCAATTTGCATTCTGAAAACTATCAACTATTTTTCTGAGGATAGATGGATTTATGAACAGAGAATATTCTTCCACTAATTCTCAAGGAAGCATTATCTAAAAAATCAAGGTAGAAGAATCATCATTTACCATTATTCATTAAGTTACTTTGATGTTAAAGGTATACATAAGTCTCCTCTAAAATCTTCTCCTGATCAAACCTGATTTCATAGTGAAAACAAGCTTAAGTACTCAGTCCCAATAGAAATAGCTGCCTCTGATAGTGAAACAGATTTCCTTTGTTGAGACCTTTGGATTAATATGAAATTTGAGTGTACCTAATTTTATAGATATCACAATTCACATTTTGAAAAAACTATACATTTCGACTAATATCATCATTTTACAGGTCAGAAAACTGAATTCCAGCAGGCTCAATTGACTTCTTTTAGGTCACAACAGAGTTGGCATGGCATTTAATATCCTCTGATTCAAAATCTCTGAAACATTCTTTCCATTGCACTACACTGGAGGCAAGTATTTTATTAATGGGTAGGGGGAGCAGAATTTTCCTAAAATTATTTGGAAATAAATTACATTAACCTATATATGTTCATTGCAAAAGTTTGTATAGTATTATTTGCATGTTGTCTCTCTTGTTAGACTGTTATCTACTTGACTGCAGGAATTTTTCTTCTATTTTGTTTCAGTTTTGCCTTTCTTTGACTAAATTTGCCTTGTTGCTGCTAGTCCTGTCCTTTGGAGACACTCTGATCCAGTTCAATGTTCATTGCACATGACAACCTTTCAAATACTATCAAGTGAGTCCTACATTTTCTCTTCTCCAAGTTAAGTATCACTAGTTCTTTCAGGGTATCCTTGTATGAAATGGTTCCCAGTCTATTCTTGACTCAGGTAGCTTGTTCAATATCCTTCCTATGATGTGGCAGAAAGACTTTATTGTCTTTCTCTCATTCTGGGCACCCTATCTTTATTACACATAAAAGATTGGTTTATCTTTGGATATCTCCCTAGAATCATAGTCCAATAATACCCTTTAGAATTCAGTATTAGTCAATGAACAACTACTATGATATGAGACAGTGCATTCCCCCAAAGTGGAAAGTCCAGAGTGCAGGCACTGGATCTTAGGTGAGTGGATTCCAGAATAGAGGACTAAGATTCAATGTGTCCCATTCAGAATACACCTCAGAACCTACTCTTGTAACTAGTGTTATTGATCAAATATTGTAAGGGTCTTCAGGAACCATGCTCAATCAATAATCATCCAATGGATCTGGGTACTTTATTGGATCAAAGCAAAAATAATCAAGTCCTATTCAGAAAAAAAAAAAAAAAAAAAAAGAAATAAACAAATCTTAAGGAACTGTTGGGTGTAGTAGTATAACCTAACTGCCTATAAGATGGGAGATGAATGAAGGATGCTAAGTGAAACCAGATTCTAATAAGAGTCAGTTGATTTATGTTTGTGGAAGTAAGAGCGACAACCTTCTACATGTCCTGGACCATACAGTTGATTTATTTTAGGAACATATTTTTTCTTTTAATTAGGTCATGTGGATTACAGAAAATGTAACTCATGTTGATCTTAAAGTCTTCTCAGGTATACCTTATTGATTCAATTTCCATAGAAATTTTGTCAAAAATATATAAATTATTCTAATATAACTTATTCTTGACAAACACGATGATACTAGATTATTGTTGAATGAATGAAAAATCATGTATTATTTGTAAAACAATGCTACAATCTAGGATTGCCAACATAAAAGCAAAATACTCCCTGTCTCAAGGAGTTCACATTCTAGTAGGAGTAAATAAGATATAAAGGAGATTTCAGGTAAAAATTTGATGCCAAGATGCAGTTTTTTTGGCTGAATCATAATAGTAATAATAATAATAATTAACATTTATATAACACTTTAAGGTTTGTGAAGTATTTTTAATCTGTTAACTCATTTTATTCTCACAGACCTCTCATTTTAGGTGGTATTTTTTTCCATTTTTACAGATGGAAAACCTGAGATGCAGAAAAGTGATATGACTTGATCAGGATCAAACAGTTAATAAATGTTTGAATTTGGATTTGAACTCATCTTCCAGACCTGAGATTATCCACTGTATTAACTCATTGCCTTTCTAGATTACAATTCATAATTATTCACTCAAATGATTGGCATTGGTGTATGAATTCCTAGAAGATAACTGTACCATCTTCCTCTAACATGTAAATCTGATTTACATTTTTAAAACCATAAGGACATTCTTGCATATATGCATACACATGTATATATCCACATACATACATACATGACCTGGTATTTTGCATATATGTGCATATATTTGTATTACATATATAAACATATATACATACAAACATCTATGTGAGATATACTGACTGAAAATCAAAAGGAAGCTTCCAAAAATCCTAGGAGTATAAAGAAAGCTTATTATTGAAACTAATTATTCAGTAAGTGGCCAAAGACTTTGAACTACTTTTGTTCATCTCAAAGCTATTTCCAGATTACTACCATATTCATGTACTAGTTTTTAAAAGATCCATGTTTAATAAAAACACTAGAATATTTGATACCCACCTGGAAAACTTTTCTCTTTTAAAACATGCCACCAAAAACAACCATGTGAAGAATGATTTCTATAATATGGGCATTTTAAAGGAAGAAATAAGACTTTCAGTTAAAAAGTAGAATGAAATTGTCTTTTCAATCCTTTGATATATATATAAAGGAGAAATCAAGCTCCATAGCTCTACCCAAAACAGAATCTCTCTCCAAAGATATTAACATATTATTTTTACCCTGATAACTATAAAATTCTTAACATATTCCCAGAGTAAATAGATTAGAGATTTCATGTTTAAATATGGAGACCACATTGAACTAGTAGGTGGAGATGACACTTACAAATACCTTGGTCTGCTCAATACAAAACACATCAAGCATAAAGTCATGAGGGAGTTCTAACTGAATTGTCATCTCCAAATTAAAGTTTAATGTTAAAAAACTTTTAAAACATTTTAAAACATTAAACAATAATGCAACAACTGCTATTTATTTAATTTGAATATATTTTATGCATCTGGTTAATAAAATATAAATATACACATGAAAATATTATATATATATAAATATAAATATAATATATATGACGAATAATAGCAAAATAGTGACTCTAGTTACTCATCCCAGGGACATTTCTTTCTGATTCTCATTGAACAAATCTGGATGAATGAGATAAAACTGCTAATAATAAAAATAGCATGTGAAAGAAATGGTGGTGGCAGTGCAGGCCAATCTTGTTTGTGTGGCCCTAGGAAATTTATTCTTTCAGTGTTGCTGACAATTTTTTGAGACAAGTCGTCTCCAAGTAGCTGAAATGTGTTTAGATAGAAAATTTCCTTATAAGGAAACTCTGCACTATGAAGAAATCACAGGACCATCCTGAAAGTACACAATACATAATACTGGGAATAAAGGAAATTTCCTGTCCTTAAAAACTTTGCAATTTAATTATAAAAAGCTATTTTTAATATATTTTTATAACTTAAAATAAGTTAATTATTGAAAATGAAAAAGATGAAAAAATATCATAGTTAAAATATTTACAGTCTCCAAGAGACAAATACACAGGATAGACTATATATTGGGAAATAATTTCTCCATATGGGAATTTTCAAAAAATGTATTTTTATTTTCCATAATTGTTATTTTCTCCCTGTGAAATCTCTATGCACAGGTACAGAGCATGCAAGAATTTCAGTCAAATTTAACTTGTCCCATAGTATTCACAATTTTATACCACAAATTATTTGAACACAAGGAAAAATCAATTTTATCCTAAAACACCTAACTATTGATGCTGTGCCCCTTACTAGGATCTCTCTTACTGTATCTCTATGGATTTCATTCCCCGAGTTTCAAATTTAAAATTATTTCAAAAGTCACTTGGGCTGGGGATTCATTATCTTCTTCTGAACATAGATCCCTAGGGTTACTTGTTTGTTCTGCAAATTAACAGTATATTATAAAAGCACCAGGTAAGAAATATCTAATCTTTATGGGTTCAATATTTTTTAAGAAAAAGAAAAATAATTATGTCTAGGCAACAATGCTATATATTATAATCCTATCATAGGTGTGAAGCTATGATATTTCCCATTAGATAAATTGGGCATTTCTTCATCCTTTCTAAGTTACAGGGGATTATGTCTCATAGTTATAAGAAGGACAGTATACCAAGATCACAAATCTGGGACTATGCTTCAATGGAAAAAATACCATTAACAGGCTAGAATCCTTTCCTATTTTTGATGATGCCTAAGGATATTAAACATGTCTTTATGAGATTGTATTTATGCAAGAGAATAACATAGGTGCATTACTATATAAGTGACTTGAATTATCTCAAGTTCATGATTAAACCATTGCATCTCATGAATAAAAGTTAAGTTCTGAACTAAATCTTCAAAAGAGCTGTCAGAAAAGTGAGTATGATTTTGTTCATCTCCATTTTTTTCCTACGTTATCAGTGCAGGAAATGTGGAAATATCAACTTAAAAATGTCTTGCAATTGCAATTATCCCTTTGAAAGCATGAGTTAACAAATATCTATGAGGTCTATGTGGCAGAAAAAGTAAGTTAAAGAATTTCCTTTTTTTTGAATTTGTCATTTAGACAAAAAGGGATATTCCCTATTTTGAGAGATCTTCAAAGGATGGAAATGCATTGAAGACATATGTATAACAAAATGAATTAGAAAATTGATGATTTCTTTTAAAAATTTAAAGCCTTTCTCAGAGACAGAAGTTGGTGAGTCTGAGAAGTGAGGGGTATGTGTTTGGATGGGGTAACAATTATATAATATTTTTCCTAAAAATTTGGTTCTAAACTTAGTTTGAGAGCAAAGTAGGGTCCAGAGAATTTTTTTAAGGGAAGAGTTGAGCAACACAGGAAAAACCAGTAGATAGAGATTGAATTTTAGGAAGGATGATAAGTGAGAGCAATCTAATGGAACAGAATAGAGGGAATGACATAAATGGCACACATAAATATAATAATAAAGTAATAAAACCAACTGCTTACATTTCTATCCTGCTTTAAGGTTTGATACACTATAAGAGTAACCTTTTTCCTCATGACATCAGGATAAATTTGATTTCTTCAAGGTTGTAACAGAAGAATATTGTCTCTATAATTCCTAAGAAATTAAATATGCACTGATGATGATTGTATTGTGAAGACTAAGTGAACTAGGAATCATATATAAGAGGTTGGAAAGCATGTAATAGTTTTATTTTGGTAACCATAAAATAATTTTATTTTTTTGGCCACAGTGACTGCTGAAACTCTTCACTGAAGTGTAAAATAGAAATGATCTTTATCAATATATGACATTCAAAATAATGAAATCATGGATTTTGGTATATAAGCAGAGAAAATATTTGTTCCAAAATTACATTTATCTCACTCATAAAAATACAAGTCAACTTTGAATTTCCAGCAATAGATTATCCAGTGGTTTAATTTCCACATGTTGATTTACCAATTTAATTTTCACTCATTCAACTGACTCTTGACTCTCTGTTCATTATTTATTGCATATTTTCTGAGAAGGCAAACTTATCTTAATGTTAGTCTGAACATCATAAAAGAAAAAGCAAATCAACCCCCCCCAAAATAAACTAGTTAAAGGGTAAATAGGATTTTTTTTTTGCAATACTGCTTGCCTGTCTTTAGTAAGGATGCATGTTCCCCTCTCCATTATTGATAATTAGTAATGACCATACTCTTGTCTTGGATATCATCAGTTTGGATTTTTTCTTATTTTCATACCTAGGAATGGTAGAAATCTGAAGTCAATAATGGGAAATCATACAACAGTGACAGTGTTTATTCTCCTAGGATTGACTGACGATCCACATTGGAAAATTGTACTTTTTCTCTTTCTGTTTTTCACCTACATATTAAGTGTTGCTGGCAACTTGACTATCATCCTTCTCACCTTGTTGGACTCCCACCTCAAGACTCCCATGTATTTCTTCCTTCGGAATTTTTCCCTCCTAGAAATTTCTTATACATCTGTCTGCATCCCTAAATTTCTTGTTAGTATTGCAACTGGGGACAAAACCATTACCTATAATTGTTGTGCTGCTCAGTTATTTTTTGCCTTTCTTCTTGGGGCATCTGAATTTTACCTTCTGGCTGCCATGTCCTATGACCGTTATGTTGCCATTTGCAAGCCACTCCATTACACAACCATTATGAACCCCAAAGTCTGCACCCACCTTGTTCTTAGTTCTTGGCTGTCTGGCTTTCTGATCATCTTTCCAGGACTTACTGTAGGTCTGCAGTTGGATTTCTGTGACTCCAATGCTATTGACCATTTCTATTGTGACACTGGTCCCATGTTGCAACTGTCCTGTACAGACACACAATTTCTTGAGCTCCTCAGTTTCATTTTAGCTTTAGTAACACTCTTAGTTACTTTATCATTAGTGATTCTATCCTATGGCCACATTGCCATAACAATTCTGAAAATTCCATCTTCTAGTCAGAGGAAAAAAGCATTTTCCACCTGTTCTTCGCACATGATTGTCCTCTCCCTCTCTTATGGTAGCTGCATTTTTATGTACATTAAACCCTCAGCTAAGCAGAGGGCATCTTTAACCAAGGGAATATCCTTACTCAATACTTCAGTTGCCCCTCTATTAAACCCTTTTATTTATACTCTAAGGAACCAACAAGTGAGGCAAGCCTTTAAGGAAGCAATCCAGAGAATAGCTTTTTTCCCAAACAAATAGAATGTGGTTTATCTATAAAAGAAATAGAATGATAAATGAAAATAGAAAATCTCTTGGTTTGCTTTCATTGTTCATTTTTTTTTCCTTCTAGCTATAATATATCTTGATTTCTCCTATTTAACTTCTTCCAAACTGTCCCCTTTGTATCCTTCTTCTCTTAGAGATTTTTTTCAAATCCTGTATCCTCCTCTGAATTTCTGATATAAATGGAGCTCTAGACAGAGATAGATCTAAGCTTGTCTATTTAATATATCATTTCATCAGAATAAATCATTGTTTCACAATTTATTTCATATATTGTTCTGCATTAAGATTTGGTGTGATGGTTCTAAAATAACTTTCTAACTTTCCCTTTTTGAAAAGAAAAACTTTAATCTCTAATTTATGTGGAAATCTAATCCTTTTGGGGAATTCCTGGATTGTGATTAGTGGAGCAAATGGTGTTTTTCTATTAATTCTACTACCATTTCTGAGATCTTTGAACATATAACTGACTGAAGTGAATGAGCTTATAGTACTATGATATTCATTGATTTACCCAAGACTACCTAGTAAAGTCCATGTAAAGGGTCTTATTTAAGAAAGTCTAGTAATATGAGACTATAAAGATTCATAGGCTCTTAATCTATGAAGATATAATTGGAAAATGAGAGCACTGTTTTATTCTAGTTATGGATACTAACAAGGGAGACAGACTTTATTTGTTAATGCAGCTCTGTAATAAATAAGTATATGCTTGCAAATATAAGGTATCTCAAAGTGCCAACAGCTTAAAACTTCACCAAGACTTTTAGGCCATACTTTGTCACTTAAAATTATCCCTGTTACTTTCCAATAAGAAAGAAGAATAACATTAGCAATAATAGAATCCTAGAAACAACAAACATAATAAAATAGGGCACAGAGCTATAGAGAGCAAACACCTTTGTAAGCTTTGAGACAGCATCACATATTATCAGAGGTTTTTGATGCTATCACAGGATATAAACAAAAAAAGTGAGGCAGTACCTTTTCTCAGGGAATTTTCTCTACATTGGAGGGACAATACATTTATGAAAGTTCAACTGCAAAGTCCATTTGTCCTAATAGGAGAGCTGAGGGATCTAGAGCAAGGATCCAGAGGTCCCTAGAATCCTTTATTCACTTCAATTTGTACTGAACTCTATACAACCAGTGCTATATTATTAAAAAAACAAAAAAGACCTTTTCCTTTAAGATGTTTCAGTATAGTTGAAGAGAGAAGGCAATAGAAACAAAAATAATTATAAAGTATGTAAATGGGTTAATTTTAACCAGTACACAAGAAACCTGAATTTAGACTATTAGAGTATAATGGTTAGACAAGGGTGTACTTAGGGAAGTTTTTTTTTTCTTTTTTTGTATTATATTTCTTTCAAAATACATGTAAAGGTGATTTTTCAATACTCATTTTTTGAAGGATATTAAGTTTCAAATTTTCCTCTCCCTAAGAAATCAATTAATTTGATAAAGTTTATACATGAACAATTATGTTAAACTTACTTCCATATTAGCCAAGTTATGAAAGAATAATCAGAACAAAAGGGAAAAATATATGAGAAAGAAAAAAAATCAAAATTTTTGGAAAGTGAAAATACTATGCCTTGTTTTGCAATCAGACTCCATATTTTTTTCTCTAGATGTAGATGGTAATTTTTATCACAAGTCTTTTGGAATTGTCTTTCATCACTCTATTGTTAAGAAGAGCTAATTCTATAATAATCATGAATCACAAAATTTGACTGTCACCATGTACAATGTTCTCCTGGTTCTACTCACTTCGCTCAGCTTTAGTTCTTGTAAGTATTTTCAGGTTTTTTTTTCCTGACATCTGTCTGCTCGTGATTTCTTACAGAACAATAGTATTCAATCACATTCATATAGCACAATCTGTTCAACCATTGCTGAATCAAAGGGTATTTACAGTTTTATAGCCCTTTGGGCAGAGTTCCATATTGCTCTCCAGAATTATTGCTACAATTCACAACTACACCAACAGTGCATTAGTGTCCCAGTTTCCTACATACCCTCCAAAATGTATCATTTTCTTTTTCTGGCTTGTTAGCCAGTCTGAAACATGTGAGGTGGTTCTTCAGAGTTGTTTAAATTTGCATTTCTGTAATCAATAGTGATTGAGAGTATTTTTTCATATGATTATAAATAGTTTTAATTTCTTCATCTGAAAACTTCTTGTTTATATCCTATGATTATTTGACAATTGAATGATTAATACTCTTATAAAGCTGACACAGTTTTCTACATATTTTAGAGATAAGTCATTTTTCAGTAATACCAGCTATGAAAATTGTTTTTCACCCTGCTGCTTTCCTTCTAATTTTGGTTGTATTTTTTTGTTTGTGAAAATACGTTTTAAAGTAATGTAGTCACAATTATCAATTTTGTATTTTATAATGTTCTCGTTCTCTTTTTCACTTATAAATTTTTCCATTCTCCATATATCTGACAGATAAACAATGCTTTGTTCTCCTACCACCTTTTATATCTAAATCCTGTACTCATTTCAACTTATCTTATTGTAGGATGTGAGACCTTGATCTATGCCTAGTTTCTGCCATATCATTTTCCCTTCAAATAGTGAGTTCTTACATCAGAAACCGGAGACTTTGGCTTTATCAAACAGTAGACTGCTATAGTCATTTTTTACTATTTCTTTTGTACCTATTTCTATTGATCCACCATTCTCTTTTTTAGCCATTAGTTTTGGTGACTGTCACTTTATAATATAGTTTTAGATCTGATATGACTAAGCTAAATTTGTTTGCATTTTTTCATTTCCTTGATATTCATGTTCTTTTGTTCCTCAAGAAGAAGTGTTATAATTTTTTATAGTTCTTAATTTTTTTGCTAATTTGATTGGTATGATACTGAATGAGTAACTGAAAATTTCCCAATTGTTTAGGTGTTACTTTATTTCTGGGCAAAGTGTTTTGTAATTGTGTTCACAAAGTTTCTGGTTTGTCTTACCAGGTAGACTCCCAAGTATTGTATATTGAAGTCAACAACATTAAAGGGAACTTCTCTTTTTATATTTTGCTTCTGGTCTTTGCTGGTATTATATCCAATACAAGGAAGCTAATTGGTCTTACTTCTTATCTCCAAAATTGCTGCAGCCACTCCAGCTTGGACCATTACCAACCTAGAGTAGGGGCATAATAGCTAGATGGCTGTCCTCAAAACTTAGCTTGAAGATTGAGTGCTTGCCTCAGGCATATACTACCTGTTTTATTCTGGTATGTCAATTAAATTATCAATCAAAGATGTGCTGGTAAACATTTTAAAACTGGCTGACCTCCCTTCTCATCCCCTAGCACCTCCCTAAACTTACAGGACACAATTTTAATTTTAATCTTCAGAAGCAGTTAGGTTGTGCCTCAGAGGATAGAGCACCAGTCCTGGAGTCAGAAGGACTTGAGTTCAAACCTGGCATCAGACACTTAATAATTACCTAGCTGTCTGACCTTGGGCAAGTCACTTAGTCCCATTGCCTCATAAAGGAAAAAAGTGTTTTTAATTTTAATTTTCACTAACATTTTCAATGGTCTAGACAATAAAGACAACAATAAAACAAGTCCTGATTTTTAATGTTTGCAAATTTCTGAGATATATAAATAAATACTTGCACAAAAAATTAACAGTCTTTCTCTGTAATTAGTACACCTAACTTCAGTATATTGCTTCTCTTTGCATGTTTTAAGCAAGTGTAAGTAGTAGATGAAAAATGTCCTAGTTTCTTATCACAAATGTTCCTCTTGAGAGACTATTTAACAACTTTGCCACAGACATAAATAATGAATGGTCATGACCTGAAGTCAAATCTGGATTTCAAGTTCTTTATAGAGAAAATTGAGGATCTCAGTAAGTATTAAGGAAGAGGGAGGAAATTTCAGTGACCTATAGAAAGATTGTATTACACTGGTGTTTCCTTCAAAGCCAATTCATAAAGATTTAGGTATGGAATAGATTATATTAAGATTCAGAAAGTTCTTGGGCTTCAATAAATTATAATGATGACTTGAGGGAAGATCTAGTATTGCTTATAGAAAGGAAATAAAAATCTTGATAGTTGGCAGATTTCTACTAAAGAGTAGGAGAAAAGAATGGGGACTAATAAGATCACCAAGGGGAAGACTATAGAGAGAAAAGAGGGCCTAGGACAAAACTTTGAATTCATCTTAAATTAATGGGTAAGACTAAAAAGAACCAGGAGAGGAAATTGAAAAGGAACAGTCAGACAGATATAAGAATCTCATGAGAGAATAATCACAAAAACCCATAATGAAGACAGTATAAAGCAGGATTAAACAATCAAAGTTTCAGATGCTACAGAGAGATTAAGAAGGATGAAAACAGAATAATGGAGTTAGCAATTAGTTATACATTGCTGTCTTTGGAAAGAGCAGTTTCAGTTAAATGATGAGATTAGAAGATAGATTATATGGAGTAAAGAAAAAAGAAAGAGGAGAGACAGTGCCATCTACAGCAAAATTGTTCTAAACTCAGTGAATGCTACCAGAAGTAAATTGCCAAGAGTGCTTGGATTGAGTAGTGTTGATGTGAAATATAAAATGCCTCATTAATAGTCTTATAAAACTGCTTTTGATTCCAATGCTACGTTTTCTCCCAATTAATTGTAATCTGAGTTTAAAGTTGTTATTAGATTCTATTCATTGCATTAGTCATTTAAATATATGTTGTTTTAGATCTAGCACTCTTGTCTGCACTACCTCTCTCATGTTTGCACAAGGATTCTTTATTTTTCCTTTTTTGGGGGAAAAACCTAGATTTTTCTAGTCATTTTTTTAGGTTCTTTGCAAGGCAATGTGGTTAAGTGGCTTGCCCAAGGCCACTTAGCTAGCTAATTATTAAGTGTTTGAGGTCAGATTTGAACTCAGGTATTCCTGACTCCAGGGCCAGTGTTCTATCCACTGTACAACCTAGTCATATTTGTTTTTCCTATAATATCATCCCAAGGATACAGGGATGAGGTTGGTTAATGTGCCAATAAATGAATAAACTGGGAGGTCATACCTTCTAATTAGAGAATAGGCTTCCCCAAGACTATACCTAAACCACACCAAAAGACTGGGTATAAGAATGGGTGGGGTAAACATTCAGTCAAGCAGTTTTTCGAGGTGAGATAAAGAGCTACCATGAGAAAAAATTCTGCAAGAATAGTCCAAAGAGTCAGTTCCCTGACCATCAAAAAAGAAATGGTGATTCTGTGTGAAACAAATGTTGATTTCAAAGATCAATGAAAAAATCTTCCCAAGATCTACATGCTTTTATTCATGTTCTCTCACTCTAATTATTTGAATATTTCTACATATTGCTGTATTTTGTATTTTTAGCTCCGAGACATCCTATATGACCCTTTTCACTAGCATCTCCCACTTTACAATAAAGTTGTTGTTCTTTCAAAGCATTGTATGTATATATACATTTGTGTATGCAAATATGTACATATATATGTATGTATATACATATAATCATTTCCTCAATATATATTTCATGAATGAAATGAAGGTGGGGATTAAACCTGGTCTGTCACCTGATAATGTAAGATTTTAGAGTACAAGAATCAAGTTGCTAATGATATGAATGCCCCTGATATTATTCTTTGAAAGAAATGAGTGAGGAAAAGGGAAGCTCTTTTAATCAGAAAGAAAACTTTGGTTTGATCTACAGATAGAAAAAAGGACTGAATCTTGAAAGAAAAATTCTACCTTCTTCCTTCCCACTTCACTCTTCAAATAGGAGGAAAAAACTTTGAGAAACAAGGAGGCGATTAGAAGACTCAGTATTCAACAGCATGATGAGTATTTTCTTTCTGCTATTTTGTTTCTTCCTCATCTTCTTCCTCCTTCTTTTCCTCCTCTTCTCTGTCTCTTCCTGCTTCTCTAAATTCAAAAGGTTCCCACCCCTTTTCACAACTTAGCTACCCAACTTATGAACAACTGAGTGCCCTTCAGCTCTTTAATTAGGGCAGAGGGTTTAAGAGGTCTTCCAGCTCATCCAACCATTCTGCAGAGAAATTTGGAACCATGCAAAAAAAGTTATAAAACTATGAATATCTTTTGATCTATCAAAAATACTACTAAGTCTATATCCCCAAGACATCACAAAAAGGGGGAGAACATCTATTTGTGCAAATTATTCATAGTAGGTCTTTTGTGGTGTCTAAAATTTGGAAATTGAATGAATGCCCATCTACTAGGGAATGATAAAAAAAAGCTGTCTTATACGATTCCAATGAAATATTATTGTACTATAAGTAATAATAAGCAGGATGATTTCAGGAAAACCTGGTTTTGCATGAACCAATTGAAAGTAAAGTGAGCAAAACCAGAAGAATTTTGTAGACAGAAAGAGCAACACTGTTTCATAAAGAACTTTGAATTATATAACTATTCTCAGTAATCCAACACAATCCAAAGGAACAGTAATGAAACCTAAAATCTGTCTCCAGAGGAAAAACTGACAATCTGACAATTCTCTGAATTCGGATTTATGTAACCTCTCTCTCCCTCTCTCCCTCTTTCTCTCTTTTATTTCCTTTTAAATAAGGAAGAATATGAAAATGTTTTACATGATAGGAAACAAAAGAATTCTGAGTTTGCTCTTGTTGTAGAAAAATATCTTAAATGTGTTCAGATTCCTATGTTAAACTTCAATTTAACATTTAATATAGTCAATTTCAAAACAAATTTATGGGGTGGGAATCTTATTTATGAGGATAAATTTTTACATAAAATATTTTTTTCTGAATATCATGGTATCAAAGGATTTTGAATATGTATAAAGCTAGGAAAAGCTTTTACATGTAAGACATAGAAACACATTTGATCGAATCAGAAAAACTGGGTTTGAATTCTGACTCTGGTTTACTCTTTTTGTGACCTTAGGCAAGTCACAACTTTCCTGAGCTATGCCTCTTTAACATATGATACAAGGATTTGGACAAGATCTTCATTGGGCTCCAAGTCCTGATTCAATCCTTAGATTTTATGTTCAACAAAAAGATGAAGTAATCCTTTAAAGAGCTGACAAGTAATAAATATTCCCTTTCTTGATCTTATTCTATTTTTCTCAAACACCTACTATTTCTTTGCTGGAAATAACTCATTCACACACTGATAGCAAGATTTATCTACTGTTTTGCCTCTGAGATAAGATAGATTAGGCTTATTTTGAGGATTTGTCTGATCCCTAAGTGGGAAGAGAAATTCCTCTCAATCTCTGATCTTTGGTTCATAATGACCCCACATCAAGGGAATCCTGATAAAAATCTCTTGAAAAATTCTATTGGGAAAAATATCTAAGGTTTCCCCAAAAGTGATAGATTACTCCTTTCTAAAAGGAGGTGCTTAATAAAAAAAAATTAGTTATCAGTTATAAAACAGTTTTGTTTCCTCCATCACAAAATAAATGCTTAAAATAAGAAATTCAAACAAAAAAGTAATCACACATGTTACATCTCATCATTTGCTATCTAACTGAACAAATAAACTTCATAGGAAACTCATCATTCTGCAAGAACACATCAATCGCAAAAGACATATGTCCTCAAAAACCTACCACTCCTAGGAGCCTTCCCTCTCTCTGATTGGAGTGGAAGACAGACAAACATATATTATCTTCTTGTAGAAAGAAAACCTGCTGGTTATAATTCATAGTTTTCAGAATAAGCAAACACTAGGTTTTATTTCAATATACTTTCAATCCAAGGAAAGGAGAAACATCAGTTATCACTTGAAGAAAATGAAGTTAGGACTTTGAGCCAAGATGGTGTCTTGAACCTAGCATGCTCCTAGAGTTTTTACTATACAATGCTAAATGAAGCCTATGCATAGATATTAAAATTATAGATCCCATCAAAACAAAGTCAAGAGTCAAAGTTTTCAACGGCAGACATCATGGAAGATGTTCAGTGAAGGTCTGTCTTTTGGGGAAAAGGGGGAATTGAAGCTCTGCTAAGTGAGAGAATGGTAAAGCCAGTGAGAGGTTTTAAACTACAGTTCAGTCCAGGTCCTAATAGTTTGACAAAAGCCTAAATCCTGGAAGCTCTATATCAAGCAGCAGAGAAGTTCCCAACCCCAAACAATATCTGAACCCTCAGAACACTTGGACAAAAGACAGGATTGAAAGGATGAAGGGACACGATAAAAAGCTTGTGTCTATCCTCCATATACCCCAGAATTATAGTTCAGACAATCAAGATGAGTAAAAAAGCGGGGGAAAAAACACTTACTAAGGAAAGCTTCAGTGCAGATAAGGATGATAACAATAGCACCTCAGAAGAAGGAAACAATGAAAAATTGAATACGGGGAAGGTTAAAGAGTCTATGAATTGTAGTCAAATCCAAAAACTCACAGAAAAACTTAAGAAAGGAATTTAAAAACCAAAGAAGAGAGGAAAAAGAAAAAGAGAAAAAATGAAAGTCATACAGAAAACTTATGAAAAAATTGATAAAAAGAAATCAACTCCTTTAAAAGTAAAAATAATCAGCTAGAAAAAGAATGTGATTCTTCAAAAAATAAAACTTGCCAAATAGAAAAGGAATGTAACTCAGCAAAGACTTGAGACCCTCTCCCTTGGCCTAGAGGGACTGATTGAAGCTGTTAAATACTTTTGTCTTCAATCAATGGTGGACTATACCCAGGGGTGAGGTCATCAATCTCCCTATTATCAGCTGGGGTGGTAAACTGCCTGTGCCTGGAGCAGAAGGTATGTAATTGTGTTTGTTCTGGGAAGAGGCTTCAGCTGCAATGGAGGGGTGGACTCAGAGTTCCTCCAGACCAGAGGAGCCCAGCAATGATGTCCACAGCTCTCCTGCACTGGAATTCTCACCCCAGCCCTGTCAGCAAGCTCCAGATGGTCAGCACCACCACCAATGCCTCTGCTCCCTAGTTAACCCAAGCCCCTAAAGTAGACCAGGCTGTAGCCCTACTGCTGATCAAGCAGGGGGCCCTCAGGCTCCTGGCTCCAACCCTGCAGCTAATCAGGCTGATCCACTGCTGATCCACCCTTCTCTCCCAGACTCACCCACCACTGTAGAAGACAAATCCTGTGGTAGATGTCCTTTCTCCTGGCTTTTCTTTCTTGTTTTTGTGGATCAGATTTCTGTTAAGAGGTTTCTTTCATATCATATATGGGGAAAGATCAGGAGATTTTAGAACTGTGCCTGTCTTCTCTTTGCCATCTTGGCCGGAAGTTGATCATACCCTTTGATCCAGCAATTCCAATACTAGTCCTATATCCAGAAGAAATCATAAAAATTTTAAAAAAAACTTCCACAATGTTCTGAAATATTCAGAGCAGTTCTTTTCATGGTGACAAAGAATTGGAATTTGAGGGGATGCCCATCAATTGGGGAATGTGTGAACAAGTTATGATATATAAGATACAAATAAAAAAGAAGGAAGAAATTATGGAGGGCCATAAAGAGTTAGTAATTATAACTTTGAATGTGAATTGGATGAACTGTCCCATGAAATGAAAGCAAATAGCTGAGGAGAATAAAAACCAGAATCCTACAATGTGCAGTTTAAGAAACACATTTGAAGCAGAGACATACATATAGAGTAAAGGTAAAAGGTTGGGGCAGAAAATATTTTGCTTCACCTGAAGTGAAAAAGTCAGGGATAGCAATCTTTATCTCAGACAAAGCAGCTGCTAAAATAGATCTCATTAAAAGAGATAAGGAAGGAAAGGATATCTTTTTAAAAGGTACCATAGACAATGAAGCAATTTCAATACTAAATATGTATGCACCAAGTGATATAGCATCCAAATACTTAAAGGAGAAGCTGAATGAGTTATAGAAAGACATAGACAGCAAAACTCTGCTGGTAGGAGATCTCAACCTCTCTCAGATTTAGATAAATTTAACCATAAAATAAACAAGAAGGAAGTTGAGGAGGTAAATAGAATGTTAGAAAAGCGAGACATGATACACCTTTGGGGAAGACTGAATGGGGATATATAAGAATATACTTTTTTTCCCTTCAGTATATGGCACTACACAAAAATTGACCAGGTACTAGGGAATAACAACCTTATAATCAAATGTAGAAAGGCAGAAATAGTGAATACTTCCTTCTCAGATCATAATGCAATAAAAATGTGCAATAATGGGCCATGGAGAGATAGAACTAAAACTAATTGGAAACTAACCCCCATTTTAAAGGTTGAGTGGATCAAAGAATAAATTATTGAGAGAATTAATGATTTCATCCTTGATAATGACAAAAATGAAACAACATACCAAAACTTATGGGATATAGACAAGGAAATTATTAAGAGATATATTATTAACTTTAACTTCATGAATAAAATTGAGAAAGAAGAAATCAATGAACTAAGCATGCAACTAAAATAATTAGAGAAAGAACAAATCAAAATCCCCAATTAAATAACAAATTTAAAAATTTAAAAGTAAAGGAGAAATTAATAAAATTGAAAGTGAAAAAACTATTGAACTAATTAATAAAATCAAGAATTATTATTATTAAAAAACAATAAAATTGATAAGCCTTTGGTTAATTTGTTTAAAAAAGAAAGAAGAAAACAAAATTATTACTATCATAAATTAAAAAGATTAATTCACCACCAATGGGGAGTAAATTAAAATAATAATTTGGGAATTATTTTGCCCAACTGTATACCAATAAATATCATAATCTTAGTGAAATGGATGAATATTTATGAAAATTTAAGTTGTTCAGGTTAAATGAAGAGGAAATTAAATACCTAAATAACCTTATCTCAGTAAAAGAAATTCAATAACTTATCATTGAATTCCCTAAGAAAAAATCTCAAGAACCAGATGCATTCACAAGTGAATTCTATCAAGTTTTTAAGAAATATTTGGTTCCAATTCTATATAACCGCTTTGGAATTATAGGTGAAGATGGAACTTTTATCAGCTCCTTCTATGACACCATTATGATGCTGATACCTAAAACAGGAAGAGTCAAAACAGAGAAAGAAAATTATAGATCAATTTCCCTAATGAATATGGATGCAAAAATCTTAAATTACATCCAAGCAAAATGATTACAGCAAATTATCATTAGGATAATACAATATGACAACACACAGGATTTATCCCAGGAATGCAAAATTGGTTCAATATTAGGAAGTTAAACTGTTAGTATAATTGACTTTATCATTAACAAACCTAACAGAAATCATAAGATTATCTCAATAGATGCTGAAAAAGCTTTTGACAAAATATAGCACCCATTCCTACTAAAAACACTAGAGAGCATAGAAATAAATGGATTGTTCTTTAGAATGATTGGCAGTATCTATTTGAAACCATCAACAAGTATTATATTCAATGGGGAGAGGCTAGAGGCATTCCCAATAAGATCAGGGGTGAAACAAGGATGCCTGTTATCTTATCACCAGTACTATTCAATATTGTATTATAAATGTTAGTTTTGGCAATAAGAGAAGAAAAAGAAATTGAAAAAATTAGAATTGGGAAGGAGGAAACAAAACTCTCACTCTTTGCAGATGACATGATGGTATACCTAGAGAATACTAAAAATGTCACCTAAAAAACTACTAGAACCAGTTATCAATTTTAGCAAAGCTGAAGAAAATAAAATAAACTCTCATAAATCCTCAGTATTTCTATATATTTATAGCAAGATACTGCAACAAGAGCTATAAAGAGAAATTCCATTTAAAGTAAATTCAGACAGTATATAAAATACTTGGCAGTCTGCCTGCCAAGACAGACTCAGAAACTCTATGAAAACAACTATAAAACAATTTTTCACACAAATAAAAATCAGATTTAATTATCTTGGCAAATATCAACTGCTCATGGATAGGCCAGGCTAATATAATAAAAATGACAATTCTACATTAATTAATCTGCTTAATTAGTCCCTTGCCAATCAAACTTTGAAAAAAATTACTTTAATGAGCTAGAAAAAATTGTAACTAAATTCATATAAAGAAGTAAAATGGCAAGAATATTCAGGAAGTTAATGGAAAAAGTGCAAAAGAAGATAGCTTAGCCTTACCAGATCTAAAATTCTATTATACAGTACCAGTCATCAAAACAGTCTCATTTTGGCTAAGAAATAGTGTGGTGGATCACGGATATAGATTAGGTGCAAAAGAAACAGCAGGAAATGATTACAGTAATCTGCTGTTTGAGAAACACAAAGAGTTCAGCTTGTGGGATAAGACCTCTGTTTTTGATAAAAAAAAAAAAAAAACTGTTAGGAAAATTGGAAGTTAGTATGGCAGAAACTTGGATTAGACCAATATCTCACACTCTAAAGCAAGATAAAATTAAAATGGGTACTGGATTTAGACATAAAAGACAATATTATATGCAAACTAGGAGATCAAGGAAAAGTTTGCATGTCAGATCTATGGAAAGGGAAGCATTTTATGACCAGGGAGGAGATATTGAAATCATTAAAAACAAACTAGATAATTTTGATTACATTAAATTAAAAAGCTTTTGCATTGTAACCAAGATCAAAAGAAATGCAGTAAATTGAGAAGCAATTTTTACAATTAGTATTTCTGACAAAGGACTCATTTCTAAAATATATAGAGAACAGAGTCGAATTTATAAAAAAAACAAACAAACAAGACATTCCCCAATTAACAAATGGTCAAAAGATATGCAAAGGCAATTTACAGATGGGGAAATCAAAGGTATCCATAGGCATAAGAAAAATTGTTCAAAATCATTACTGAGGGTTGGAGCCAAGATGGTGACAAGAAGGGATCTAGTCTTAGGAGCTCTCTGATAAAATTAATCAGCTAAGGACTCTAACTAAACTTTCAAGAGACAGAACCCACAAAGGGACCCAGTGAGGCAGTTCTCCTACTCAAGGTAAACTGGAAAAGAGCAGGAAGGCTCGGCTCCCAGTGATCAGAGAAGCAGCCTGCCAGAGGGGTGGCCCGCCAGAGCCAAAGAACTTCAGTCTCCCGGAGGCAGCCCCAGGACTCTGGGAGTCTCAGCTCACAGCAGCAGGGGAGTCTCCTGAGCTGCCCCCCGAGGAGCACCGGGCACAAAGTGAGGGAACAGAGGGGGGCCTCTGCCACAGCAAGCACATGGAGCCCAGCCCTCTGGGCACACAGGGAGCAGCTTGGTCTTTCTGCATCCCAGAGCTGGAAACAGAAGCAGGCAGAGCCAGTAAGCAGGAGCCCCCAGGGCATGAGCCCATTGAGCTGAGGGAGGGGAGTGAAGAGAGACTGTGATCTCAGTCCTCTGCCCCTGGAACAGGACTCTGGGGCTCTGACCACATTCAGATCCTGATCGCAATCTAGGTCCCCCCATAGAACAGCAGGGCCTCCCCCCACCTCAGCCCTGTGGCAGAGGGGGTTGCTTAGGGTCATTCACAGACCAGGAGGGAGGACAGACCTTCACACACTGAGACCCTTGTGGGAGTGTCCCAAAAGCTCAGGAAGCACCCCCAAACCAGGCCCAGGCTGGGAAAATGAGCAAGCAAAGAAACAAAATGAAGACTATTGAGAAATATTTTGCAAATGAGCACAAGAAGGATCAAAATACTCAGTCTGAAGATGAGGAAGCACAAGCTCCTGCATCTAAAGACTCCAAGAAAAACAGAAATTGGGCTCAGGCTATGACAGAGCTCAAAAAAGACTTTGCAAATCAAATGAGGGAGTTGGAAGAAAAACTGGGGAAAGAAAGGAGAGAGATGCATAAAAAACATGAAAATGAAGTCAGCAGCTTAGTCAAGGAAATCCAAAAAAATGCTGAAGAAAATAGCATGCTAAAAACAGCTTAGGTCAAATGGATAAAACAGTTCAAAAAGTTATTGAGGAGAAGAATGCTTTAAAAAGCAAAATTGGCCAGATGGAAAAAGAGATAAGAAAAATCTCTGAGGAGAATAAATCCTTCAGACAAAGAATAGAATTCAGGGAGATTGATGAATTTAACAGAAATCAGGAATCAATACTTCAAAACAAAAAAAAATGAAAAATTAGAAGAAAATGTGAAATATCTCATTGAAAAAACAACTGATAGGAAAACAGACTTAGGAAAGATAATTTAAAAATTATTGGAATACCTGAAAGTCATGATCAGGAAAAGAGCCTTGACATCATTTTCAAAGAATTACTAGAGGAAAATTGCCCTGATATTCTAGAAGCAGAGGGCAAAATAGAAATGGAGAGAATCCACTGATCCCCCAGAGAAAGAGATCCCAAAAAAAACAACCCCCAGGAATATTATAGCCAAGTTCCAGAACTCCCAAGTCAAAGAGAAAATATTACAAGCAGCCAGAAGGACACAGTTCAAATATCATGGAGCTGCAGTCAGGATCACACAGGACTTAGCAGCAACTACATTGGAAGCTCATAGGGCTTGGAATACAATATAGCGGAAAGCAAAAGAGATTACAATGCAGCCAAGAACGAACTACCCAGCAAGGCTGAATGTCCTCTTCCACGGAAAAAGATGGACTTACAATGAACCAGGGGAATTTCAAAAGTTCCTTTTGGAATGGCCAGAGCTGAACAGAAGGTTTGATCTTCAGATACAGGACTCAGGTGAAGCATGGAGATTGGAGGAGAGGGGAGAAATATGAGGGACTTAATGAGGATGAAGTGCATGTATTACTGCATAGAAAAATGACACTGATAATACTCATATGAACCTTCTCAGTTAATAGAGCAGGTAGAGAGAGCTTTTATAGCTGAAGCACAGGAGAAAGATGAATTTGAAGATGAAATATGGTGTAAAAATGGAGTCAATAGAAAAAAAGGGAAATGGAATGGGAGAAAGAAAAAGGAGAGGAGGAATAGTCCAAGATATTTCACATAAGATTTTTTTTTATTACAATGAGCTATTGCAATGATATGGAAGGGGGGAGGCAAGGGGAATGAGGGAACCTTTGCTCTCATCAGAGATGGCTAGGAGAGGAAACAGCATATATACTCAATGAGGTATAGACATCTGGAGTAAGAAGGAGGGGGGAGCAGGGGGAAGGGGTGGGGATGTGAACAAAGGAGGAGAGGATGGACCATGGGGGGAGAGTGGCCAGATATAACACATTTTCTTTCTTACTTCTTGGAAGGCCTGCCCAGGACCACAGGGCCCGGTGGATTCTGGGCCTAAGGGGTGGTATGGGGGGCTCAGGGCTTCTTGCCCCCAGGACCAGGGATCTGTCTGCTGTGCCACTCAGCGACCCTACAGCAAAGTCAGAGTGAAAGGAGAGAGAAAATAGAGTACATGGTAGTGGAGAAATAAGAAAGGAGGGAGTTGCGATCAGCAATGGCAACGGTGTAAAAATATGGAAATAACTTTTGTGATGGACTTATCATAAAGAATGAGATCCACCCATGACAGAGTTGTTGGTGTTGGAACAAAGACTCAAGCACATTTTTTGTTATTATTATTTGGGGGAGGGTGCAGGGCAAGTGGGGCTGGATGGCCTGCCTGGGGCCACATGGCGGGGTGATCTATGGGTGTCTGGGGCCGGATTTGGACCCAGGTGCTCCTGGCTCAAGGGCCAATGCTCTGTCTGCCACCCAGCCACCCCTACTATTATTACTATTTTATTTTATTTTGGGTCTTTTTTTTTCCTTTCTTTTTTTTTGTTTTTTTGCAAGGCAGTGGGGATCGGGTGGCTTGCATGTCACACGGCTGGGTGATTGTTGGGTTTACGAGGCTGGATATGGACTCGGGTGCTAGTGGCTCCAGGGCTGGTGCTTCGTCCATTGTGCCACCTGGCCATACCTATAATTATTACTATTTTTTTTATTTTAATTTTTTTCTCTCCCCTTTACTTTTTTCGCCCAAGCAAGTCTATCTATATTCATGGGGGAGGGGGGTATTTTGTTTACTTGTAAACAAGTATATTTTATTAATATAAAAAAATTTGTACAAAATGAGAATAAAAAATAAATTAAAAAAATCATTACTGAATTGAGAAATGCAAATAAAAGGAGCTCTGATGTACCATCTTATACCTATCAGATTGGCCAATATGACCAGAAAGCACAATGTTCAATGTTGAAATGTATGCGAGAAATCTGGGACACTAATACATTGTTGGTGGAGTTATGAATCCATCCAACTTTTCTGGAGAGCAATCAGGAATTATGTCCAAAAGGCAATAAAAATGTGCATACCCTTTGATCCTGCAATATCACTAATGGCTCTCTTCCCTGATGAGATCGATTTCAAAGGCTAAAAACATCACTTGTCCAAAAATATTCATAGCAGCCCTGTTTTTGGTAACAAAGAATTTCAAATCAAGTGAATGCCTATCAAATGGGGAATGGCTGAACAAATTGTGGTATATGTATGTTATGGAACACTATTGTTCTATTAGAAACCATGAGGGATGCAATTTCAGAGAAACATGGAAAGGCTTGAATTAATTGATGTTGAGTGAGATGAGCAGAATTAGACAAATACTGTATACCCTAACAGCAACTTGGGGGTGATGAGCAACAGAAATGCAAATGGAAATACAAATTTTTGGTACCTTTCACTTTATACCTATCTAATTTCCTTCAGAAAATGAAAATGACAAATATTAATGGGTATGTGGGAAAATAGGGCAGTTGTGAAGTGATTCAAATATTCAGTATAGTATTTTGGAACAATGCCCAAAGATTGATAGCTTGACTTGATGTATAACTTGATCTAGCATTACTTCTATTAGGTCTATATTCAAAGTAAATTTTACAAACCCAAAGGATTTATATATATGAAAATATTGCAACTGTTTTGTGATGGAAAAGACTAGAAATTGAGGGGATATCCATCAATTGAGAAATGACTGATCAAGTTGTATATGATTGTAATGGAGTAATGTTATATTATAATAAATGACTAACAGGATGATTTCAGAAAAAACTGGCAAGACATTCATGAACTAATGCAAAGTGAAGTTAGCGGAACCATGATAGCATCGAACATAGTAGCTATAATGCTGCTATATGGTGAAACTGTGAATGTCTTAGCTATACTCAGCAATTGCAATGATCCACTGTAATTAAAAATATATAATAAAAATGCTCTCCACTTTCAGAGAAGAAATTGATGGAGGTTAAATTTAATTTGAAGCATACTCTTTTTCAATTTTCTTTATTATTGTATTTTTATCTGAATTTTCTTTTGCAACATGGGTAATATGGAAATGTTTTGCAAGACTATATATATATATATATATATATATATATATATATATATACATAATATATATCAAATTTTTTAACCTCTGGGGAGGAGGGGGAGAAGGAAGGGAATAGGAGAACTTGGAAATCAAAAAAAAAATAAAAGATTAGTTTATATATAATTAAAATAAAACAACAATGAAATAGTAAAAAATAAATCCCAGAATTGTGATTAAAAAAATAGCAGCAGAATAAGTCAACATTTTCTCCTATCTTTTGTACAAAAAAGAATCTAAGTCCTTAACATAAATTTAGTCACATGTAATTATTTATCTTTTCCCTTTCCTTTATCTATATTATCAAAAGAAAATAGGAAAATGAATGGTAAAAATTAAAATTTAGCTTTAGAATTTCGGGGGTTTTTTTATAATTTTTGTCTTGCTTTCAAACTTTTGCAAGTAGATTCATCAAAAGGCATTCCATCCAGGACAGCAAGGCAATTTTTAAGATGGGTTCATAACTTTTATTGCTAATGAAAGTAGCTAGAGACCACTTCTGTTTAAGAATTTTAAAAATGAAGGTTAATGATGAATGAGTTATAATTCATCTTTTATTATTATTATTGATGTGAGGAAATTGGGGTTAAGTGAACATAATTTAACTTTTTCTCTTTTATTTCTGCTTTTAATTGTTCTTTGTAAGGCAATAGAATTAAGTGACTTGTCCAAGGCTGCATAGCTAGGTAAGCATTAGGTGTCTGACATCAGATTTGAACTCAGTTCCTCCTGACTCTAGGGCTGGTGCTCTATGCACTGTACCATTAGCTGTCCCCCATGTTTTAATTTTTTAAAGAAAATCAAGGTCCAAGGAAGTCACATATGTGTATAACAGAACATGCAGGTTTATTTTTAGCATACATACCTAAATAGTTTCTGATTAATATCCTCCATTGTATAACATAGTTATATAAATGTCATAAAGAATTGTAAAGTTAAACAATTTAAAAGAAATCTGATAATTTATTTTTAATAACTGCTCATAAGCTATATCTCCAGGAGAGAGGAGCTTACTGCACTGTCTATGATAGGTCACATATACCAATTCACATAGCAAGATGACAATATGGGGAATGAATTCTAAGGTAAGTTGTGTGTCAGTACAAGCTCCCAGTCTTTACATAGGATTAGCCTTTGCTTTCACAATGAATTTTGCAATAGAAAAAAATAACATTCACCATAATTATAATGTCTTCTTCCCTGGCTTTATCCTTCACTGTACCCTGGATGACTTTTAACTGCTCTTTTCATATATACCAATTTCCCAGTCCTCCTTTTTTTTCCTCCTGATGTAGTTACAAATACACATTAGAATTATACTCTCAATAGCCTTTATCATTATTACTTCATTGAATCAAAATATTAAGTGATTTTTTCCCCTGTGAGCAATAATACTTTATGTCTCTTGTCTCTTCTCAACTTTGAGTAGTTAAACTTGTGAAATATAGGATAGTACAACTGGATTTATTATACACACCAAAATGATTATTTAAGAGTCTATGAACTAAAGGTAATTAAATAACTAGTCAAATTCAGGAGACTGACTACTATACCTCACCCCCATAAAGTCTTTAATTTGTTGAAAACTAGATTTCATTTTAATTTTATAATATACTATTATATTTATGTCAGTATCTAACCCTATCTCTATAACCATCTCTTGTAATAAAGAATAAAAAAGTGGGAAAAATCTTACAGAAAAATTTGATATTATATGCAGTGTTGCATTTCCATAGTTCCCAATATTTTCTGCAAAAAGGAAGAAGTGCTTTCTCATATTTCTTCTTTAAGGTCAAACATCGCTATCATAACATTACATGATTCACTTAAAATTATTTTGATGTTCTTGCTAATTACGTTGTGGTCATTGTGCATGTTGTTTTCCTAGTTTTATTTACTACATTTGGCTTTAATTCATATGTATTTCCTTGTTTTTCTCAATTCTTTGTATCCATTTTTTCTTACAATATTCCATTACATTCAAGTACCACTATTTGTTTAATCATCTCTCAAATAATGTGTGTTAGTTCTGTTTATAATTCTTTACTACTTTGAAAAAGTCCCACATAAGTATTTGGGTGAAAGGGGAGTCTTTTTTCTATCATGGATCTCCTTGGGGTGTGTGTAAAATAGTGAAATTTAAAGTGTTAGGAGATATTTTTTTGGTTTCATTTGGTTGTTAGTAATTTTCAATTCTTTTTATCTTTGTTAGGCGGGACTGCCTTGGACAAGGCAGTTTTTGTTTTCCCACGACTTAGCACAGTACCTAGTATATGGTAGGTCTTTAATAAAGGTTTAATGACTAATTACTTGGGAACTGTTCCTTTCATTCCTTGGCCCCTTTACCTGCTAAATATGGGATTTGCATACCCACACATATAAATTATCATATATTCTAGGATAAAGTATTTTTGCATGGGAGACTCTTATCAAATAAGATATTCTTGGATAGTAGAATCTAACAAAGATTTTTGATATGAAGCATTCTTTACTTAATTGACTATTTAGCTTTTTATCCTAGTTGCATTTATGTTATACTAAGTTTTTTCATTTTGTATAATTTTATCTAGTTCATCTTTTGAAATTATCTCCATTTCCTTTTCAGTTAGATATTCTTCCTCTAACTATAGCTGTGGGAAATCCTTGATCTGGTGATCATTTAATTTTTGAATAATATTATTTTTAATAATCAGATCACATAGCATTTTTGCGATTGCTTATTAGTCTATATAGTATATGATCTTGACCTAAATCTGAATATACTTTAAAAATAGAATCTTCTTTTTTTCTGATCATGTCAAGAAAACTTTAAGCATTCATTTTTACAAGGTTTTCAATTTTGAATCTTTGTGTTGTTGAGAAAAGCTAAGTCACTCATATTTGATCATCACACAATGTTGCTGATAATGTGTTCTATATTTTTCTGGTTCTGTTCATTTCACTTTGTATCAGTTCATACAAGTCTTTCTAGGTTTTTCTGAATCCTATCTGTTCACCAATTTTATTTCTTAGCTTTCTATTACAATCAAATGCCAATACATGTTCAAACATTCCTCAATTGATGATGAGTATACCCTTGATTTCCAATATTTTGCCACCATGAAAAAAGCTGCTATAAATATTTTAGCACATGTCCGTTTCCCTTTTCATTACCTCTTTGGGCTACAGATCTAATAGTGGTATTGCTTGATCAAAGGGTATGCATAGTTTGGTTAGCTTTGGGGAAAAATTTCAAATTGCTCTCCAAAATAGTTGGATCAGTTAACAACCCCACCAACAGTGAGTTAGTTTTCCAATTTTCCCACATCCTCTTCAACATTTATCATTTTTCTTCTTTATCTTATTAGCCAATCTAATAGCTTTGAGGTAGTGTCTCAGAAACTGTATTACTTTTCATTTCTCTATTAAAAGTGATTTAGAATACTTCTTCATAGGCATCTAAATCTTTGTTGGTCATATAATGGAATGCTGATGATTTATTGAGTCTATTTTAATACAGCAATTTTGTTAAAGTTGTTAATTATTTCAGACAGTTTTTTTTTGGTTGATATTCTAGAATTCTCTAAGTATATCACCATATCATCTTTGCAAAGAGTTATAGTTTTATTTCCTCATTATCTATTCTGATTCATTCAAATTCTCTTTCTTCTCTTTTACAAATAGGTGATATTTCTCTGAATATATTTTTATACTACATTATGGAAAGATTCAGTTCTAAAATCTCCTGATCATTCCCCATATATGATATGAAAGAAACCTCTTAACAGAAATCTGATCCACAAAAACAAGAAAGAAAAGCCAGGAGAAAGGACATCTACCACAGGATTTGTCTTCTACAGTGGTGGGTGAGTCTGGGAGAGAAGGGTGGATCAGCAGTGGATCAGCCTGATTAGCTGCAGGGTTGGAGCCAGGAGCCTGAGGGCCCCCCTGCTTGATCAGCAGTAGGGCTACAGCCTGGTCTACTTTAGGGGCTTGGGTTAACTAGGGAGCAGAGGCATTGGTGGTGGTGCTGACCATCTGGAGCTTGCTGACAGGGCTGGGGTGAGAATTCCAGTGCAGGAGAGCTGTGGACATCATTGCTGGGCTCCTCTGGTCTGGAGGAACTCTGAGTCCACCCCTCCATTGCAGCTGAAGCCTCTTCCCAGAACAAACACAATTACATACCTTCTGCTCCAGGCACAGGCAGTTTACCACCCCAGCTGATAATAGGGAGATTGATGACCTCACCCCTGGGTATAGTCCACCATTGATTGAAGACAAAAGTATTTAACAGCTTCAATCAGTCCCTCTAGGCCAAGGGAGAGGGTCTCAAGTCTTTGCTGAGTTACATTCCTTTTCTATTTGGCAAGTTTTATTTTTTGAAGAATCACATTCTTTTTCTAGCTGATTATTTTTACTTTTAAAGGAGTTGATTTCTTTTATCAATTTTTTCATAAGTTTTCTGCATGACTGCAACTGGACAAGAACTTCATGAGAATAAGAGGAAGAGGATAAAAGTACCTTTCCTTTAATTGATATGAAATACTGGTAACTTGGCAAGAAATGAAAAATGAGAATATGGTAGGATCTCTATATTTAATGTCTTTCATGCTTCTCATGA
Source organism: Macrotis lagotis (assembly GCF_037893015.1). Lineage (NCBI taxonomy): Eukaryota > Metazoa > Chordata > Mammalia > Peramelemorphia > Peramelidae > Macrotis > Macrotis lagotis. Next base: position 260,920,933 of record NC_133659.1, on the reverse strand, counting down.
ATCAACAATGTCCTCGAAAACTGTCTGCAATTTTGAAACTGAATAAACAAAGATATTTCATATTTAGCTTGTAACAACAAAACAATAGCCTCACTCTCCTAGAATTCACCTGCCACAAAGAATTCTTAAGAAACTTTCCCTTGAGTTCAAGCTGAATCTTTTGGCTATTGCGGGAAATGACTACCATGGAAAATTAGAAATTTATGTTCTAATTTAATGGTTCTAAAATTTGATCTGAGGATCCTAGGGATTCTTGAGACCTCTTTAGAGGGTCCACAAGGTCAATATCATTTTCATAATAATAATACTAAGGTGTATTTTTTAAAGTTTTTAAATTGAATTTTTAAGTAAGTTAATTAAATTAATTTAAATTAATTTAATTTTCAATATGAAAAGTATCTTTGAACAGTCCACAAAAATGAAAGCTCTTTAGGGATTTCTTTTTTTTTTAGGTTTTTTTTTTTGCAAGGCAGTGGGCTTAAGTGGCTTGCCCAAGGCCACACAGCTAGGCAATTATTAAGTGTCTGAGGCTGGATTTGAACTCAGGTAATCCTGACTTCAGGCCTGGTGCCCTATCCATTGCACCATCTAGTCGCCCCTCTTTAGGGATTTCTTAAAAAAAATTAATAGAAAGGAGTTCTTGGGGGCAGCTAGGTAGTGAAATGGATAGAGCACCAGACATGGAGTCAGGAGGACCTGAGTTCAAATCCAGAATCAAGCACTAGTTGCTTGATTATACACTGGTCAAGCATAAGTGCCTAATTGTATGACCTTGGACAAGTCACTCTTTTTTGAGTGCTAATTTTATTTTATTTATTTATATTATTACAATAATCTTATTGTGAGAGTAATCATAAACCCCCCTTCCCCTAAAAAATATAAGAACAGAGTGAAAGAAAAAATGTACTTCAGTCTGTGTTTAGATTCCAATGGCTCTGTCTTTGGGATGAGTTGCTTTCATTATCATAAGTCTACCAAAGAAGTTCCTTCAATATTTTTCCCACAGCTGCTATTAATAGCTGTATTTCCCTACACTCTATTCCTTCCCACTCTCATTTATTCTATTCTCTCTCTCTCTCCTTTCAGCCTGTCCCTGTTCAAAAATGTGTTGTATCTGAATACCTTCTCCTACAATCTTCCCTTTCCTCTGTCACCTACTCCTTCCTTCACTACCGGCATTCTCCCTTATCCCATCCCTTTCTTCTCTTTTTGATCTAGGGTAAAATAGATTTCTATACCCTATTAAGTGTATGTTATTTCCTGAGTCATTTCTGATGAGAACGAAGGCTCACTCATTCCCCCTTGCCTTCCCCGTTCCACTCCACTGAAAAAAAGCTTTTTCTTGACTCATGAAATACCTTAGCCCCTTCTTCCACTCCTTTCTCTTCCTCCCAGTACTTTCCTTATCACCCACTGACTTCAGCTTTTTCCTATATTATACCATTACATTCAGCTCCTTCCTGTGCCTTGTCTATACATATGCTCCTTCTAACTGCTTTTATAAATGAGAAAGTTTATATGAGTTAAACAGTTCAACATCATTTAGTTCTTCACATATATAAGCTCTGGTTGTTTCAATAAGAAAGTTTGAAAATCCCCTGTTTCATTGAAAGCTCATCTTTTCCTCTGAAACAGGATGTTCACTTTTGCTGGGTAGTTGATTCTCAGGTGTAAACTAAGATCTTTTGTCTTCTGGAATATCATATTACAAGACCTTAATGTAGATACTGCCAGATCCTGTGTAATCTTGACTATAGAGCCATGGGAGATGAATTGTTTATTTATAGAATCTTTTAGTATTTTCTCTTTGACTTGGGAGTTTTGGAATTCAGCTATAATATTCCTGGAAGTTTTCTTTTGGAATCTCTTTCAGGAGGAGATTGGTGAATTACCTCTGCTTCTAGGATCTAAGGGCAATTTAGCTGTATTATTTCTTTAAAAAAATGAAGTCTAGGCTTTTTAATTGGTTGTGACTTTCAGGTAGCACAACAATTTTTAAATTTTCTCTCCTAGATGAATTCATGAGGTTGGTTGTTTGTCCAAGGAGATATTTCACATTTTCTTCTAAATATTTTTGGGTGGGTTTGGAATAGTTTTATTTCTTCCTGATTTCTCACAAAGTCCTCAGCTTCCTTTAGTTCCATTCTGCATTTGATGGAGTTATTTTCTCCAGAGCTTTTGTATCTCCTTTCTCAGCAGGTCAATTCCACTGTTTAAGGGATTTGCATCTTGTATGATTTTTTTTAATTTGGCCTAAACTGGTTTTTAACATATTATTTTCTTCAGTTTTCTTTTTGGTGTGTTTCTTTCACCAAGGTGCTGATTTGGTTTTCATGATTTATCTGCATTGCTCTCATTTCTCCTCCCAATTTTTCCTCTACCTCCCTTGATTGCTTTTCAAAGTCTTTTTATGAACTCATCTGAGTACATTTCCTATTTCTCTTGCAGGTTTTGGATACAAAAGCTTTGCCTTTGTCATCTTCTGAACCTTCTACAGGACCAAAGTAATTTTCTATGGTCAGATTCTTCTTTTTTTCTTTTGTTTGCTCAGTTATAATGTTCTCTGTTATGGGTTTGATTGTTACCTTTTTCTTCTCCATAGATTGGATAGTTTGTTTCTTATTTGGTCAATGGTATCACCTTTTATGTCTAATCTCTAAACCCATTTTAACTTTATTTGACATGAGCTAAGAGAGGTGGGTCTAGAAATAGTTTTTGTAATACTATTTTCCAATTTTTCTACAAATTTTGTCAAATGCAGAGTTCTTATCCCAGAAATTAGTGTCTTTTGGTTTATCAAACTATTGTTTCATCTGTACCTAATCTAATACACTCATGCATTTCTTTTTTTTTAACCAATACAAGAGAGTTTTGATGGTTGTAACTATATAATATAGTTTTAGATTTGGAATAGTTAGACCATCTTCCTTGTATTTTTTCATTGATTCCTTTGACATTCTTGAACTTTTGTTGCAACAGGTGAATTTGCTGTTTTTTTTCTGGGTCTTAATTTTTTTTTTAGTATTGACACTGAATAGTGCCTTATGACACAGAATTGAATGGAATTTTCATTTTTTAATTATATTAGCTTGACCTAACCATGAGCAATTGACAGAAAGGGCAGTCTGTAGGGAGAAGAGAGTCAGATGTTTGGGTTGTCTGATATTAAAACCTTACAATCACCACTCTTCTGGCAATATGGAATCCTCCTGATGGAGACATATTTTTTTTAAAAAAAAGAAGAGTGTGTTGGGCTGATTATACACTGGTCAGCCATTTACTACTATGTGATATTACTGCCTGGAATTAGAAATAATTAGAGCGTGCCTTCAAGGAGGAGCTACACTGAAACAGTATCAAGCTTTAATCCAAAACTTTCGCTGTGTACAGGATTATTACAAAACAATTGGTGAAATATGAGTGACAGATTGGCATAGTAATAGTCTGCTAACTCACATAAAAACTTGGGTTATTCTGGGTTAAAGATTCAGGAATCTCAACCACAGAGGAGGAGGATGACACCTTTTCACAAGAGAAATTTTGAGTATGACTTGTGAAAAATGGAGTAAATAAGAAAACCAATGATCAGTCTTTGAGATTACTAGGAAACTGATCTGAAACATCTGATAATAGTCCAGGAAGGACTTTTTTGTCTAACTCAAGTTTAAGGCATGTTCCCTAGCTATTACCTATATTTTTTTTCATTTTTGAAAGATTTTATTTATTTTGAGTTTTACAATTTTTCTCCTAATCTTGCTTCCCTCCCCTGCCATAGAAGGCAGACTGTTAGTCTTTACATTGTTCCCATGGTATACACTGATCTATGTTGAATGTGATAAGAAAGAAAACATATCCTTAAGGAAAAAAAAAAAATAAGGTATGAGAGATAGCAAAATTACATAATAACATATTCATTTTAATTAAAGTCAATAGTCTTTGGTTTTTGTTCAAACTCTACAATTCTTCCTCTGGACACAGATAGTATTCTCCATTGCAGATAGCCCAAAATTGTCCCTAATTATTACACTGATAAGATGAGAAAGTCCATCAAGGTTGATCATCACCCCCATGTGGCTGTTAGGGTGTACAACATTTTTCTGGTTCTGCTCATCTCACTTAACATCAGTTCATGCAAATCCCTCTAGGTTTCCCTGAATTCCCATGACATACATGTACCACCCTTTGTTAAGCCATTCCCCAATTGAAGTATATTCACTTAATTTCCAATTCTTTGCCACTACAAACTGCTATGAATATTTGTGTACCAGTGATGTTTTTACCCTTTTTTTCATAATCTCTTCAGGGTATAGACCTAGTAGTGGTTTGGCTGGATCAAAGGGTATGCACATTTTTGTTGTCCTTTGGGTGTAATTCCAAATTACTCTCCAGAAATGTATTATTGTTCCAGATTTCCCACATCCCTTCCAACGATGATCATTGTCCTTTCTGATCATCTTGACCAATCTGAGAAGTCTGAGGTGGTATCTCAGAGATACTTTAATTTACATTTTTCTAATTAGTAATGATTTAGAAAATTTTTTCATATAATTATGAATTGGTTTGATTTCTTCAACTGCAAATTTGCATATAATTTGACTATTGGTCAATTGGTGAATGGCTTGTTGTTTTTTGAAAATTTGATTCATTTCTCTGTATATTTTAGAAATGAGTCCTTTGTCAGAAACACTAGTTGTAAAAAATATTTCCCAGTTGACTACATTACTTTTAATCTTGGTCACAGTGGTTTTTGCCTGTGCAAAAACTTTTTAATTTAATCAAAATTTAATCAAAATTATCTAGCTTGTTTCTAATGATGTTTTTCCATCTCTTCCTTCATCATAAACTACTTCCCTTTCCATAGATCTAACAGGTAAACTACTCCTTTATTTTCTAGTTTGCTTATAATATTTTTTTTTATGTCTAAATCCTGTATTCATTTGAATCTTATCTTGGTAAAGGGTGTGAGGTGGTGGTCTAATCTAAGTTTCTTCCATAGTAACTTCTAATTTTCCCAACAGTTTTTATCAAAGAGAGAGTTTTTATCCTAATAGCTGAACTCTTTGGGTTTATCAAAGAGCAGATTACTATAATCATTTCCTGCTATTGCACCTAGGCTATTCCACTGAACCACCACCACTCTATTTCTTAGCCAATACCAGACAGTTTTGATGACTGAGGCTTTATAATATAATTTTAGATCTGGTAAGGCTAAGTCACCTTCTTTTGCACTTTTTTCAGTTGAATCCCAGGAAATTCTTGACTTTTTATTTCTCCATCTGAATTTACTTACAACTTTTTCTAACTTATTAAAATAATTTTTTGGAATTTTGATTTGTAGGGCAATAAACAAGTAGTTTAGTTTTGGTAGAATTGTCATTTTTATTATATTACCTCAACCTATCCATGATCAGTTGATAATTGTCCAATTATTTAAATCTGATTTTCTTTGTGTGAGAAGCGTTTAGTATTTATTTTCAAAAACTTTCTGAGTCTGCCTTAGCAGGTAGACTCAGAGGATTTTATATTGTCTGAAGTTACTTTGTATGGGGTTTCTCTTTCTAGCCCTTTCTGCTACATCTTGCTAGTCATATATAGAAATGTTGAGGATTTATGAGGGTTTATTTTATATCCTGCTACTTTGCTAAAGCTGCTAATTATTTCTAGTACTTTTTAGATGATTTTTGGGGGATTCTCTAAGTACTGATAATGCTATCTGCAAAGAGTGAGAATATTGTCTCTTCCTTCCCTATTCTAATTACTTTGATTTCTTTTTCTTCTTTTTTTTCATGAAGGTAATATTTCTAATACAATATTGAATAGTAGTGGTGATATTGAATAGTAGTGGTGATAATGGGCATCCTTGTTTCATGCCTCATCTTATTGGCAGTGTCTCTAGCCTATCCCTGTTGCATATAATGCTTGTTGATGGTTTCGAATAGACACTGCTTATTATTCAAAGGAATAATCCATTTATTCCTACACTTCCTGGTGTGTTTAGTAGGAATGGGTACTGTATTTTGTCAAAAGCTTTTTCAGTAACTATTGACATAATCATATGATTTCTGATAGGTTTGCTATTGATATAATTTATTATACTAACTGATTTCCTAATATTGAACCAAACCTGCATTAACAGGAGAAATCCTACTTGGTCACATTGTATTATCCTACTGATAACTTGTTGTAGTCATTTTGCTAATATTTTATTTAAGATTTTTGCATCTATATTCAACAGGGAGATAGGTCCATACTTTTATTTCTCTGTTTTAACTCTTACAGTTTTAGGTATCAGCACCATATTAGTGTCATAGAAAGAGTTAGGTAGAGTTCTGCCTTCACCTATTTTTCCAAAGAGTTTATATAGAATTGGAACCAATTGTTCCTTAAATGTTGGATAGAATTCACTTGTGAATCCATCTAGCCCTGGAGATTTTTGCTTAGGAAGTTCAATAATGGCTTGTTGAATTTCTTTTTCAGAGATAGGGTTATTTAGGTATTTAATTTCCTCTTCATTTAATTTGAGCAACTTATGTTTTTGTAAATATTCATCCACTTCACTTCGATTGTTAAATTTATTGGCATAGAGTTGGACAAAATAATTCCAAATTATTACTTTAATTTCCTCCTCATTGGTGGTGAGTTCACCTTTTCCATTTATGATACTAGCAATTTTTTTAATCAAATTGACCAGAGGTTTATTAGTTTTATTGGTTTTTTCATAAAACCAACTCTTGTTTTTATTTGTTGGTTCAATAATTTTCTTGCTTTCAATTTTATTAATTTCTCCTTCAAATTTTAGGATTTCTAATTTGGTATTTAATTGGGGGTTTTTAATTTGTTCTTTCTTTAAATTGTTTTAGCTGCATATGTAGCATATTGATTTCCTCTTTCCTTAATTGATTCATGTAAGCATTTAAAGATATATCTATCCCCTGACTGCCGCCTTGAGTGTATCCCATAGGTTTTGGTATGTTGTTTCATTATTGTCATTATCTAAGACAAAATGATTATTCTTTCTATAATTTGTTGTTTGATCCACTCATTCTTTAAAATGAAGTTAGTTAGTTTCCAATTAGTTTTAGGTCTATATCTCCCTGTCCCAATATTGCATATGATTTTTATTGCATTATGATCTGAGAAAGATATATTCACTATTTTTGCCTTTCTGCAATTGATCATTAGGTTTTTATGCCCCAGTACATTGCCAGTTTTTGTGTAAGTGCCATGTACCTCAGAAAATGAAGTATGCTCCTTTCTATCTCCATTCAATTTTCTCCATGAGTCTATCATATCTAAGTTTTCTAACAATCTATTTACATCCTTCACTTCCTTTTTGTGTATTTTATGATTAGATTTATCTAAATATGAGAGCAGGAAGTTGAGGTCTCCCACTAGTAGATTTTTGCTGTTTATGTCTTCCTGTAGCTCTTTCAAATTTTCCTCTAAGAATTTGGATGCTATACCATTGGGAACATGCATGTTTAGTATTGAAATTACTTTATTGTCTATGGTACCTTTCAGGAGGATATAGTTTAATTCCTTATCTCTTAACTCTATCTATTTTGCAGCTGCTTTGTCTGAGATAAATATTGCAACCCTGCTTTTTTCACTTCAGCTGAAGCAAAATATTTTTTGTATCAACTTTTTACTTTTACTCTATACAGATCTCTCTGCATCAAATGAGTTTCTTGGAAGCAGCATATTGTAGGATTTGGCTTTTTAATCCATTATGCTATTTGCTTATGTTTTATGGGAGAGTTCATCCCATTCACATTCAAAGTTACAATTATTAACTCTTTATTTCCCTCCATGCTATCTTCCTTCTGTTTGTATTTTTCCACTTTTTCCCCTTTATCCATATTCCCCAGTATTTTGTTTCTGAATATCAACACCTTAAGTTTATTTGCCCTCCTTTTTCAAACCCCCCTTATCTTTCCCCTTTCTCTTTTCCCCTTCCTCCATCCCTTCCTTCTGTTAGTTCCCCTTTTTCTCCCCCCACCTTCCTGTCCCTCCTTCTCCTTTCCCCCTTTCAATACTTGAAAAGTAAGATAAGTTTCTTAACTTAACTGAGTGTGTATAAATTGACTTTGTGCCTAGTCTGATGAGAAGAAGATTCAGGTGGTTCTAAACTCTCCTTTCTCCCCACCCCCCATTGCCATAGGTCTTTTGTACCTCTTAATATAATGTGATTTACCCCATTCAGATTCCTCCATCTTCCTGTCTCCTTACTGTCCCCCCTTTTAAGGAGTTATTGTTTATAAGCATTCTATCTGAGTCACAGAAAAGTCATGTGTCCATCACTTCTGGCTAAGTATGTTCCCTGTAATAGTTACGATTCTGGAGAGTTGTTAGAGTCCTTCTCCCAGATAGGGATATAGCCAGTTTCATCTCATTGGATAGTAGGGTTTTTTTTAATCCTTTATTCTTTTTTTTTACACCTTTTAATGTGTCTCTTGAACCTCCTGTTTGATATCCAAATTTTCTATTTAGCTCTGGTCTTTTCATCAGGAATTTATGGAATTCTTCCATTTCATTAAATGTCCATCTTTTACCCTGAAAAAGAAGGCTCACATTGCAGGATAGTGGATTCTTCACTGCATTGGAAGCTCCCTTGTTCTTTGGAATATCGCATTCCAGGACCTTCAATCCCTTAATGTTGATGCAGCCAAGTCCTGGGTAATCCTTACTATGGCGCCTTGATATTTAATTTTTTTTTCTTTCTGTCTGCTTGCAGCAGTTTCTCTTTTATCTGATAGTTCTGGAATTTGACCACACCATTTCCTTGGTGTTTTCATTTTAGGATCTCTTTCTGTAGATAACTAGAACTATAGCTATAACTATTTCAATGAACATTTTGCACTCTGCTTCTATGATGTCAGGGCAGTTTTCCATCACTAAATCCTCTAATATTATGTCCAGGCTTTTTTTCCTTTTCAATGGGTTCAAGAAGTCCTATAATTCTTAGGTTGTTCCCTTTGTGATCAGTTCTTGAGGTCAGTGGTTTTGCTGATGAGGTATTTTACATTTTTTTCTATTTTTTTGATCTGTTGGTTTTGCTTAACAGAATCTTGTCATTAGTCATTAGTTTCCAAAGATTGCATTCTTGTTTTTAGAGAAGAATTTTCTTCATTTACCTTTTGTAACTCCTTTTCCAGTTGGTCAGTTCTATTTTTGAAGGATTTTCCATTTGTATAAGTGTAGTTTGGAAAGAATCATTTTCATTTTGCATTTACCCAATTGAGTATCTGAGAGAATTATTCTCATTTTGTATTTTTCCAATTGTATATTTCAAGGTCTATCCAGTAGGGAGTGCTGGTTGCTTTTTCTGGAGTGATTGAAGCCCTCTCCCAATCCTGGAGGGAGTAAGGGTGGGAAGAGGAGGGGCAGCTGGGTTTGAGTTGACCTTGAACAATGAATGGGCTTGGCCCTGGGGGAGGAAACCAGTCTCTGTAGTCCACACCTGAGCCTTAGGGGGTGGGAGGAAGCTACCATTTTTTCCTGGAAGAAGGCTTTGCTAAAAGTATGGAGCTCAGGTCCCTAATTGAGCTGGATTATTTCCAGTCATGCAGACCTCCCCTCCCTCTGGCCAAAGACTCAGTTGCTAAAGTCATTAAACCTCTACAGCTGAGGCCAGTCCCCTGTCTTCCCCCATCTGCCATCTCTGCACATGTCCTTTGGTCTTCACTCCCAGTTCAACCATGGTCCCCTGAGACAGACCTTTTTGGTAGATGTTCTTCTCCTAGCTTCTTTTTCTGGGTTTTGTCAATCAAGTTTCTGTTCAGAGTTTCTTTCATGTTATTTTTCAGAGGACCCCAGGAGCACTTAACACAGTGACTGTCTTTTCTCTGCCATCTTGGCCAAAAGTCAGCTATTATCCATACTGAGGAGTTCTAAGCTCTGAAGATGAACTTAAGAGATTTCTGAGATGCAAATAGGTTGAAGGCTAAAATTTTCCCAAGGTTCAGGTGATTCTAACTTTAAGATCACAAAAAAATATATCAATCATGTGCTTGACTGTGGCTTTGTGTCAGGAAAAAGAAATGACTTGCCTAACATGTAAAGATTATTGAACAGTGGTAGCCAGATGACTGTCATAAAAGAAGCTGTAACTGAGCCCTAAGAAGCCCATTGGAACGCTCTTAGACATTTGGGAAGATTAGACTATATAGCTAGCACCATAAGTCCCAGCAAAGTGGGCAATGTCATGATCACCAATTATGCAACTTCCAGAAGAGTTGAGCAGCATCATGAGAGCAGCAGCATCTGAAGCAATATACTCTCTAGCAAAGGGCAATGATTCAGGCAGCAATATAAGAAGAACTGAAGGTAGCAACACAAGCAAGTAGACCCAATGTACCCTTTTGCTTAGATGAAGAATTAAGAGACATAAGTTCACAGTTCTATATCTGTCACTAACACAAACACATTGTATAATCCCATATTTTCTCTACACCTAAGTTCCTTCATCTTAAGAAGGGTGAGGGAGTATTATTTTACTATGTTATCTCTAGGCCTAGTATTCTATGTTTTATAAACTCATTGAAGGGTGAATCTTTGGGTAAGAACCTCATTGACCTTTCAGATTAAGGGAATACCATAATTCACACTTCAAGGAAATATTTAGTTTTCATAATTCACTGTGTATAATCTTTGCAGTTATCCTGTATATTAGGGGTCAGCAGAGTTACTAGTCTAATCATTCTATTTTCTGAACAATAAAATTGACTCTGAGAAAAAGAATTTCTATACTCCAACACTTTCTGTACTACTTCAAAATTGGCACAGAAAATATAACACATTTGTTATCACCTGGAGGCAATTGTTTCCTTAGAAAAATATAGTCACCTAGTTCATGGGCAATTTAGAAGAATCCCAATGGCACTATCTAGAAGTATCAATGAAATCACAACTTGAGTCCCTATGAGAAATTAGAGGTAGATTCATTAATTTTGCGACCCAGACAAAATATAAAACTACAGAATGCTTGGGATAATGCATTTTTTGGTATTTTTTTCTGTGTCCTTTAACTTCAGTTTTTAAGGTTATCTCAAGATGACTATATCCTAGGGAATGAAAATTTTGTTTTGTTTTGTCACAGCAAGTCAAAAGACTTTTTCTCTCACACTAGAAGAACTGGGTGCACTAATTGTATCAAATGATACAATTAAAAACAAAAACAGGTATATGAATATTATGGAATATTTTTGTTCTATAAGAAACCATAAATGATAAGCCTCTAGAGAACCATGGAATGAATTATAAGATCTGATGCTGAGTGAAGGGATCAGAAGTAAGAGATATTCTCCAGATCAACACCAACTCTGTGAGTTGGTCAACCATGATGGATGTAGTTACTCTCAGCAGTTCAGAGAGCAAGGACAACCTTTGGAAATTGACTTTGGACAACGCTATCCCCATTCAGAGAAAGAAAAACAAAACAGAACAAAATGAAAAAACCCGTCAGAATCTGATGAACACTATATTCAGTTTTGAAAAAATTTCTCTTATGTACTTCTTTCCCTTAATCCTAATACCTCATACCAAAAATGACTGATCTGTAAGCACATTTAATACAAATGTGTATGTTCAATACTAACCTGACTGTTGGCTGCTGAGGGTAGGGGAGCAGGAAGGGAGGATGGAAGGAAATTTTGTAACTTAAAAATATACATATACATATTCATATGGATTTTATGTTGAAAAATTTTCATGACATGTATTTAGAAAAATAAAATATCAATTAAAAAGTAAAAAACAAAAACATTTGACTATAATTTACCACAATAACTTCTAACTGTGCAAATAAAATACAAATGATTCCAATCAGATAGTATCATTTTAAATAAAACATTCTATTCTGTTTCTAGTGTGTATATATATATATATATATATACATATATATATATATATATATATATATACATATATATATTTAATTAATTAATCGACACAGCATGGTCCTTTCAGGTGTTCTGAAATTGTGATCATGCCATACTCACTTCATCCCCAACATAGAATGAGGGAATTCCAATATAGATAAAGTCATAGAATCTTTTTTTTCTTTTAGATTTTTTCAAGGCAATGGTGTTAAGTGGCTTGCCCAAGGCCACATGGCTAGGTAATTATTAAGTGTCTGAGGTCAGATCTGAACCCAGGTACTCCTGACTCCAAGGCTGGTGCTCTATCCACTACACCACCTAGCCTCCCCTAAAGTCGTAGAATCTTAAGCTTTTATAATTGTTGAAATGAAATGTCCACAAATTGTCATCAGAAAGTTAAGTCTGAAATGTAGAACAAATCTGTAATAGAAATAATTGGAAAAGATAATTGAGGGGAAATGTTTGTCTGGGGTATTCCAGAAGTAATGACAGGAAGCTAGGTGGTACAGTTGATAACAGTGCCAGATTTAGAGTTCAAATCTGACCTTAGAAACCTTCAAGCTGTGTGACCCTGGCCAATTCCCTTAACCTTGTTTGTCTCAGCTTTCTCAGCATAAAATGAGCTGGAGATTCATTTTAGTATCTCTACCAAGAAAACCCCAAATAGAGAAATGAAAAGTTGGACAGGACTGAAAAATGATTGAACAATGACTGAAAAAATATAGGCAAGTCACCAAAATCTTTGAGCCTGTTTCTTTTTCTGGACTTATACTCAGTAGCCTGGGTTCAGATGAAACTACTGGGAAAACTCCCCAAAATAAGGATCTTTAGGATTTAAAAACCAAGCCGAATTAGATTAAAAGCACTTTAAATTATAATTTGCAGAGTCTGGACCTTCAGCTAGTTTACCTGGGGAAGATCAGTTTAGTTTCTCCCTTGAGGGATTTTTTTTTTTATCATATTACCACAACTTCATCAAACCAAAGGAGGCATTGTAGCAAGGTGCAGAGGTGTTGGAGGGAACTCCATGAAGAGTAGGGAAGGAGGTGGGGAGGAAGAGAGGAACTTTAAGGGAGGGCTGGAGGCATTCCTGTGAAAGAATAAGGCTAAAGGCCCAGCTCAAAAGTATTCCTTCCTTTAGAGCTGATAGATTATATTTTAAGTTTAGCATTTGTTTGGTGAGTCCTCTTATAAGTATCCTTTGCAAATGCTAATTGCCATAATTATCAGGAGGTACTTTGTTATCTGCACTTTGCCCACTCCTCTCAGTTTCCTAATTTGATTAAAAGGATACTATTATATGAAATAGGGGAATTTTCAGGCACTTGCTACAGAAATGGCAGTAGTGGAAACAGCATAATCAATAATATCATGAATCCTTAAGCATAGCATAAAGCGAACAAATGCACATGTAAATTACCCTGATATCAAGTGAATTTTGTTTTCCAGCAGACTTGTGAAAGATCTCTAACCTCCTTCTAAAAGCCCATATTTAAATTGGTCAAAGCTCAGGGAATGCAAATATATTTAATATTGTTTTATACAACTTACTTAAGAAGGAAAACTTATTAAAATGGTTTTGAATGGAAATAAAAATATAATTCATTCAGTTTGATGCTCTATGAAATAAAAATTGTAGCCACTGGTTACTTGATTTTGGGTCTTCCCATGAGGAATCATTATGTAGACCAGAAAAAAAAAGGGTGGGAAGAAAGTAAAAATTTATTACAAGAAGTTACAACACATTAGAAATGATAGATAAAGAAAGACAGGGACAAAAGAGCAGTTAAGCAGAACTGACTGGGCCAGCAAATTACAGAAGACTGCCTTCCAGTGAAGGGCTAACTCAGATTTTTATGGTCTTCCTCTTATCCAGAGGGCAAAAGGTGGATGCCCTAGGGTCCCCCTTACAGGACCCAGAATTAGGTACAAATTTTACATTAAACAATGAAACAGTAGTTGATTTACATCTCAAGAGTAGAAGACCTCCACACAATGAGTGGAATATTCCCTCTTAAGAGTTAATATTCTTAGTGAAGTCCTCTCAGGGTTAAAAATCATTAAAATAAAGACAGACTGTTACCCTTAGACTATTCTTAGAAGACAGAGAGAGGCCTTGCATTCCCAGTCAGACACCCTCCCAATTCTGCTATGGAGTAAAACAGTGGACTATTTCCTTGCATTGATTCTGTTAGAGAAGGAAATAGTGGAAAACTTCCAGAGAAGAGACCTTGCAGTCTTAGTTAGCCACCTGTTTGATAATGGACTGTGAGGACAGTAGCCTGCCTTCTCGTTTGATAAGTGTAAACTAAGGAGACCTTGCATACTCAGACATTAATTCATTTAATAGAAGGTCATTAGAAATCTTCTGATCCCCTCGCCATCTGGAAGATGGGGTAATACTTATGAAAACCTTTTATTCTTTTTTGCTGCTGGGTAGATTTTCACGTAAAGATTATAACTCTGAAAGCCTTAACCAATCAGAAGAGAGGGGACTAGGGAGGGGGGAATCATGCTAGGTCATATAATCTTACTTGACTGTTACCTCAGGGCATCTCCTTGATCTTCACTATCTTTGTGAGACTTGGGGGTGCTCTTTTCTTGTGAAAAGCCAAACTAAACTTTCCTTTTTGCTCAGAGGAGTCCATATTTTTTAAAGTGGATTTTTATCCCACATATCAATTTAACAATATTTAACATCCTTTAAGATTACAAATTTTGTTTCTGCTGGTTCACAATTCTCTACATCTTTTCCCATGGATCAGAATGACTATGTTCTTTTGTAGTCTTCCATTTAGATTTTTCTTATTTTCAGATCTAAGAATAGTGCATGTTTGATGGGAAATAATACAAGAGTGACAATGTTTATTCTCCTAACATTGAGAGATGATGCACAATGAAAGATGGATGGGTTTACTGGTTCATAGTGGAAATAGTTGCTTAGTAGCTTACTATTGACCATAAGTAAGATAAGCCTATTGCCTGTGTGTGTCTCCCATGTATGATCCAGTTAATAACGGGAATAATACAAAATTCTATCAGCAAATTAGGATGGGTATACAACTCTAATAATGAAGAGGTAAAAATATTGATAGAAAAAGTCAGTAGTCCTATCAAGGGTGAGGATTGTGAATTAATTTGAGAAAGACACTGCTGGAGAAGTGGGAAGACTAAATTGTTATTAAAATGAAAAGGGGGAGTTGGGAGGAATATAGGGTGTTGGTCTTCACTGGTTGTATACGTGTGTGTGGGGGGTCCCTAGGGAATCCATTACAAAGGGGCAATGGCCCCAGCCAGTCACAAACCTGGGAGAGTTTTCCTAATCCCATTCCAAAGAAGACAACCCAAGATTAGAAGAAACTAGTCCTTAAAAGGTCAAGAGTGACCTAGAGATATTGACCTAATGCAACTGAGTCTGTGAGTAATTAGGTAATTGAATATTATCCCACATGCCCCTTGTGATGATTGGCATTCATTAGCATATCATGCCTCTTATGAGGGGGGAAATCATATTAGGGACATGTCATGGTGTGGGTGGACCTCTTAGATTGTAACTTAAACTCTGAGAGCCTATGAAAACCCGGGGGGGGGGGGCAGGGAAAGAGTTTCTGAAGCCTATAAATTGCCTGATGTTCAAATGCTACCTCATGCCTCATGCTAGGTGAGGTACCTATATCCTGCAAGATTTCTGAATAAAATCCACAATTTTCTCTCTAGCAGGTTTTTCTTTCATTCATAACAATTTATGATAACAGCAATTTGATTTTCTTCTTTCTTTTTTTAATCAAATTAACCAGAGGTTTTATCAATTTAATTGGGTTTTTTTAAATAAAACTAACCCGTGGTTTTATTTATTAGTTAGTTTTCTTGCTTTCAATTTTATTAATTTATCTTTAATTTTTTAGCATTTCTAATTTGATATTTATTTGGGGCATTCTTTGTTCTTTGTTTTTTCTCTAATTTTTATAGTTGCATGTTTAATTCATTGATTTCCTCTTTGTCTAATGTATTTATGTGAGCATTTAAAGATATAATATATCCCCTGACAGCTACCTTGGCTGTTTCCCATAAGTTTTGGTATGTTGTTTCATTATTGTCATTATCTAGGATGAAATAATTATTTCTTTCTGTAATTTGTTGTTTTATCCACTCATTCTTTAAAATGAGGCTATTTAGTTTCCAATTAGGTATTTGAATTAGTTTTGGGTCTATATCTCCCTGACCCAATATTATATGTGATTTTTATTGCATTATGATCTGAGAAAGATGTATTCACTATTTCTACCTTTCTGCAATTGATTATTAGGTTTTTATGCCCTAATATATTGTCAGTTTTTGTGTAAGTGCCGTGTACTGCAGGAAAAAAAAAGTATATTCCACAATGAAAGATTTACTATTTCTTTTCCTGTTTCTCAACCTACCTATTCAGTGTTGCTTTTTCCATATCTTCCTTTAATATGAGATACTCTATTAAATCCCTTTATTTACACCCTAAGGAACCAACAGCTGAGACAAGCATTTAAAGATGCAATCCAGAGAATAACTTTTTTTTTAAAAAATACAATGTGGTTTGTCTATATTTGGAATTGAAGTAAAGAATAAAAAACTAAATGGAAAAGAATGTCTTGATATACTTTTATGAGTTCTGTTCTTTCTATTTTTAATATATCTTTGACCCTCTTATTTAACTTCTTCCATTTTTCTCTTCACTTTTCCCCACATTGTTCCTGTGGTTTCCTTTTTCACTTAGAGACAAGTCATCAAGGATAAAATCCAGAGCATAACACCCTTTTTAAACAAATGAGGATGTTTGACTTCTGATGACTGTTTATGGTCAAAGAAAACTACCAGAAATAACTTGATAAATGCTACCTAAGAAATAGACATGTTCATGTTCATTTTTTAAATTTGTTTTTGTGAGGTAATGGGTTAAGTGACTTGCCCAAGGTCACACAGCTTAATAATTATTGAAAGTCTGAGAATGGAACTGAACTCAGGTCTTCCTGACTCCAAGGTTGGTGCTCTATCCACCGCTCAACCTAGCTGCCTAATTATCATGTTCTTGATATATGTTCAAATTGTTTTGCTAGAAATAACTTAGAAATGATCTCTAACAATTTTCATATTCTAAATAGGTAACAAGATCCCCAAGACAGAGATCTATCTTTATCACTGATTTCAATTCAAAGTAGAGTTTCAGAAATGAAAGAAAATGAGCAATAATTCATTGGCAAAGAGTACAGTATCAAAGAATGAAAATTGTAATTTTAGATTTAGATTTAGGTTCATAAATAAACTCTTTAAATTGGATTTCAAACATGAGTATCAGTGAGGGGAGATATTTAGCTATGATCAACAAAGTTTTAAGTAAAAAAAAACTTAAAGGGAAAATAATGTCCTCATAATTACATAAAACTACAAAAAACTTTCTATGGTACAAGAGGAATACCTGTAGTGGAGGTATCCAGGAACACATTAGAAAACTATCCCAAAAGTAAAAAATATCCAGAGGAGGGAAATAAAAACTTTTGTTATCTCAGATTTATGTACAAAAATGTATCAAGTATGAATAGTAAAACAAAGTATCTAACTTGAGCCCACATTCATAAATAAAACTTGGTGAGATTTAATTAATAGTCACAATATGACAAAATCCTGATGAAAGTAATGAAGAAATACAGAAGCTAATAAAGGAAAAATGAGAACTCCACAGGGTTTATCATCACAATAGTTTATTCATTTATAAGAAGGGTAGCATTTAATTTCTTCAAGAGAATTCATCAGGTGTATTTAAAAAGTATTCTGAGTGAAATAAGACTGGCAAATGAGGGCCAAACTTACTGAAGTCATACCTGGATACACGTTTTTCTAGTGTGGTCACAGTGAAGGGGAGCACTATGAAGCTGGGGTGGTGTTGTAATCAAAACTAATCTAGTCAACAAGTTTGAATGCCTACCAAAAGATGTGAATGACAAGCAAAGTGAAGTCAATCAGTATCTAACTGAAGTTTCAACTAAAGAAGGCGTTTTGGATGAAATTAAGTTCCTTTCATGTGGCAAAGCACCTGTTGCTGATAGTATTCCTCCTGAGATTTACAAAGTTGGGGTGTCCATTGTCATCTAAAAGCTGACTGAAATTTTCCAGGTTATATGGCACAAAGAGGTTATCCCCTAGGAATTCAAGGATACCACTATTGTCCATCTCTATAAAGGTAAAAAGAATAGGTTGTCCTGTGACAATTACAGGGGTGTTTCTCTTTAAGTTATTGTTATTAACACTCTTACCAGAGTCCTGGACGTTGGTCATCATCTTGAGAGACAGTGTGGTTTCAGAAAGAGTCTAAGGACAGTTAATACAGTGTTTGCTGTCAGATAATGCCAGAAAAAGTTCCAGGAGAATAGAGGTCTGTATAAAAAATAGTTTGTAGATCCAACCAAGGCCTTTGATACCATCATTCATGAGGGCTTATACAAAATTTTGTCAAAATTTGCTTTCCTGGAGAAACATCATTTTTGTACAATCAATTTCATGACAACATTCATGTCTTGGTTCTGGACAATACTCTTGATATTTCCCAGTGACTAATGGAATGAGACAAGGATGTGTCCTTGATCCAATGCTTTTTAGCATGATGTTTTCAGCCATGTTATCAAATGCCTTCACTGAGGATGAACATTCATCAAGGACAGCTACTGCACTGATGGCAAAGACTACAAGCCAAGCCCAAAGTGGAGGGGGTGTTGGTGCATGATTTTCTGTTTGCAGATGATTATGACCTCAATGCAGCCTCTGAAGCTGATATGCAACAAAATATGGATTGATTCTCTGCTGCTTGTGCTAATTTGGGTCTAACAAGCACCAAGAAAACATGGGTGCTCTGTAAAGCAACACCACATTATTCATACATGAAACTATCAATTACAGCAAATGGAGAAGTTATGAACACTATAGATAAGTTCACTTTGGCAGTGTACTTTCCAGGGAGATACACATCGATAAAGAGATTGACACATACATTGACAGAGCTAGCTCAGTATTTGGGAGGTTTCAAAAGAAAGTATAGGAGAGAAAAGGTATTAGACTAATTATGAAACTGAAGGTCTACAAAGCTGTTGTGCTGACCTCATTGCTGTATGCTTATATAACCTGGTCATTCAAGCAGTGTCATGCCAGGAAACTGAATCACAGCCATTTAAATTATTTTAGGAAGAATCTGAACATTAATTGGCAAGAGAAGATAAAAGACACTGAGGTTCTTCTCAAACTAAACTGCCAAGAATTCAAACTTTACTACAGATAATATAAATACAAGGGGCTGCCCATGTTGATTTTAACAAGGGCACATTTGACATTTTAAGTCAAATGTATCCTTGCAAAAAAGGCTATTATATGGAGAACTTAGAGAGGACAAGTGCTCACAAGAAGGTCAGCAGAAATGATACAGGAACACCCTGAAGGTCCTTCTGA
Source organism: Macrotis lagotis (assembly GCF_037893015.1). Taxonomy (NCBI): domain Eukaryota; kingdom Metazoa; phylum Chordata; class Mammalia; order Peramelemorphia; family Peramelidae; genus Macrotis; species Macrotis lagotis. The sequence goes on along the minus strand of NC_133659.1, from coordinate 260,901,587 downwards.
AAATTTTGAAATTGATTGTGGAGCCTAGGAGACAGGAGCATAAGATTGCCCAGCATGGTGTGTCCTCATCAGAGATGGTGCTGTGCTCTATAAGCAAGGCAGAATTGAAGCAGGTCAAGGGAAATGTGGGATACATAATTTTAGAGTAACTAACCCAGGTGTTCATATGGATAACTTCTGTCGACCTGTAGTAGAGAATTCCGAGCTCACATTTGGTCTAATCAGCCATAACATATTTTGGTTTTCTTCAATAACAAAGGACAAGAACCAATCATTTCCTTCAACTCATTACATTTTGGGGGGAGAACTATTCTTCTCCCTTAAACACTGGCATAAGTTCTTCACATATGACAAGAAGAACTAAACAACACCCTCCAGAAATGGACTGAGAGAGGAGAATATTCAGGAACCATAGCCATTTTATTTCTAGGAGTTGTGTTCCTCCCTGATTGAAACCATCTCAAGGGTAGAATTTGTATCACTATTCATCTTTATATTCTTAGGGCACAATCTGGTAACTTAAGATACAACAGATATTTAAATAAATGTTTATACATTTTATATTTTTATATTATTTTATATATCTAGATATTCTAAAGCAAATTAAAATAACTATGATCTTTCTGTCTCTCGGTTCAGAATAATAAATCTACTTTTGACCCACTTGCATAAAAGAATAATTTATTTAGATGTCTGATGAATTTAAAGAAGAGGGTGGATTTTAGAATATATAATTTATAATAAGCTATAATAGTAGGACATAGCACAAAATGTAAAATAGAAAAAATGATTTTATTTGATTTTAACACTTCCTTTTCCATTTTAATTTCAATATTCAAAGTGAAATCATACTTTTAAAATGTCTGTTATCAAGGCAAAGTTGTCAACAAAAAAAATCAAAGAGCCAAGAATTAGCCAACAGACGTATTTTTTATTGCTTAAAAGTCTATTATCTATTTGTACTACAATCCAATTTGGAAGAGTTAGCAGAAAATAATGTTGGATAAACATGAGATACTCTGCCCCCAAAATATAATGAGAAATATATGGAAGAAAATGAGTTAACAAAGAGCTTGATTTGAGATTCAGTTATGACAGATTAACATGAGAGACTTCAAAAAACTGAAGTAGTAGAACAGCAATCACAACTTATTCATTAAGTTTATGAAGAACTGACTTCTTCCAGCACTGCAATTAGGAGAGGGTGGGAAAGAGATGTCCCAGCTCATCCAAATATTCTGGAGGGAAACTTCAAACTATAATCAAAAGGCTATTAAACAGTGCACTTCCTTTGATTCAGCAATAGTATTGTCAGTCTATATCATATATGTGTGTGTGTGTGTGTGTGTGTGTGTACATATATATGATATATCCTATATATCAATATCCTCAAAAAAGTGGAGTATTTATACAAAAAAAAGTCTGTTGTTGTGCTTTAGAGTTGAAAATTAAATGGGTCCCCTGGAATTTTTTGGATCTACATAAGCTGTGCTATATTTTTGTGATGGAATGTGATTGTGCTATAAGAAATGATAAATAAGATAATTTAAGAAAAACCTGGATATAGCTAGACCAATGCAAAGTAATAAGAAACAAGAGAATATTATACAAAGTGAGAGCAATATATATTTCTTGATAAAGAATTGTGAATTTCATATCTACTCTGAACAAAGAAATAATCAATAATAATAGACAATAATATCTATCTCCAAAGAAAAAGACTGAATGCAGCCCAAAGCTTGTTATTTCTCTCTCTCTCTCTCTCTCTCTCTCTCTCTCTCTCTCCTCACCTCCTTCCCTCTTGCTCTCTGACTCTCTCCTCTCTCTTAATCTCCTTGTACAAATGATTAAAAGGCAAATATTTTGCACAACTGAAAAAAAAACTATCCTAGCATTCTGAGTTTTCTCTTGTTGTAGAAAAAAATATGTCTTAAATGGTGTTTACTTTCCTAGTATAGACATCAATTTAATCTTTAATATAGTTGTCTTTTTTTGAGCAAAGGAAGTGTTTGTTACAGTTCTTGCAAGAAGTGGAAGGAGATCTCAGAGTATTCAAACTGTTTTATCACAATTGATATTTTCACAATTACATGTTATAAAGACTTTTAACCTTTATGTACATGCATGTGTATATTTATAAGTTACATAATTTCCTTCAACTCTCCTTTCCCACCCCGCTCTGCTCAACAGCAAATAGTCTGGTGAACATTGTACATATACATCTGTGTTTAACATGTTCGCAGATTAGACATTTCTTTTCTATGATGAATTAGGACCAAGAGAAAAGAAAGAAAATAATGAGATAAGAAAGAAAAATATAGGAGAATTTTGTTAATTGAATGTAGTGTTCATTCAGATTCTGTAGGATTTTCTTTGTTTTTGCTTTGTTTTGTTTTTCTTCCTCTGAATTTGGATAGCATTGTTCATAAAAATTTCCCAGAGTTATCCTGAATTGCTGAGAGGAGCTGCAGCCATCAAGGTTGATCAGTTGTTCCCTTTGCTCATCATTAGTTCCTATAATTTGTTTCATACTTCCTTAGTGTCCTACCATTCATAGTTTTTTTTCTTTTTTCTGTTTTCTTTTTTTCCTTTCTTTCTTTCTTTCTTTCTTTCTTTCTTTCTTTCTTTCTTTCTTTCTTTCTCTCTCTTTCTTTTTCTTTTTCTTTCTTTCTTTCTTTCTTTCTTTCTTTCTTTCTTTCTTTCTTTCTTTCTTTCTTTCTTTCTTTCTTTACCTTGCCCAAGGTAAAACAGGTAATTATTGTCTGATGCTGAATTTGAACTCCAGGGCCAGTGCTTTATTTACTATGCTACCTAGATCAAAGGAGTATGAACATTGTTGCCCTTTGGGCATAATTCCAAATTGCTCTCCAGAAAGGTTGGTTGAATTCACAGCTCCACTAACAATGTATTAGTGTCCCAGATTTCCCACATTCTTTCCAACATTGATCATTGTCCTTTCTGGTCATATTGACTAGTCTGAGAGGTGTGAGGTGGTACCTCAGAGATGCTTTAATTTGCATTTCTCTAATAAGTACTGATTTAGAGCAATTTTTATATGACTATGGATTGCTTTGATTTCCTCATCTATAATTTGTCTTTACATATTCTTTGACCATTTGTAAAATGGGAAATGGCTTGTTTTTTTAAAAAATTTGATTTAGTTGTCTATATTTTAGAAATGAGTCCTTTCTCAGAAATAATATTTGTAAAAATTGTTTCCCAACTTACTACATTTCTTTTGATCTTGGTTACATTGGTTTTTTTTTTCCTATGCATTAATTTAATGTAATAGAAATTATCTAGCTTGTTTCTAATGATGTTTTTCCATCTCTTCCTTGGTCATAAACTGCTTTCCTTTCCATAGATCTTACAGGTAAACTATTCCTTGATCTCCTAGTTTGCAATCACCTACTATTTCTCTGCTGAAAATGACTTACTCCATCACAGTGATAGCACAATTCACTTTTTCACCTCTGATCTCTTGTTTATTAGGACCCCCAGATCAGGAAGTTCCTGGGAAAATCTCTTAAAAAAGCAAAACTGGAAAGATGTCTAGAGTCTTCCCCAAAAGTTCAATATGTCCATTCAACAAAAGATGCTCAATGAACAAAATATGTAACAGATATATGAGTGTTATTTATCTCTTCTCAGTTACAACACATGCTTAAAATGAGAACAAAAGACCTATAAACTGACATTAAGAAATAAGAAACATCAAGCAAAAAACAATCTCACATGTTATATCTCATCATTTCCTGTCCAAATGAGTTAATAAACTTCATGAGAATCTCACCTGCAAAACTGCATCAACCCATTGCTCCTAGTTCCCCTACCTGGCTTTATTTGGAGAGGAGAGACAATGTCCAGTGAAGTGTGCCTCTCAGATCCTCAAATTAAGAAGTGGACCCCAAACAGCTATCTCATAATTTTCTACCTGTCTGCTCTTCTGACATTGCTATGCCTCCCCTTCCCTCCCCACTTTTTAATTTACTTGGATGTAAAAATCTTCCTCCATTAGACTGTGAACTCTTTGAGGGTAGGGACTGTCTTTTGCCTTTATTTATTTCCTCAGCAGTTAAAACTTTGCCTTGCACAAAGGAAGTTTTCAATAGACATTTATTGACTATCAAACATTGTCCTCTTGTAGAAAGAATCCTTGCTGGTTATAAATTACAGAACAAGGCAACATTAGTTTTTTTATTTCAATATACTTACAAGACTAAGGAAGGAGAACCATCAGTTCTCCCTTAAAGAAAAGGAGGTTATATGAGTCTTCTGGTTATAAACATTCCCCCCTCCCCCCCCACTTGTAATTACAGTATACTAGGAAGAAAAAAAATCTGTGATGGTGAGTTCACATTCATATACTCACAGTGCTTAAATGAAGGTCAGTGTTTACTATGGAACTGAGATAGACTTCCACATCTACTAGCCAGGCATTGGTCATTGAGGTTTGATAGTGAGTAGACATTATTATTTTTTTTTTCTGTCCTTGTCCAAGAATTGTAATAGAGAAGGACATTTTTTTGAATAGAAATTGGAGATGGCTAATCACTTATACTTATATGAAGACTCATTTATATTTTTAAGTAATTTTTGTTACTATCTTTCATTTTTACATAAGCAACATTTCCTCTAGGGCATTCCCCTCAGCTTATATACCATGCTTCATAACAAAGGTAATTTTCATTTTTTTCCCAATTACCTTTGTATATTTTCCTATGCTCCTGTGTATTCATTACACTCATACTTTCGAAGAGCAGATGGAATTCCTTTATATTTGTGAATCAGAAGTTGCTTGACCATTTCCCAACCAATGGATATTTATATCATTTCCAGTTTTTGACAACATCTCAAAAGGTAACTATAGATACCTTGTTGTATATGTGACTTTCATTTTTTGTCATTGACCTCCTATCAACATATGCATAATGGTGGAATTTCTAAATCTGAGAGTATAAACATTTTAGTCATTTTATTAGCATAATTTCAGAATTCCAAAAATATCAGCATTTCAATCCATACAGAATCATTTTTTTTTTGGATTTTTCAAGGCAATGGGGTTAAGCGGCTTGCCCAAGGCCACATGGCTAGGTAATTATCAAGTGTCTGAGGTCGGATTTGAACCCAGATACTCCTGACTCCAAGACCGGTGCTCTATTCACTGCACTACCTAGCCACCCCCATACAGAATCATTTAGAAAGTGGTTTGGCATTGTAAATGTAACGGATACAGTCTAGTTTGCTCTATTCTATTTTCAAGGTTCTAGTGTGGCATGTGCAATATGAAATCACTAAGGAAAAATGGTTTGAGTTTTGAAGATGAAAATTTAATAAGATTTGCATATCAATTGCCCAATAAATTGGGACTAGATTCCCTCAGTTTTGGTACTTGAAATGAAAAATTAGGGTAGACAGATTTTATGCATTAAAAACAATATTTGAAAGAAAACAATTAAAAAAGTTACCAAAATAAGTATTCTAATTTCTAATTGGAGGAAAGATTAGGGATTTTGCAAGCCTGGAAGAAGAGAGCAAACAGGTTCAATTCTCTGAAATCAGAAAAAGAAGTGGCCCACTTCCTTCAACTGGCTCTTTTTCCATAAAAAGAATATGGAATCACTAACTGATTAACCAATATGGAATTGATTTTCAGATAAGACATATAGGTTGCAGATGGTGGAACCAAAATGGTGAAGAGAAGTTTTGGAGAGTGCACTCCTTTCGTCCAGAAGCAGAGCTCAATCTTAAAAAATCACAAGTGAGAATGGACATGAACAAGAAACAGAAGAAAGTCCTAATGATAGAATGCTATTATGACTATAAGGAAAAGGAAAATTCCTCCTTAGAAGAGGATGTTGAAAAAGGGCCCATAGGAGAAGTACCAGAAGAAAATGCGCATTTGTCTCAAACCAAAGTCCTCTTAGAAAAGTTCAAAAAGGATTTTAAAAGTCAAGAAGAAAAAAATGTTAAAAGAAATTAGAGGTATACAAGAAAGAGTCACCAACTTGGAAAATGAAACACAAAAATCTTATTAAGAAAACAACTCCTTTTATAGTTCAATTGGACAAATGGAAAAATGCAATTCTTTAAAAAGAGAATCAGTCAAGTAGAAAAAAAGATGCAGAAGTTAACTGAAGAAAATAATCCTTGAAAATTAGAATTGGAGAAGAAAAAGAAATTGAAGCAAACAGAAATGCAAATGAAGAAGCAACGCTTTCTCTCTTTGCAGATGATATGATGGCATACTTAGATAACCCAAGAAAATCATCTACAAACCTTGAAACAATTAACAATTCAGCAGAGTGGCAAGACGTAAAAATAAACTCACATAAATCATTAGCCTTTCTATATATACACAACTAAGTCCAAGAACAAGAGATAGAAAGAGAAATTCCTATTAAAATAACTACAGACAACATTAAATATTTGGGAATCTATCTCCCAAGGCAAACCCAGAAACTGTATGAACACAATTACAATGTACTTCTCACCCAAATAAAGTCAGATCTAAACCATTGGGAAAATGGCAGTTGCTCCTGGTTAGGTTGAGGTAATATAATAAAAATGACAAATCTACTCAAATTAAATTATTCATTCAGTGCCATACCTAGAAATCTATCAAATAACTATTTTGCCAAGCTAGAAAAAATAGTAAGAAAATTCATCTGGAGGAACAGAAGATAAAGAATATCAAGGAAACCGATGAAAACAATAAAGGAAGGTGGCCTAGTTCTATCAGATCTAAAACTCAACTAGAGAGGGGCAATCACCAAAAAAATCAGGTATTGGTTAAGAAATGTAATGGAGTAATGGATCAAAGACACAGTAGTAACTGACTACAGTAATCTACTATTTGACAAACACATGACATTAGCTTCTGGGATAAGAATCACTATTTGATGAAAATTAATGGGAAAACTGAAAAATAGTATGGGAAAAAATGAGACATTGACACACATCTCACTATAAGATCAAAATTGGTTCAGGGTCTAGAAATAAAGTGTGACACTATAGACCAGTTAAAAGACCAAGAAATAACCTGTTAGATATATGGAAAGGGGAGAAATTTATACCAAATAATAAATAGAGTACATTATAAATTACAAAATGAATGATTATAACTACAATCAATACTTTTTTCACCAATAAAACCAATGCTGTCAAAATTAGAAGGAAAACAAAAAAGTTGGGAAACAATTTTCAGAGCTGGGGTTCTGATAAAGGTTTCATTTCTAAAATATGCAAAGAATTACATTAAATTGATAAGGTTACAAGTCATTCACCAATTGAAAAATGGTCAAATGATATGAAGAGAGTTTTCTAATGAAGAAATTGAAGCTATATATTATTATATGATAAAATGATCCAAATCATTACTTATTAGAGCAATGCAAATTAAAACAACAAAGAGATTCCATATCACACCTGTCAGATAATAGGGCAAAAAATAAAAAATGAACAGTGTTGGAGAGGTTGTAGGAAAATTGGGACATCAATATATTGTTGTGAACTGATTCAAACATTCTGGACAGCAATAGGGAACTATGCCCAAAAAAAGCAATCAAACTGATCATACATTGATTTTAGCAATGATTTCAATGAGCATATTAAAAAATAACCCTAACTTATTTTTTTTGTATGGAGAATTGCAAATTAGAGCAATTCTATGGTACTAACTACCTTATCCCTATTGGACTGGCTAATTCAACAGAAAGAGAAAATGACAAGTGTTGGAAGGGATATTGGGAAAATAAGACATACTGTTAGAGGAGTTGTGAAATGATTCAACCATTCTATAAATCACTTTGGAACTATGCCCAAAGGTATATAAAACTATGCCTACCCTTTGATTATAGCAATGCCACTATCAAGCCTACATTCCAGAAACAATGAAAACCAAGAAGGAAAAGGAATTTTATATATATATACATATATATGTATATATATATAAAGATATTTAAAGCAGCTTTTATCTGGTGGCAAGGAACTGGAAATTGAGGTGATGCCCATCAATTGGGAAATGGCTGAACAAATTATGGATTGTGTTTATGATGGAATGCTATTTTGCTATAAGAAATGATGAGCAGGATGATCTCAGTATAATTTGGAAAGACTTAGTAAATATACTATATACAAAATATTAGCAATATTGTATGTTCAGCTGTGAATTGCATAGCTTTTTTGTGACCCAAGACAACTCTGAAGGATTTTTGTTAAAGAACACTTCACACCCAAAGATAGAACTGATGGGGGCCTAAAATAGAGATCAAATCATATTTTTAACTTTATTTTTCTTGAGGTTACCCTTTTCCTGGGGGGAAAAGTAGCATTACGAGCCTCAACATGCTGTTAAGTTAATGTTTTGCATGACTACACATTTTAACCTATAACAAACAGGGAGTGGAGTGGGAATAAGGGAAAATATTTGGAATTCAAAGTTTAAAAAATGAATGTTAAAATTTGTTTATACATCTAACAGAGGAAAATAACATAAAATAAAGTACAAAAAGCCTGCTGGGACAATCGGAAAATAGTCTGGGAAAAACTAGACACAGACCGAGATCTCACACTCTAAACCAAGATAAGGGTGAAATGGGTACAGAATATAGATATAAAAGATGTTACCAGGTGGATTCAAGATGGAGGAGTGAAGGCAGGAAATTTCAGAATCTCTTCTCCAGGCCACTCCAAATGCCTCTATATTATGACTCTAACCAAATTCTAAGTGGCAGAAACCACAGAAAGACTGAGCAAAACCATTTTCTGGCCTAAGACAACTTGGAAGATCTGTGGGAAGGGTCTATTCCACTAGGTTTGGAAAGTGCAACTTCAGATGTGGTGACTGGAATACCAACTCCATCCATCCAAAAACAGCTCTCAGAGTGCCTGGGTTCTGGGGGTTCTTGGGTCCACTGTAACAGGGTGGCTTGTAGACTTCTCAGCCTAGGTATTGTCAAGGACAATTTAGAAGGTCAGTAGGAAAACTACACCACACCAGAGTGAGTGCTGAGCCCAGGTCAATGCAGACCTCAGTGCAGATCAGATGCTGGGAACCAGATACAAACCTGAAGAGTCACCTAGCTGCTTCTTGAGTGGTCAGGATGGTAAAAGCATTAGGGGATATTGAGGGTTCTCTCCACTCTCTCTGGGGGAGGATTCTGTAGCTTTGCAGGTTGCAGCCTGGGACCCCATACTGCCTCAATAGAGTAGGGACCTTCCTCATAGTTTCAGGGAAGAGGGAGTACTTGTAGTTCTCCACAGACCAGAGCATAGGCCAGGAGAGCAGTCAGAGTCTCTCATAAGACTTGGAGGAATTAAAGTACCTGGGGAGGGGGGGCTGAAAACAGTTGCAAAAACATTTAAAAGTTTGAGAAAGTGCTTCCTCTGGAAGCAGAGCCTCACCTTAACAAATAGCTAAAATCAATTCATAGACTGGAGAAATGAGCAAACAACAGAAGAAAAAGGTTCTGACCATAGACAATTACTTTAGCCCCATGGAGGATCAATATACACACTCAGAAGATGACAAGATTCCTTGCAGCAGTATTATATTATCTCTCTAATCCTGGGCTCCATATTTCTATTTTACTAAAAAGATTAAATTATCTTTGGGGTTTATGTCCCCGTAAAACCACAGTTCAAGGATACCTTATAGTATGCAGAATATTGTCAATGAACAAATTTCACTGGCATGAGGCAGTGAAGGCTTTCCCCAAAGTGGATGAACTGGAATGTAGACCACAGGTCTTAGGTGAGTGAAAAAACAGAATAGAGAAACCTCTACAGGGAACATGTAAAGGTTCATGATTCCCTTCAGAGAATACTTCAGACCCTACCAATGAATGTTCATTTAGCTAGCATCATTGATCAAAATTTGAAAGTTTTTTTCATGTTCAATAAAGATGCACCTTATGACTTTGATACTTTATTGTATAATACTGAAAGAATAAAGTATTCAAAAGATACTCAAAATCTTTAGAAGCTAATGGGTTTAGTAATCCAATATTCCATTTTTATATCAGTCTCCTTTGTCCCAATCATCTTCTATTTTCCACTACGGTTATTTTTGTATATGTGAAATCTCCATTCCCAGGTATAGCGCATACAAGAATTTGAATCAAATTCAACTTGTCCACAAAATTCACAATTTTAGATCACAAATCACTTGAACAATGTAGGTTATTGACACAAGAAAGAAAAATTAATTCATACACATAACTCTTGGTCTTGTATTCCTTGCCAGGTTCTTTCTTATAATAGCTCTGTACATTCAATTTCCTCATTTCCAAATTTGAAATTTGCATGGTAATCACTTAGACTGGGAATTCATTAACTACTGTTGAAATAAATCCCATGGGTTACTTGTTTGTTCAGGAAATTAGCAGCATATTATAAAGTCATTATGTGAGAAATGTCTAATGTTTATGGGCTAAGGATTTTTTAAAGAAAAATAAAAAAAATGGTCCTGTCTAGGGAACATTGTTGTATATTAAAATCCTATCACATTTCTGGTGCTATGACATCTCTCAATAGATAAACCTTCCTTTTCCTCAGTCTTTCTAAGATCCAGGAAATTATATCCCATTTTTATAATACAAATAGTTCCCCAAGATCTGAGATCTGGGACTATGTTTCAATGGGAAAAATAATATTGGTAGGCTTAGAGCAGATGAATCATTTCCTTTATTGATGATGCCTATGGATATGGACATGCATGTGTGAGAGTGAATTTATGCAAAAGATAGAAATAAGTGAGTGCAATAAATGACCTGTTTCTTCAACTTCAGGACTAAACCATTGAATTTCATGAGTAAAAGTTAATCTCTGAACTAAACCATCAAAAGAGTATCAGAAAAGTGAGTATGTTATTTGTGTATCTTCATGTTTTTTCTATGCTAAGAGATTGACATAAAGTAGAGAAAATGTAAAAGTATTAATGTAGGAACCTCTTGCAATTGCTATTGTCCAAATGAAATGACAAGCTACCAAATGTTAAGTTAAACAATCTTCATACTATGTATTCAGTTTCTTAGACAAAAAGTGTGAATTCCTCATTTTCCTAAGTCTTCCATGCTTAGAAGATGGGAGACACAAGTAGAAGATAAAGATTAGAAAATAAGTGATTGCCTAGGAGATTTATTTTTTAAAAAGTCTTTTTCATAGAGAGGAGTTAGAGTAGAGAAGTGAGGGATTTGTGTGGGTGGGGATAAGTATAGATAGCTTTTTCTATAAATTTGGTGGAAAATTTGAGAACATATTTTAAGGGAGTAGAAGACTCTTGAGGATTTTTTAAAAAGTAGAATGGGGGAGACTTGAGCATGTTTTTAGCCATGTATGTAAGTTTGAATTTTAATAAGAAATGAAGATTGAAATTTAGTTAGTAAGGGTGCTAAGTGAAAAGCGCCATACTTCAGAGGAAATGGGATCAAGATATTTTATTTTTCCAAAGATGTGATATGAAAGATTTCCAACAATCAGTCACAAGCATACGTATGCTTTTAAATAACATAATTCCTTTCTACCTTCCCTTCCCTTTCCCCTCCCCTCAAGGGTGAACTGTCAGGAGAATATTATCCATATATATTTGTATTAAATATGTTTACAGATTATTCATTTTTGGTATGAGGAATTAGGATTAAGGGAAAGAAGTACATAAGAGAAATATTTTAACAAGTGAATGTATTGCTCATCAGATTCTGACAGTTTTTAATTTTTTTTGTTTTATTTTGTTTTTCTTCTTCTAGAAAGGGATATCATTGTCCATAGCCCATTTAATAGGGCTGTCCTATTTCTCTAAACTGCTGAGATGAGCAGCATCCATTAATGTTGAAGAACTCACAATGTTGTCCTTAATGTGAAGAATTCTCTGGTGGTTCTGCTCCCCTTGCTCAGCATCAGATCCTGTAGTTCATTCCACGCTTCTCTAAAGTGATTGTTTATGGCTTCTTATAGATCAATAGGATTCTATAACATTCATATACCTTAACTTGTTTAACCATTTCCCAATTGACAGATATCCCCTCAATTTCCCATTCTTTGCCACCACAAAGAAAGCTGCTATGAATATTTTGGAACATGTGGGACCTTTCCCACTTTTGATATTTTCTTCTGGGTAGGTCTAGTATTGGAATCCTTGGGTCATAGGTATGATCAGTTTTATTGCTCCTTGGACATAGTTCCATATTGCTCTCTGGAATGGGTAGATCAGTTCACAACTCCAACAGCAATGCATCAAAATCCCAATCTTCCCACAACCTCTCCAACACTGGTCATTTTTCCTTTTTGTCATCTTAACCAATCTGAAAGGTGTGAGGTAATACCTCATAGTTGTTTTATTTATATTTCTCTTATAAATAATGATTTAGAACATTTTTTCATATGATTTTATATAGTTCTAATTTCTTCATTTGAAAACATTCTACTCATTGACCATTTATCAATTAGAGACAAGAGCACTTTAAAGATAAAAAAATAAAGCAACTGTTTGCTTTTCTGCTCAGCTTTATGTTCTAATACACTATAAGATAAGCTTTTTTGCCTCTAACATCTCATCATATCATGGGTTTAACCTGATTTGTTGAAAGTTGCACCAAAAGAATGCAATTTCTGGTAGCAATCCAGAAAGAAATTAATATAATCCTGGTGAAGATTGTAGTCTTCACTAAAGGAGCTAATTGCAAGGGGTTTGACAAATAATTATTTTATTTTTTGGCCAGAGTGACTCATGAAATCATTCATCAAAGTGTAAAAGAGAAGAGATCTATGTCAATAGATGATATGTTCACACCAATGAAATTGTGTATTTTGATATATCAAGGGAGTAAATAGTAATCTCAAAATTATATCTCTCACTCATAAAAATACAGATCAACCGTGAATTTCCAATTAACTTGGAGAATTTTCAGAAGTTGATTTCCAAGTTAAATTTTAATCTTTCAGGTGACTTGTGAGATATCCTCTAGCAATAATTTCTTTCATATTCTCAGTGAATGCAAATTTATTTTAATGTTGGTTTGAACAATATAATTGAAAAGGCAAATCTACCAGTGCAATGTTAGTTAAAAAATAAACTGCATTCTTTTTGCAATGTATGCTTGCTGTATGTATTCCTCAGATTAGTATTGATAATTACTGATGACTATACTCTTTTCCCTTGGGTATCTTCAGTTGGATTTTTCTTATTTTCACATCTCTGCATGGCAGAAATCTGAAGTCAATAATGGGAAATCATATAACAGTGACAGTGTTTATTCTCCTAGGATTGACAGATGATCCACATTAGAATATTGTACTTTTTCTCTTTCTGTTTTTCACTTACATATTAAGTGTTGCTGGTAACTTGACTATCATCCTCCTCACCTTGTTGGACTCCCATCTCAACACTCCCATATATTTCTTCCTTTGGAATTTTTCCCTCCTAGAAATTTCCTATACAACAGTCTGCATTCCTAAATTTCTGGTTACTATTGCAACTGGGGACAAAACTATTACCTATGGTTGTTGTGCTGTGCAGTTATTTCTTGCTTTCCTTCTTGGGGCATCTGAATTTTACCTTCTGGCTGCCATGTCCTATGATCATTATGTTGCCATTTGTAAGCCCCTGCATTACACAACCATCATGAGCCCCAAAGTGTGCACCCAACTTGTTCTTAGTTCTTGTATATCTAGTTTCCTGATCTTCTTCCCAGCTCTTATTTTAGTTTCTGAACTAGATTTGTGTGCCTCCAATGTCATTGACTATTTCTATTGTGATAATCTTCCCATGTTGCACATCTCCTGTACAGACACACAGTTCCTTGAGATCTTCAGTTTTACTTTAGATTTAGTGACACTCTTAGTTACTTTAGCATTAGCCATTGTATCATACACCCATATTGCCCTGACAATTCTGAAAATTCCATGTGCTAGTCAGAGAAAAAAGGCTTTTTACACCTGTTCCTCTCACATGATTGTTCTCTCCCTCTCTTATGGCAGTTGCATTTTTTGTCTACATTAAACCCTCAGCTAATGAGAGAATGTCTTCAAGCAAGGGAATATCCTTACTCAATACTTCAATTGCACCTGTATTAAACCCTTTTATTTATACCCTAAGGAATCAGCAAGTGAGGCAAGCCTTTAAGGTTGCAATCCAGAGAAACATTCTTTGTTCAAACAAATAAAATGTGATTTATATTTGTAAAAAACAAAGAGAAATAATGAATGAAAAGTCAAATGGAAAAAAAGGTCTTGGTTTGCTTTCATGGGTCATGTTTTTCCTGTTATTGATATCTTTGTTCCTATTATTTAATTTCTCCCATTTTATCTCTACTCTTTTTGAAACTGTTTCCTTTGTTTCCTTTTTCTCATGAAGATTTTTTCAAATCATATCTTCTCTGTATTTCTGAAAAACATGGAATTCTGAGCAGTGACATATCCACATTTATCTAAATAATATATCATTTTACCAGTATAAATCATCGCATTATAATCAAGTTCATATATAGTGAAATATGGAGTGGTGATATTTTATGACCTCCAAAGAAATTGTTTTTATTCATTTTCCCTTTCATTATTTAGTTTTTCTTTTATATTTCTATTCTTCTCCAATAATATAAAAGTGAAACTCTACAAATAAAATATCATTATTTATCATAGTAAGATAACAAAAATAAAAATAAAAGTTTTACCCTTTCAGTAGCTCAGCAAAACATAAATCCAGTAAAAGTTTTTCTCTAGTCTTTGCAATTCATTAGTCAGTGAGTAAAATGTTCATATATTTTTATTAAAATATGGAAACCATGGAGAAGTAGATTGGCCATTTTACCAAATAATTCTTTTGCTTTGGAAATAATTCCTGAACTCCATAGCTTTTTGGGGTTTTTTTTAATCTCTAAAAGAAAAATGGCTGTTCTATTTATCTGAAGATATTTGTCGAGCCAACTGGAATTGTGAAAATACATAGAAGGTAAAAAGGGTAAAATTTTTTCATTTACTGAACAAACATGTAAAAGTCCAATTGATAATTCCCAGGATTCAAAGAACTTAAAAATTAAGAGAACAGGTAATCCTACCCATTTCAATTACTTCATCTGAATTTCTGCATGAGTGACTCTGTGGAAATCCGAACATCTTCCCTAGAGAGGGGATAAGAAAACTTATGATTCCAAAGGAAGTTTAAAAAGAGGTTATTTTTAAAATAGCTGGTTGGAAATAGGCATATGTATTTATGGCATTCAATCCTGCATTAACTTTGATATGGTCCCCAGATGACAGGGGTATGAAAGCTCTAAAATAACTTTCTCACATTCTTTTCTTAAATAGGGAACGTTTAATTTCTAACCATGGAATATTCCAATATTTTTAAGGAATTCCAGTATGGAGATCAGTGGAGTAATATGTTATCTATTACTGCTCCTCACATATTTATGTTTTGAGATCCTTGAACTTATAACTGACTGAGGGGAATGAGAGTTTAGTACTATAATATTCATTGATTTATTCAGGGTTAACTAGTAAAATGCTTGGGAAAGGGTATTATTTAAGAAAGCCTGGTAATATGAGATGATTTAGTCTCATAGACTTTATGAAGATATAATTGAACAATAAAGGAACTACTTTATTCCATGAGTAAAGATCTTTACAAGGTAGAAAGACTTTATTTATTTATTTATACTACTTTGTAATAAATGTATTTATGCTAGCAAAGGTACACTGAAGTTCTAATAGCTTAAAACTGCACTAAGATTTTTGGGATACCTTACATATCTTAAAGTTATCACTACTAAATTCTTAGGAATGAGGAAGAACAGTACTTGCAATAAGAGAATTCTAGGTAAAATGCATAAAAAAAGAGGGGCATAGAATTATTGTGAACAAACATTTTAGTAAGTATTGGAATAGCATTGGAAAGTAAGCAATGTAATAGTATCAGACATTACAAGATTTTTGAACCCTGAAACAGGATAAAAACAAAAAAAATGAGATAGTTCTGGCTTTAAAGGAGTTTTCTCTGCATTGAAAAGATAACACACATAAGAGAGTTCAACTTCAAATTAGATGAGAAGGCACAGTATGCTTAAGGGTGAAGTAGTGGAGTCAATGGGAAGGCCCAAGAGATCTTCAAGGTGGTTAGAAGGTCAACTTCAACTTCCATTGAACTCTATTTGTTCAGTATTATATTATTTGGGAAATAAAACACAGGACATTTTTCCTTAAGATGTTTCAATATAGTTGCAAACAATAGAAACGAAAATAATTTTAATACTTGTAAATGGATTCATTGTAGAGTGTTGTGTGAACCACATTCAAGAAATTAGAATTTAAATGATTAAAGCATCATTGTTAGACCAGGGTAGTGAGAATCATGCTAGTTTTAAGAATTGGTCTTATTCATTATCCTAGAAATTGCCCCAATTTCTCCAGTCTGAGCACAATGCCCAGAAGACTGTCCTTAAAATTTTGCTTAAAAGTTGAAGCCTTGCCTCAGACACATACTACCTGTGTTATCCTGTCAAGTCAATTAAATTTGAAGTCAGGGATGTGCTGGTAAATATTTTAAAATTCACTGTTCCTTCTACATCTCTAAAATGCACACATGACACACTTTAAACTTTAATATGAAAGAACATTTTTAATATAACTTTCTTCTGATTTTTTTATGTTTTTCAATTTCTAATGTATAAATAAATACTCACAATAAAAGTTTTATACTCTTCTGTCTTTATCCTAGTTCTCCAGCTTCAACATAGTTTTCTCTTAGTCTTTTAGCATGTTTATATGAGACAGAAGATGGCCTAGTTTACTATTATAATATTATCAATCTGGGAGAAATTAATTAACAACATTTTCAAGGTCAAAAAGGTAATCATGACCTGGGACTGAATTTGTATTAATCCTAAGTTCTTTTCAGAGGAAAATTTAGGATCCCAACAAGTATGGATGATGAGGGACATATAAACATTGCATTACATTGATGTTTCCTTTAGAGCAAATCCACAAAAACTTAGGTATGGATTGCATTTACATGATGTGGAAGCTTTTTATCATTCTTTGATTATAAGGAAGATGTATGAGGAACCTCTAGTATTGGTTATACAAAAGAGATAAAAATCTTGATCTTGGCAGATTCTACTAAGGTGAAGGAGAAGAGAATGATCTAATCATTTATACTAAATTTAGACCTTCAGAAACAGTTGCCCAATTATGTTTCCACTTTAAATAATGGCTATAGGAGTCTAGGCTTTTTGTAGGACAGGTGGTAAAGTGGAGGAGTTGCTACCACTCCTGAGTTACCCTGAACATTGCTAGGTTGATAAATATTATTGGGGGGGAATGAATATGTCTTAAACACAAGGATTGGTCCCCTCAGTACTGTGGAAACCAAACTGGAAGCAGGGTCAATAGGTATAGAGACACTGCTATTTCCATTACTCTTGAGTTCAAAATCCTAGGTTCTCAATATCAGAGTCTGAAGAGTAGTACTGGTCAAGGTGGTAGTGTTGGTCTGGCTTGCCTGACACTTGAGAACTTTTATTCCCTTAACTTGCCTTGCTTATTTAGTCATAGTTACCCTATAGTAGGCATTTGATCTGCAATTAGAGGGAATGGCTTATTTCTTCCCTATATTTATAATTTCCATGATAGCTGCAGGGTTTGTGGGACAAAGTAAGGCTGATGGTTTGGCATATGTAATCACTCTCAGAGTTTTTGAATTGATAGTCATAACTCTTGTCTAATGTAATGACCACCAACCTACTTCTAATGGCCTATATTGTGTCAAATAATGCCAACAGACAGAAACAAAAAACTATTTCCTAGGGATTATTAAGCTATAAACAGAAAACTAAAGACCTTAGGGTCAATAGTTGTGCCTTTTTTATCATGTTGCATTCATGATAAAGCTTTGAAAGAGAAAGGATATAGGAATTGAATAACTGTAAGTTCTACATCCTGGGAAAATTATGATAGAGGATATTTTCTCTGATCCCCATGACCTACAAAACCTTTCTATACCAGATATTATGGTCCAAAGATAGAATAAATTCCTGTATCTCCATTATGTAGAATCCAAAAAGAGATTTAATAAAACCATGATTCATACTGACTTTGCAGTCACTCAATACCCTTTCCCCTCTTCTTGTACTACCATTTGCATGGCTCCACTAACAGACCCAAGGGCAAAACACATAATTTGGGGTTCAGAACAAAACTCAATCCAATAGCTCAATATTTCCTCTCTCTCCTCAGTACTATGAAGAAAGTATTAATTGTTTGCAGAATTTGCTTGAGAATAAAAGCCAGCCAATTGAGTATCTGGTTTAGAAACAAAAACCTATCAGAGAGCGCAACCCCATGATACCAGCAATGCAAGGTTCTAAATTTGCAATGCCAGGATTGAAAACCCTGTAGCATTAGTGTGGCATTCTCAGAAATGCCAGGACAGAGAATTAAGAGAGGGAGCAAAATAGGGCATCAGGTCAAGACACTCTATATTTGTGTTTGAGTACAGTAAGTCTACAATACTACTCAAAGTCAAAGGAAAGAGCATAGCCTCTCACTTGTCCCAGTTCTAATGAGTACAAAGTCACTTGGAACAGGGACTTAGGCTCATGAACTACCTGTGAATGTAAATTCACATGCAAATTGTGAATTCTTGTGAAATATGAGTTGTACAGCATGGAAGAATCTGATGATGCTTTGAAATATATCTCCTAAAAAATAATCAGAAAGTGAATAGGGGGAGCTCAGGTAGATATGGAAATTTTTTTGATAGAATACAATATTCATTGCTATTTAAAACTCTAGAAATCATAGTAATAAATTGAATGTTCATTAAAATAATATGTGGTATCTATGACTATGAACAAGATTACCTGGAAAGGGAATAAATTCAAAGCTTACCATTATTATTCAACATTTTTTATAAATGCTAATTATAGCTATAAGAAAAAGTAATTAAATATATTAGATTGGCAATATGGGAAAAAAACTCTAATTCTTTGAAAATGAGAATGGTATACTTAGGGAACTCTAGAAAATCAACTACAATGACTTGAAATAATAAACAACTTCAGCAAAGTCCAGGATACAAAATAAACCCATGTAAATTATCATCATTTCTATATATTACTAATAAAGGTCCTCAGGAAGAGATGGAAAGAAAACTCTCATGTAAAATAAGTGGAGGCAACATAAAATACTTGGTATTCTACCTGCTAAGACAAACCCAAGAACTATGTGAACTAAGTGCAAAGCGTTTTCTACACAAATAAAGTCAGTTCCAAACAATTTGAGAAACAATAATTCCTCATGATAAGCTCACTGAAACAAAAAAAGGTTTAATTGCACCTAAATTAATCTATTTATTCAGTGATAAACCTATAAAATTACCAAAATATTTTCTAGAGTCAGAAAACATAATAAAATTCATCTGAATAAAAAAAGGTTGAGTATCAAGGGAATCAATGAAAAAAATTGTGAAGGTAGTTTAATACTCAAACTGTTATAAAGCTGACATCATCACAACAAACTCATTCTTGTCAAGAAACAGTGTGGTGAATAAGTGGAATAGATTAAATTCATAATACACAGTAGTAAATGACAAAGTAGTAAAAGTATTAGAAAAAGTAAAAATTCAAGAGGGTAAATAAATCAATTTTTGATGAAAAATTTTGGGAAAACTGGAAACTCATTTGGCAGAAACAAATTATAGAACATCTCCTATCCTATGCTGAGATAAAGTCAAAATGGGTATATGATTTAAACTCAAAAGTAACATCATAAGCAAATTACAGTGCATGAAATATTTTATCTGCCAACTATTTAGATAAGGAGAGAACTTATGTCCAAATAAGAGATGCAGTGCATATTGGGATATAAAATAAATGGATTTTGATGACATGAAATGAAAAAAATTAGGTTTTCTAGGTGTTTTTTTACAAGGCAATGGGGTTTAGTGGCTTGGCCAAGGACACACAGCTAAGTAATTATCAAGTGTCTGAGGCTGTATTTGAACTCTGCTACTCTTGACTCCAGGGCGGGTGCTCTATAACACTGCACCACCTAGCTGCCCCTCCCCAAAGGTTTTGCACAAACAAAAGGAGCCAAGATTAGAAGGGAAGGAGGAAACTGAGAAAAAAAAAAACTTGCTGGAAGTTTCTCTGTTAAAGGTTTCATTTCTCAATTATGTAGGTAGATTTACAAGTGTAAAAGTCATCTATCAACTGATAAATCACAAAGAATATAAATAGACAGTTTTCAGATGAACAAATCAAGTTTTTTCATAGTCATGAGAAAAATGTTCTAAATCATTATTGATTACAGAAAAGTAAAGTAAAATATCTCTTAAGTATATATTACCCCCATGCCTATCATATTTGTTAAAATCACAGAAAAGGAAAGGAAAAGGACAAATATATGGAAAAGTAGTGACACATGCATTTTGGTGGCAATGTGAATTGATCCAGTGATTCTGTAGAGCAAAAAGATAACAATGCATACCCTTTGATCTAACAGCATTCAGCCTACATTCCAAAGAGATTTTGAAAAAAGAATAGAAATATATGTACTAAGATATTTATTGTGGCTCATTTTGTGGGGATTAAGATTTTTGTGGGAAAATTGAGGAGATGCCCATCAAGTGGGGAATGGTTAATAATTTTTTAAAAATATGATGGTGATGCAAGATTGTTATAGTAAGAGAAAAGATTTAATAGGATGCTTTCAGGAAAAAATCTCTGGGAAGATGTTTATAAACTGATGTAAAGTGAAGTAAACAGAATCAGGAGAACATGGAACAGAGTAACAGTGACCAACTGCCATAGTTATTCTTAACAATACAATGATCTCAAATAATTCCAAAAAACTTACGATGATAAGTTCATGTTCAGAATAAGAAATGGTAGAGTAAGAATACAGATTGAAACATACTTTTTAACTTCATTATTCTTGTTTTTCTGGACTGCATTTTCTTTTGCAACAGGTAATATGGAAATATTTTGCATTGGTGACCTCAGGAAAATGAGGAGGAAAGCTTGGAAGTCAAAAAATGTAAAAAAGAATAACAAATCATTTACATAAAATAAAAATTAAATGTTAAAAAAATAAAATCCAGGAGCGCTGTGGTTAAAAAAATTGAGGCAGGCAAAGGTAACTTTTGATACTATGTTCAACAGGCAAAAAAGATCTCATTTTCTCACATGAACTTCTTCACATACTCTCATCAGTGTTTTGAATTTCTAAAAACCCATACTGTCATAGGGGAGGGAGTAAATGTAAAAGGCCAAATTTAAAACTTAACTTTAGAATTTTTGTTCGGTTTTGTTTTATTATTTTATCTTGTTTTCAGGGTTTTTGCAAGTAAATTTTTAAAAAGACATACCTGTCTAGGATACCAAGAGGATTTTTTTTAAATGAGTTCATACCTTTCATTGTCAGTAAGGGTGGAAAAAGACTACTCAAACTTAAGAGTTAAAAAATGAAGGTTAATGATGAATATAAATAATACATCATGTTTTAATTTTTAAGTTTTGTGTTGCAGTTTTAATTTTTTTAAAGAAAATCAGGACAAAAAAGGAAGTCATAATGAAGCATGCAACTTTGTTTTAATATATATATATATATATATATATATATATATATATATATATATATATATATATATATATATATATATATATACCTATTCTAATATAAATGATTTCTGACTAAAATTTTGCACTTGCTCAAACATACAAAGGGTTTAAAATTGTATTATTATAAAACATGGCATAAAATTTTGCTTATTTACTTTTAATAACTGTTCATAAGCTAAATCTCTAGTGGAGAGGAGTTTATTGTACTCTAAGTCACAAGTATGTTCTAATGCATGAAACCAATCTACATAGTAAGGTAATAATATAGGGTTATGAAGTCTAAGGTAAGAGATGAGGCACAACAAGCTCTCAGCTTCTAAATTTGCTCACTTTCTGCTTTCATAATGATTTTTACAAAAGAAAACAAAATATCTCACCTCAGGACAACTAGGTGGGGCAGTAGATACAGGACTGACCCTAGAATCAGGAGGAGCAGAGTTCAAATTTGACTTCAGACACTTAATAATTACCTAGCTATGTGATCTTGGACAAGTCATTTAACCCCACTACTTGGCAAAATAATAATAATAATAATCCCAACTGAATTAGAATGTCTTATTTCCTTCCTTTACTGATCACTGCACCTTGACTGGCTTCTAACTGCTCCCTTCTTTTCCTCTGATATAGGTACAAATGCATATTAGAATTGCATTCAATCTCCCTTCAAGTTGTTGCTTTGATGACCTAAATCAGGAAGGGATTTTTATCTTTGAGCAATAACACCTAGGTCTCTTGCTTTATCTCAACCCTGCAATATCCAAACTTCTGACATGTAGTTGTTATCGAATTATCATACAGAAAAAAAGGATAATTTAAGAACATATGAACTCAAGGCAATTGAAGAATCAGTCTGATTACTGTCCTTTATCCTGATAAATTCCATAATTTGTTGAAAGTCTATTACTTTTTAAATTTAAATGTTACATCTAATAATATTTGTAGCATTATATTTGCAATTCTTTATGGAAGTCAACTCTTAATTTAAAAAATAAAATAAAATAAATGGAGAAAAACCACAGCAAAGCTGACAACAGTCTGACATTATATGCAATGCCTCATTCCCATAATACCCAACCTTAAAAAAAAGAACAAAAAAAAGAACCAAGTATATTCTTATATTTCTTCTCGTTGGATCATTATAATGGGTCATTATAAGGTTACAACATTCACTTGAAATTCTTTTGCTGTTGTTCTTTATAATTGCATTTCAGTCAATGTGCATGTTCTTTTCCCAATTTTTTTGTTCATTTCAATTCATATAAGTCCCATGTTTTTCTATATTCTTTATGTTAATTTTTTAAAATAATTCTTCATTTTCAAGTACCTTATTTTGCTTAATAATTCCTCAAATAGTGGTCATCAATTTTGCTTCTAGTACATTGTTCCTTTAAAAAGTACTACTACAAGTATTCTGATTAAGAGGCAGTCTTTCTTTTATCTTGGATCTCCTTGGGAGGTCTTGTGTAACAGTGAGACCTCTTCATCAAAGTGTAGGAATACTTTATTGATTTCTTTATCCTGTTTCTAAATTTCTTTTAGAAATGACTAGTAAATAAATAAAATATAAAAAAATTGCTTAGATCAATTCAAAGCTTCAACAATAGTGTATGATAGTGTGCCTACCTTTCAATAAACCCTTGGACATTAACTATTTCATCTTTGTTGAAGTGCCGGTTGAAGTTAAAGATCAGAAGCTGTTTTAATATGCATTTTTAAAATTTTTGATAATTAGGATCAATCTTTCATTCGGTTTTTAGCATTTTGTGATTTTTCTTACATTCTTACCTTTTTGTTTCCCTAGTACTTAGAAGAATGTCTAGCATATAGTAGTTTCTTAATAAATGTTTAATGATTAATTGATTGCAAACTGATTCTTTCCTTTCTTGTACCTTTCATCTATTGGACTTGGCATTTCCTCATTTATTCTTGGATAAACTACTCTTGCAAAGGAGACCCTTATCAAATAGAGTTTATTTGGATAGTAGACTATTGCCAAAGATATTTGACATGAAGGATTTTCCCCATTTAACTACTTTCCTTTTTATCCTAGTGGCATTTATTAAAAAGTTTTCCATTTCATGTAATCTCATCTTTGTCTCTTAGAAATGATAGTTTCCTTCCAAGTTCTGCCCAAGAATTGCTTTGTACTCTCTAAAGATCCCAGAAACTGATTTCATCTTATTTTAAATGAACTATTGGCCACAGCTGTAGAAGTTAAAGGTTCATCAGGGCTTATCCTCAGTTTGAACCAAATGACTTAGTTACTTAAGATAAAATAGTCCATAGACTTTGGAAGGTTCTCCCTGTCTAGTCCCACAAGAAGATTGATTTGATTTAGAGAGATTAGTTGCACTCAGATGAGAACTCCTTCATTTTCTATGGCTAAGAATACATATTTTGATTTAACAAACATACTATTCTTTTGATATTACCAATTGTATTTTATGGATAATCACCTTTATTTTCTTTCTTTCAAATATTGTTGCTTTAAATAATATTTATTTTCTGAATATTTCCCTAAAAATCCATATAGTAGAAGACTCATATAATACTTGGGAAAGTTTGCTATGCCTCTTGAAATTTTGGGACCCCAACTACAAGAACCCAATTTGGTGAGCAATTTAGTGATTTCTAAAATATTCCAATGATCATAATCTCAATATTAATTATTTTTCATGCAATTTACTTTGCTATTTATTTTCTATATACACTACAATTGTTTATATTCTTATATTTTTTCCTCAAATAGAAGATAAGCTCCCTGAAGTTGAGGGAAGAATCATTACTTAATGATCTTTTGAATATGCAGGACATAGATATATTTTTAGACAAAGAAAGATGAAAAATTCTTCATAGTATGAGGATGGTAGAATGGACAATTTGCTAAGGAAGTTGGAATTGAATGAGATCACTTGTGTATGCTAGTTTTGACAACAAGGGCCAGTTATTTACATATGACAGGAGTGAAAGAATCATTACAGAAAACACTTAATTGATGTGAAATGAGGAAGAAGGGAAGAGTGAAGTTTTCCTAATTTTTCACAGATAAAAGATATATGATTCCCAGCCAAGAAAATGTTAGAGAGATAGACATGGTGTTTTTGAGGAGGACTGAAAAGCTTTGGAAAAGTAAATGTGCTGAATGGCATAATCAGTTGCTGATGTGTGAAAGGATTGCCTTAATACAGTAAAGACCCTGTTGAGATTATGCAAATTTTTTTGGTGATGCAGTGAGAGTTTCATGATTTTCTCCACCTTTTTTAGCAATTTTTGACTTTGAGTAAAGGAAGTAGATGATGATACTAATTCTAAGCTGAGAACATGATCAGCAATAGGATAAAGTGACAAAGGACTCTAGAGAAGAGGTTAGTAAGAGTTGACCTGGTTCATCAAGGGATCAAGATGAGGATGAGAGGAAAATGTGTTTAATCAGTGCAAGGATGAGGTTATATTGGATGGGAGAGAGACTTTTGACAAGGGGAATAAGGAATTAGGAAGGTATTAGAATTAAATCTAGTAGGTGGTAAAGGCCTGAACTGATTGATACGTGAGAATAGATAAATACATGTGACCAAGGTTGTGTGTAGAAAAGGATTGAGCTCGGAAAGAAGGACACCACTTCATCAGAGACTAAATTAAAAGAGAAAGCTGTGGGAAATAATTCCAAGAGGTTTTGAAATGAAGAAAAGGGGGGAAGTAAAATATGATACAAAGTTCTCAGATGAGTGAGTATTGAGCAGAGGAGTTGGGGAAGTGAGATAGAGAGCCAGATAGAAAGGAATAAAAGAAGTCATTTGCTACAGTGAAGATCAGAGTATAGAAGTTTGTAATGACTACATAGATTTGAGAAACTTTCTCCACTTGTATTCAACAGCAGTTAAGTGAAAGAAGTGTTTGCAGTGATCCAGAATTGAAATCTGGTAAAGCTTGAGCAATAATCACACAAACAGATAAAAGAATAAGAGTCAGATATTTTCCCACATCTCAAACCCAAACCCAAACCCAAAATAAAGTTAAATGGGTATAATATTTAGATATAAAGTACAACAGCATAGAAAAATTAATAGACCAAGAAATACTCTATCTGTCAGATCTATGGAAAAGGGAGAAATTTATGACCCAGCAAGAAATGGAGTACATTATATATTGCAAAATGAATGATTTTGACCATATTAATTAAAAAGTACTTGCATTAAAAAATCAATGATGTCAAAATTAGAAGGAAAACAGAAAACTGGGAAAAGATTTTCATAGCTGGAGTTCTGATAAAGTAAATATTTATTTTCTAAGATACATAGAGAATTGAATCAAATTTATAAGTTTGCAAGTCATTCTCCAATTGCTAAATGGTAAAAGAATATGAATATATTGTTTTCAAATGAAGAAATTAAAGCTATATATAATCATACAGAAAAATGCTCCAAATCATTATTGATTAGAGAAATGCAAATTAAACAACAATCTGACATCTATCAGATTGGCTAAGATAACAAAAAAGGGGAAATGATCAATGTTGGAGAGGCTGTGAAAAGATTGGGTCATTAATGCATTGCTTGTGGAGTTGGGAGCAGATCCAACCATTCTGGAACTATGCCCAAAGAGCAATTCCAGTACTAGTTCTATATACAGAAGAAATCATAAAAAATGGGAAAAGTCCCACATGTTCCAAAATATTCATACTAACTCTTTTTTATAGAAATTGAGGGGATGCCCATCAATTGAGGAATGTTGAGCAAATTATTTTCTATGAATGTTATGGAATACTATTATTCTGTAAGAAACTATAAATGGTTGAACTCTAGAGAAGCATGGATTACAGGATTACAGATTACAGGATCTGATACTGAGTGAAGGGAGCAGAACCAAAAGAACAGTGTACACATTAACAACATTATGACTTGATCACTCTTGATGTATGTAGCCCTTCTCATCAGTTCAGAGAACTAGGACAATCCTATTAGAGCAACTATGGATAATGCTATCCCTATCCAGAGGACGAAAAATAAAACAAAACAAAAAACCCTTTATAATCTGATGAACACTATATTCATTTTTTTTAAATTATCCTATAGATTTCTTTCCCTTAATCCTTATTCCTCATACTGAAAATGACTAATCTGTAAATATGTTTACCACAAATGTGTATATACAATATTCAACTGACTGGCACTGGAAGGAGGGTGTAGGAAGGGATGATGAGAGGAAATTATTTAACTTAAAATATACATATGCATATGCATATAGATGACTGTTGAAAAATTTTCATATCATATATTTGGAAAAATAAAAGATCAATTTTTTAAAAAATTCAAGCATTCTGATACTTAATCCATCCCAACAAATTGTCTATCCTTGTTTCTGCAAATGGTGTTTCCCAAGACTTTGGAAATGTTGAGAGTGATGTAAGAACAGAGTTAGCAGGAACTATGGTTTGTTGATACTTTTTTTGCAAGCTATATATATATATATATATATATATATATATATATATATATATGTATACATATATATACATATTATTGTGTAATATAAATGTACAGAATTTTGTGTAAAATAAGCACACATATTGTGTCTATTCTATTGTGTAAGATAAACACATAAACTGATTTTTTCTTGCATTGCATCATGAGATCATAGCTTAAAAGGAAATACGTCGATCTAAAAGTAATTAAGGAAAAAAAAGAAAAGCCTCTCCTGGGATGCACTCAAAATAATATGATGGTTAGTAGCAATTCTTTTTTTCCAGAGTGATTAAAATGTTTTTTTATTAAGATATCTTAACAAAATGGCACACCTCTCATGATGGGAAAGAGGGGAGGGGGAAATCCCAAAACGAAAGCTCTTTTATGCAATTTGAAAGATTTTGTTCCGGCCCTTTCATGCCAATCATAGCTTGGAGACACAAGTCTAATTGATACATTGGTTCCTATATATCCCCCCCTTATCATACTAATGAGCAAAAACAGCTAGATCTCCTTCAGCATATGCAAAGGAGGTCAATTCTCTAGGTTAAGTTAAAAGCAGGTGGGTCAATCTCATCAGTTGTTGATCAGATTTGAGGTCACCTGTCCATGAGGCAGCAATAGGCAGAGCCCAGTCTTTGGGGTGGGTGGTTTTTTGTTTGAGGGGATGGGGTTTTGCTTTCCAGGTGAGACATTATCCAAATGTCATTTTGGGGACATCAAGTCAAAAGGGTCCAACCTCAGGCTATACTAAGAAGCCACACTTCGGCTGTACATATCTGTCACATTGACATCTTTTACCCATTGGTTCCAAGAACATGACATTTATCTCATAGCATTTCCTTTTGTTGATCATCCTGGTATCTGACAAAAGAGAAAATTAAAAGTCCTGTGATCTAAAATAGTTATTTTACCCAGTTAGAACTTCCAGTGAATACAATTCACTAAATTCCAGTTATAGTCTTAATGGAGTTCCAATTCATGAAAACCCTACCTAAACCTCTGAGTGTCCTCCCTGGATCTTTGCTTAAAACTAGATATCCTAACTATGACTGTTCCTACAGCCTTCATCTCCTGCCTCTTACTAGAAATATCTCTTTGTCTGAAATCATATCCACTCTATCTCTAAGTAAAGAAGGTGTATCAGATTCCCCCTTTCTAGAGAACCCTCTTTCTACCCTATTGCACTTTACAGCAATTAAACATCTCCTTTGTTTAGGAGATTACATGAAAAAATCTCAAATTATCTTGTATTTATCTTTCTCATATTACATAGGTGCTTTTCAGAGTTCTATCCACTTCACCACCTGGTTACTTATCTCTCAAGGTAGGTGCTATAATTATCCTCATTTTATAGATGAGAAAACAATAATTATCTGAGGCTGAATTTGAATTTAGGTCTTCCAGAATCTTGGCCTGGTTTAGAATCCCACTATAAAACCTAGCAGTTCTAAATAGTTCAAAATAATAATAACAATAATAGCTAAAACTTATAAAATAACTTCCATGTGCCAACTATAATCTAATTTGATTTTCATGAAAACCTGTGCTATAGGTGCCCATTGTATTGTTTGCAAAACCCAAACCCAGGTCTTAAGGAAATATTGGCAGTTGCACAAAGACTCTCAGTCATAGAGGAGAGCAAAAACAAAGCAAGAAAATCTATTTATCCAACTGGATAGTAAACAGATTGGAATAAATTAAAATTCTTGAAAATTCATTTTGCTATTATTTTTTCTAATCAGTAAAATATTTTTTATAATTTAATTGGGATGGCATTCAGTATATAAATTGGTGTAGGTTAATTTGTCATATCTACTTTCTTTGTGCTACCTACCCAAGAACAATTAATATTTTCTTTGAAACTGATTTTATTTAAATAAAAAAGTATTTTTTTATTTTGTTTATAAAGCTCCTGGATTTGTTTTGGCAGGTGTACTCCCAGTTATTTTATACTGTCTAGCATTATTTTAATTGGGGTATCTCCTACTATCTCTTCTAGTAGGGTTTTGTTTTTTTATATATAGGAATGCTCATGATTTGAATAGATTTACTTTATATGATTCTAGTTTTCTAAAACTGATAACTTTTTTTAGCTGAGGCTTGGAATTTCCCAAGTATATCTTCTTATCATCTTTAATAAGATTTATTTCATTACCTCTTTCCTTAATCTGATTCCTTCTATTTATTTGTCTATTCTTACTACTATTGCTAGAATTTGAAATACAATATTAAATAATATTGGTGACAGTAAGCATCCTTGTTTCAAGTATGATCTTACTGGAAAGTTTTCTAGCTTATCACCATTACAAATAATTCTTGTTCAGTTCCTGCCATTATGACAGAGTCAAGCTAGGTATTGTCTTAATATCTCCTGACTTTTCTTCAATGAGCTAAATGTCTTAATGTGGATCCACAGATTCTAGGGAAGAAGATAGGAGAAGAAAATCTATGAACAAAGTTTGTCACATGGGAGTGTGGGCAAGCCAGGGTCACAGAGCAGAGAGCCAGACAGGGTAAGACACAAGGACTAACCTGAGAACAGTGACAGAAGTGTTTACTTTATGTGCCAGAGCAGGGAGATTTCCAGTGTGGAAGCCTTTACTGTGTGGGGCAAAAGAGCTCCAGTATAGCATCTGAGAGAGCTCTAGCATTATAGCTAGACATCAATCTGGTCAGTTCCACTGCTCTTGAAGACAAGGGAAAGGAGCCTACACATTTTCATCAAAGTCCCCTGGTTTCCAGTTGAGTCCCCTTCCCCCACCATGGGAGAAAGAGATTGTCCCCTTCACAAACACAGTAATAGCCCCACTATATTCCAGACTCAGTTGTGGGCAGCAATTCTCCCCCAAGTGCTGATTGAGGATGAAGTTGGTTAATGATCTAGCCTGAGGACACAACCCACATTGTTCCAGGACAGCCCAGATCCTGCTGCCCTGCTCCCCCTCGCTCCACAGTCCTAGGGAGTAGGTCATTGATCAAGGACATAGATACTCCAGAGAAAGTGTCTAGCACCCCTTTCTGGCTGGTCCACCTGGAGTTATTATGTCCAGTGAGCAAAATCTCTAGGGATCTCAACACCAAAAGTCTGTAAACCATCTCCCCCCGACAAAAACAAGATCCTAGGGAAATGAAGAAAGTCCAATGAAAGCCGAGTCTCTTGAATGCTTCCTCAAAGACAAGGATCCTAACTCAGTGAGAACAGAACTATAGAGGAGAATATATATTTGATTACAGCCCAGAAATACTTCTTAGAAGAGATTGGGAAGGAATTTAAAAATCCATTGGAAAAATTGGGAAAAGAACTAGAAGAGAAAAGTAACATTTTCTGGGAGAAAATTATCATCATGTAACAAGAAAACAAAAAATACAATTTAACAAGCACAGAAAGAAAATAATTCTCTCAAAACTACAATTGGGCAAATGGAAAACTCCTTCAAAAAATAGAATTGATCAATTGGAAAAAAAGAGGTACAAGAGGTAGATGAAGAAAATTCTCCTCTAAAAAAAGATTGGAATCTGTGGAAACTAATGACTTAATGAGACAACAAGAATCTGTTAAACAGAACCCAAACAATGAAAAAATACAAGAAATTGTAAAATACCTCATCAAAAATGACCTGGAGAAGAAATCTAGGAGAGACATTTAACAATCATTGGGTTTCCTGAAAACACCGAGGAGAAAAAAAAAAGCCTGAGTTCCATACTTCAGGATACAGTGGAGGAGAATTGTCCTGATATCATGGAGCCAGAGGGCAAAATAGTTATTGAAAGAATACATCGATCCCTTCTTGAAAGGGATCACAAAAGGAAAACACTAAGGAATTTTATGACCAAACTGCAGAACTATCAGATAAAAGAGAAAATCCTGTTAGCTGCCAGAAAGAAACAATTTGAAAACCAAGGAGCCACAATAAGGATTACACAGGTCCTGGTTGCATCAACATTTAGGGATTGAAGGATCAGGAATATGATATTATGAAGAACAAGGGAGCTTGCAGTGCAGCCAAGAATTTACTATCTGGCAAAACTGACTTTTCTCTTCTGTGGGAAAAGATAGACTAATGAAATAGGAGACTTCCACCTTTTCCTGATGAAAAAAACAGAGATAAATAGAAAATTTGGACTTCAAACAGGAGACTCAAGAGATATTTGAAAAGATGATGAAGGGAAAAGGGGAAAAAAACCTGTGATCCAGTAAGATGAAACTGGCTATATCCCACCTGGGAGAAAGATTCTCATAACCCTTGAGAATTGTAATTCTATTTGAGAGAATAAACTTAGTGAGAAGTAATGGATATGCATGACTTGTCTGTAACCCTGATAGAACAACTTTAAAATAATATCTCCTTAAAATGGGGGGATGGTAAAGAGATGAGAGGATGGAGAATGAATGATGTAAACTGCATCACATGAAGAGGGATAAAGCAGCTATTGCAATATGGGGGAAGAAGGGAAGAGGTGATAACTGCCTGGATCTTACTCTCATCAGCTTTAGCCCAAAGGATCAACATACACATGCTCAATTAAGTTTAGAAAATTATCTTCCCTTTCAAATATTGAAAGGGGAAAGGGGGAAGGGGAGGAAAATAGTAACTGACAGAAGGAAGAGAAGGAAGGAGGGACAATGAGAAAGGGGAATGAAAAGGGAGGGGTTGGATATAAGGGGAAAACACATTGAAGGAGGTGGTATTCACAAGTAAAATGCTGGGAAATACAAATAAGGAGGAAAAGGGGGGGGGAATGTAGGAAGACAGCATGGAGAGAAATAAAGAGTTAATTATTATAATTTTGATTGTGAATAGCATGAACTCACCCATAAAAGGTAAGTGAATAGTAGAGGAGATTAAAAACCAGAATCCTGAAATATGCTGTTTACAGGAAACTCAGTTGAAGCAGAGAGATACATACACAGTAAAAGTAAATGGTTGAAGCAGAATATAGTATGCTTCAAATGAAGGGAAAATAGCATCCAAATTCTTAGAGAGGAAGCTGAAAGAACTACAGGAAGACAAAGACAGCAAAACTCTACTAGTGGGAGACCTCAACATCCTGCTCTCAGATTGAGATAAATAGAATCATAAAATAATCAAGAAAGAAGTTAAGAAGGTAAATAGATTGTTAGAAAATCTAGATATGATAGACTTATGGAAGAAAGATATAGAAAGGAATATACCTTTTTCTCTGTAGTACATGGCAATTATACAAAAATTGACCATGTGCTAGGGCATAAAAACCTAATAATAAATTACAGAAAGGCAGAAATAGTGAATGCACCTTCCTCAGATCACAATCCAATAAAAATCATGTGCAATATTGCACCAGGGAGATATAGACCAAGAACTAATTGAAAACTGAATAGCCTCATTTTAAAGAATGAGTGGATAAAACAACAAATTATAGAAAGAATTAATTATTTTATCTCAGATAATGACAATAATGAAGCAACATACTAAAACCTATGGGATTCACTCAAAGTGGCTATCAGGGGATATATTATATCTTTAAATACTTACATGAATAAATCAGAGAAAGAGGAAAACAATGAACTAAATATGCAACTAAAATGAGAAAGAGCAAATTAAAACACCCAATTAAATACCAAATTAGAGATTCTAAAAATTAAAGGACAAATTAATAAAATCAAAAGCAAAAACCTATAGAATTAATAAATAAAACAAAGAGTTGGTTTTATGAAAAAAACAATAAAATTGATAAACCTATGGTCAATTTGATTTAACAAAAAGAAAGAAGAAAACCACATTGCTAACATAATAAATGGAAAGGGAGAACTCACCACCAACAAGGAGGAAATTAAAGTAATAATTCAGAATTATTTTGCCCAACCCTATGCCAATAAATTTGACAATCTAAGTGAAATGGATGAATATTTTTAAAAAAATATAACTTGCCTAGTTAAAATGAAGAGAAGATTAAACATCTAAACAACCCTATCTCAGAAAAAGAAATTCAACAGCCCATCATTGAATTCCCTAAGAAAAAATCCCCAAGGCCTGATGGATTCACAAGGGAATTCTACCAAACATTTAAGGAACAATTGGTTACAATTCTATATAAACTCTTTGGAAAATAGGGGAAGACAGAGCTCTGCCTAACTCTTTCTATAACACAAATATTATGCTGATACCTAACCCAGGAAGAGTTAAAGCAGAGGAAGAAAATTATAGACTTATCACCCTGATGAATATAGATGCAAAAATCTTAAAGTCTTACCAAAGTGATTACAACAAGTTATCACTACGGTAATACATTTTGACCAAGTAGGATTTATCCCAGGAATGCAGGGTTCAATATTAGGAAAACTGTTAGTATAATTTATTATATATCAACAACAAACCTATCAGAAATTATATTATTATATCAAGAGATGGTGAAAAAGATTTTGACAAAATACAACACCCATTCCTACTAAAAATACTAGAAAGTGTAGGAATCAATGGACTGTTCTTTGGAATAAAAAGCAGTATCTGTCTGAAACCATCAACAAGCATTATACTCAATGGGGAGAGACTAGAGACATTCCCAATAAGATCAAGGGTGAAACAAGGATGCCCATTATCACCACTACTATTCAATACCTTATTAGAAATGTTAGCTTCAGCAATTAGAGAAGAAAAAGTAATTGAAGAAATTAGAATTGGAAAGAAAGAGACAAAACTCTCACTCTTTGCAGATGACATGATGTTATACCTAGAGTATCCCAAGAAATCATCCAAAAAACCACTGGAAAAAATGAAAAATTCTGGCAAAGTTGCAGGATATAAAATAAACCCTCATAAATCCTCAACTTTTCTCTATATAACTAGCAAGATATTGCAGAAAGAGCTAGAAAGAGGAATCCCATTCAAAATAACCTCAGACAATATAAAATACCTGGGAGGCTATTTGCCAAGGCAGACTCAGAAACTTTTTGAAAACAATTATAAAACACTTCTCACACAAATTAGATCAGATTTAAAGAAATGGAAAAACATCAACTATTCAGGGAAAAGTGAAGCTAATATAATAAAAATGTAAATTCTACCAAAACTACACTACCTGCTTAGTGCCCTACCAATCAAAATTCCAAAAAAGTACTTTAGTAAGTTAGAAAAAGCTGTAAGTAAATTCATATGGAGAAATAAAAAGTGAAGAATTTCCAGGGTTTAAATGAAAAAATTACAAAAGAAGGTGACTTAGCCCTACTGGATCTAAAATTATATTATAAAGCATCAGTCATCAAAACTGTCTGGTACTGCCTAAGAAATAGAGTAGTGGACCTGTGGAATAGACTAGGTGCAATAGCAGGAAACAATTATTGTAATCTGCTGTTTGATAAACACATGGAGTTCAGCTATTGGGATAAAAACTCTTTCTTTGGTCAAAACTCCTGGGAAAATTGGAAGTTAGTATGGAAGAAAATTGGATTAGTCCAATACCTCACACCCTATATCAATATAAGATCCAAATGGATACAGGATTTAGACATAAAAACAATATTATAAGCAAACTAGAAAATCAAGGACTAGTTTACCTGTCAGATCTGTGGAAAGGGAAGCACATTATGATTAAGGAAGAGATAGAGAACATCACTAAAAAGAAACTAGATGATTTTGACTACATTAAATTAAAGAGCTTTTGCATAGACAAAAACACTGCAACCAAGATCAAAAGAAATCTAGTAAAGTGGGAAACAATGTTTGCAACTAAAATTTCTTTCAAAGTACTCATTTCTAACTCAGTCAAATTTTTTTAAAAGAAAGCCCTTCCCCCTATTGAAAAATGGTCAAAGGATATGCAAAGGCAATTCACAGATGAGGAGATCAAAGCAATCCATAGTCATATGAAAAATTGCTCTAAATCATTACTTATTAGAGAAATGCAAACTAAAGCTTCTCTCAGGTACCACCTCACACATATCAGACTATACAATATGACCAGAAAGGGTAATGACAATTGTTGGAAAGGTTGTGGGAAACCCAGGACACTATTGTATTGTTGGTGGAGCTGTGAACTCATCCAACCTTTCTGGAGAGCAATTTGGAACTACACCCAAAGGGCAACAAAAATGTGCATACCCTTTGATCCAGCAATACCACTACTGGGTCTATTCCCTGAAGAGATGATGGAAAAGGGTCAAAACATCACTTGTACAAAAATATTCATAGCAGCTGTCTGAAGTGGCAAAGAATTGGAAATCAAATAAGTGTCCTTCAAATGGGGAATGGCTTAGCAAACTGTGGTATATGTATGACATGGAACACTATTGTTCTATTAGAAAGCAGGAGGGATGGGAATTCACAGAAGCCTGGAGGGATTTGCATGAGCTGAAGCTGAGTGTGATGATCAGAACAAGAATAACACTGTATACCCTAACAGCAACATGGGGGCAATGATCAACCTTGATGGACTCGCTCATTCCATCTGTGTAACAATTAGGGATAATTTGGGGCTGTCTGCAATGGAGAATAACATCTGTATCCACAGAAAGTACTGTGGAGTTTGAACAAAGGCCAAGGACTATTACTTTTAATTTAGAAAAAAACTGATATTGTTTGATCTTGCAATCTCTTATACTCTTGTTTATTTCTTAAGAAATATGATTTCTCTCTCATCGCATTCAATTTGGATCAATGTATATCATAGAAACAAAGTAAAAACTGGCAATTGCCTTCTGTGGTGGGTGGGGGGAGGGAAGGAAGATTAGGGGGAAAAATAGTAAAACTCAAAATAAATAAAATTTTTAAATACCAAGAAAACATTCATGGGCTAAAGGACCTTAAAAGATCAAGATGAAGGGTAGTTCTTAAAATACTCAGGGTCAAGGACTGCTGTGGATGAGAGCATGGGAAAACTCCCACCAGTGAATTCACGTTCCATTAAACTTTTGAAGGTCAAAAAAATGAATGAAAATGTCAGGATTAGCAATCCTTATCTCAGACACAGCAACTGCAAAAATAGATTTCTTTAAAAGATATAAGGAAGGAAAGAATATCCTCCTAAAAGATACCTTTTGACAATGAAGCAATTTCAAAACTAAATATGTACAAGTCAAGCATTATAACATTCAGATTCTTAGAGAAGAAGCTGAATGAGTTACAAGAAGAAAGAGACAACAAAACTGTACTGGTGAGAGACCTCAATCCCTTTCTCAGTATTATATAAATCTAACCAACAAAATAAGCAAGAAGGAAGTTAAGAAGGTAAAGAGAATATGAGAAAAGATACACATGATAACACTTTGTACAAAACTGAGCAGGGATAGAAAGGAATATACCTTTTGTCCTGCAGTACATGGAACTTACACAAAATTTATCATGTACCAGGGCATAAAAACCTCTTTTTTTTTTAGTTTTTGCAAGGCAATGGGGTTAAGTGGCTTGCCCAAGGCCACACAGCTGAAAACCTCTTAATTAAATGCAGAAAGGCAGAAATAGTGAATACTTCCTTTGAGGTCATAATGCAACAAAAAGCACATGCAATAATGGACCATAGAGAGATAGACACAAATCTAAATGGAAACTAAATAGCCTTATTTTAATGAATGAGTGGATCAAACAATA
Organism: Macrotis lagotis; assembly: GCF_037893015.1. Lineage (NCBI taxonomy): Eukaryota > Metazoa > Chordata > Mammalia > Peramelemorphia > Peramelidae > Macrotis > Macrotis lagotis. The sequence continues at coordinate 260,864,948 of NC_133659.1, read as the reverse complement.
AATTACAGAAAGAGTTAATGATTTCATCCTGGACAAATATAATAACAAGACAAAATTTCAAAACTCATGAGATACATCCAAAGCAGTTATTAGGAAATATATTATACCTCTAATAGAAATAGAGAAAGAAGAAATCAGTGAACTAAATATGCAACTAAAACAATTAGAGAAAAACAAATTTAAAACCTCCAATTAAAAACCAGAGAAATTCTAAAAATTAAAGGATATATTAATAAAATAAAAAAGAAAGAGAACTATTGAACTAATAAATAAAACAGAGTTGATTTTATGAAAAAAACAAATGAAATAGATAAATCTTTGGTTTATTTGCTTATAAAATATAAAGAAGGAAGCAAAATTACTAGTATGGAAAAATGAAAAAGGTGAACTCACCACCAATGAGGAAATTAAAGTAGTAATTCAGATCTATTTTGCCAAACCATATGTCAATAAATTTGATAATGTAAGTGAAAGAGATGAAAATTACAAAATACATAAATTGCCTAGTTGGAATGAAGAGGAAATTAAATAGCTAAATAACCCTATCTCAGAAGGAAAGTTTCAAAAAGCCATCAATGGACTCCTTAAGAAAAAATCTCCATGGCCAGATGGATTGATAAGTGAATTCTATCATACATTTAAGGAACAATTGGTTCCAAAACTATATAAACTCTTTGCATAAATAGCTGAAAGTCAAACTCTGCTAACTCCTCCAATGACACCAATAATTTGCTGAAACCTAAAGCAGGAAGTATCAAAACAGAAAAAAACAAATTATAGACCAATTTCCCAAATGAATATGGCTGCAAAAATTTTAAATAAAATCCTAGAAATGTGATTACAGCAAGTTATCATTAGGTTAACAGACCATTAGCAAGCAGAGTTTATTCCAGGAATTCAGGACTGATTCAATATTAAGAAAACTTTCAGTTTAATTGATTATATCAATAACAAACCTAACAGAAATCATATGATTATCATAATGGATGCTTAAAAAGCCTTTGACAAAATACAGCACCCATTCCTACTGAAACCACTAGAGAGAGTAGGAATAAATGGAATGCGCCTTAGAATGATAAGAAGTATCTATCTGAAACCATCAAGAAGCATCATATGAAAAGGGGATAGGCTAGAGGCATTCCCAATAAGATCAAGGGTGAAACAAAGATGCCTGTTTTCACCACTACAATTCAATATCGTATTAGAAATGTTAGTTTCAGCAATAAGAGAAGAAAAAGAAATTGAAGGAATTAGAATTGGGAAGGAAGAGATAAAACTCTCTCTCTTTGCAGATGACATGATGATACATCTAGAGAAAAATAAAAATATTTTAAAACCTCATGGAAACAATTAACAACTTTACCAAAGTTACAGAATATAAAATGAACCCACATAAATCCTCAACATTTCTACATATTACTAGCAAGATACCGCAGTAAAAGATAGAAAGAGAAATCTCATTTAAAATAACTTCAGGCAAATAAAATACTTGGGAGTCCACCTGTCAAGGCAGACTGAAAAAACTATAAAACTATTTTGCACAGAAAATAAAAGTCAGATTGAAATAACTGGACAAATATCATCTGATCATGGATAGGCTGAGCTAATATAATAAAAATGGTAGTTCCATCAAAATTAAATTAGTTATAATTGTAGATATGACCAGGTGGCTATATTTATGGGGGGAGGGGGTATTTCATTTACTCTTAAACAAGAATATTTTATTAATGTAAAAAAAACATTATTTGGACAAAATGAGAATAAATATTAAATAAAGAAAAAAATTTTAAAAATGAATTAAATTAAGTTAGTTATCTAGTGTTATACCAATCAAACTTCCAAGAAAAAATTGTAACTAAATACTTGTGGAGAAACAAAAAGGAGCAACTAGTTGGCACTTTGGCTAGAGCACCAGACCTGGAGTTAGAAGGGCCTGAGTTCAAATCCTGCCTCAGAAACACAATAATTATCTAGCTGTGTAACCTTGAGCAAGACACTTAACCCCATTACCTGCAAAAAACATAAAAAAGAGATAGCAACAAAAAGTCAAGAATATCATGAGATTTCATGAAAAAAAATTCAAAAGAAGGCAGCTTAGAAAAAGAATGGTGGATCAATGGAAAAGATTAGTTGCAAAACAGAGAGCAGGAAATGACTATAGTAATTTGCAGTTTGATAAACCCAGAGTTCAGCTCTAGGATAAGAATTCATTCTTCAGTGAAAAAACTTCTGGGAAAAGTGAAAGATAATAAGACAGAAACTTGAATTAGAACAGCATCTCACACCCTATACCAAGATAAGATCAAAATGGTTGTAGGATTTAGACATAAAAGACAATGTTATAAGCAAAATAGGAGAACAAGAAATAGTTTACTTGTCAGATCTATGGAAAGGGAAGTAGTTTATGATGAAGTAAGAGATAGAGAACATCATAAAAAAACAAACTGAATAATTTTGATTACAATAATTTGAAAAGCTTTTGCACAAGAAAAAAAACAAATTTTATCATATTTAAAGAAAAAAAAATTATAAAGCAACTTTATAAAACTTAAGACTATCGCTATGTAAAGAATAAGGAGAAAATACTTATCAATCAGAACTATGTTGACATTTTTCCAAATAAGTTAATTCATGTATCTCATATTCTGTACAAGTGCTTTCTTTCATGATCTTTTTAATATACAAATGCTGTAAAGACAGCATGATTCATGTAAAAGAGGTTCAGAATTGAGAATAGTTTTATTCTGGAACATAATAACTGCTATGTGATCTTGGGTTAGACACCATTTTTGAACCAAATTCTTTCTAAAATTCTAAGGAGCATTTTTTGCTCATTTTACAAGAATAGTGTTTTTGATTTTTCCTGCATATCTAGGGAATTGCTAACTGAATGTGTCATGATTTTCTTTCTAAGCAACATTCTTCTTATTTTTGCAAGATCCAAATTTTTGAAAATTAAGAATTGATAGTTCACTAGTGAGAATATTTTCAGATGAGATTTTGCTATTAATTTATTATCCTTGGAGCAACCTTTTTTTAAGCAGTTCTGCTATCACCTCAGAAATATAGTGTGATTATGAATTGGGGACAGAACTGATTTTCTCTTTTTCCCCAGTTCTGTTCATGTTTTGGTTTTGATAGACTGTGAGGAAAAGAAACAAATATTTACTAAATGACTGCTACGTGCTAGGTTCTGTGGCAAACATTTTGCAGATATTTTATTATTTGATCCTTAGAGGAAACTTGAGTAGGTGCTATTTTATCCTCATCTTACAGTTGAAGAAATAGAGGCAGAGATTCAAGGTCCACAAAACTAGTAAATGTGTAGGTGAAATTTGAATTTGACTCTTCTCAACATCCAGTACTCTACCCATTGTGCATCTTAATTGCCTTTGTAAAAGGCATAAGAAAGAAGTGTGAACTTTGTCATCTAGGAAAGACAAGAATTAGAAATATTTTGTATGAATCAGACCAGAGTAATGAGTTTTTACTCCTGGCATACACCAACAACCCCCAAATTTAAGCTTTCTTCTTTATTCTGTTTCTGATCATCTATTAAATCACCTTGATTGGCAATTTCCTCATTATCACAGTAACAAGTATAGACCCTGCTCTTTCAGTTGTCATTAACTTCTTTCTCCATAACTCTTAGAAGTCAACTTCACTTTGGTTATTGTGCCCAAGAGGTTTGTGAATCTTGTATCTATAATGAAAACATCTCCTTCATAGTCTGTGATATACAGATGTATTTCCTATTCTTCTTTGGCAACCCTGACACTTTCTCCCTTCCATGAAGACATATGATTACCATTTGTTTATCTGTAATCTTCTCCAGCATATGCTCATCATGAACCAAGACCTATTCAACCTAAAGGCAAGAAGTTCTTGGCTTTCAAGTGTTCCTCTCTCTATGCTACAAATAGATTGGATGATAATCCATCTTTATGTGACCAAAATGCTGTTGATCATTTCCTTTAAGATGCAGCAACAGTTTCGAAATTATTTTCCCAATATATATAACCATGAATGAGATAGAGCCATTAGCCTCCACCCTCCTCTTCATCATGTTCACTTTTTTTCCATTTATCTTGGTTTCCTTCACCAACATTATTACAACCCTTCTGAAAATGCCCTTTGTCACTGGCCACCAGAATTCCTTCTTCACTTCTCCCCATTTAATTTTGCTATCCCTCTTCTTTGTAACTGCAAGCCTAACTTATCTAAGACCAATATATACATAATCCCCTATGTGTAAAAAAAGATTGTATCTCTGTCCTACACATACTCCAATCCTATATAGTCTGAGAAACAATGAAATGAAAGGACTGTCAGGAGAACATTTTTCAGAGAAGGGTTTCAGAAATTGGAGATGTTTTGAACAAACATAAAAATAATCTTTTCCTCTCATTTGTTACAACTTATTTACCTATCTCTATGGATTTCATCCCTCGTGTTCAACATCTGAGATTTTTGAAAAAGTCAGATAAGCTAGGGATTTATTAGCTCAGATCATAGATCCCCAAGGTCTCTTATTTGTTTATCAATTAAATTTTTAGAGCTTTACCAAAGCAATAAATAAGACCTATCTATATCTAAATGGTTGAAAATCTACTGGGGAATTAATTTGCCTTCCTAGGATAGATGTCATGGTATCTGATATCCTTATAACAATTATGGTCGTGTCTGTTCCTATTATTTCAAAATTCCCTGTCCCATAAATTTCTAAAATTAAAAAAAATATGTCTTAGTGTTTTCTCCTACAAGGATCTCATTCCTAAGACCCCTTTTCTATGTATAAAGAGAAAATGGGTTAGCACATTGTTTTCTCAATCAATATGGAGCTTCTGGAAAAGTGATTACTTTTCTGATGCAGACTACATATATTAATGTGCACTTGTGATGGTGTAATTTTTGAGGAAATAGAGCTGTTTAGTTTTTGAATCCTCAAGGATAAATCAAATATGCCTCAGCACTACATTAACCTATCAAGACTGAAGATAAAGTGGGAGATATAAAATCACAAGCATATCAGAAAAGTGAGTATAGTCCTTATATACTAACCTATTATTTCATTTCTCTTTATGTTATGGAGCAATATAGTTTAATATGGATATACCCCACACATAACAGTAATTTATACTATGTTAGTGTTACTGTGATACAGTAAGGAAAAAAGCAGGGAGCCATGCCACTAGGAAAGAACAGGATAGAAGATCCTAAGAGTTTCCTTCTTAAATGTTCCCAGAGAAAGATCATTATTTACAAGTTTTTGTCTTTGAAGTCATTTCTATTGGATAACATCATTGATACTTTTCAGAACAAAGGATGAAGAATAGCAACAATTTGATATCATTAGTCAGTATCTCTCCTCTCCTCTCCTCTCCTCTCCTCTCCTCTCCTCTCCTCTCCTCTCCTCTCCTCTCCTCTCCTCTCCTCTCCTCTCCTCTCCTCTCCTCTCCTCTTCTCTTCTCTTCATTTCTCTCTCTCTCTCTCTCTCTCTCTCTCTCTCATACACACACACATTCACCATTATTCCCATTTCCAATTTTCTTCACTCAAAAACAGAAAGAGACAGAGAGAGAGAGAGAGAGAGAGAGAGAGAGAGAGAGAGAGAGAGAAAGTTTGTTTTGCTTTATTTTAGACTAGCAATGGGGTATCTCTTAGGAAAAAAGGATATGAGTAGAAACTAAAAAGGCAGAAGAGAACTGGCCACCACAATTCATTTGAAATATCCATCCAAAATATTTCTGATTGAAAAGAAATTAATTTTTGCCTGCTTTGACACCAAGGTATGTGGGGGCTTCATCCATAGCTTTAAATTGAGGTGGGGGTGGGGTTGGAGGAAACACATGACTCTGAAGGACATATTCACTAAATCAATTCTTCCCATTATAGCAGTGTCTCACTCTCTTTGACCATTGTACCAGTCACACCACCTTTAGAAGTGCAACCGTAAATAAGTTATTTTTATAGTCTTTCTGAATAAAGAAACTACACAAATCTGGCTAACAACTTTTCTACATATGCTCCCAAGATGGGCAATCTTATATACTGTTCTTTGCTTCCTCTTCCTTTTTTCAATATGTCTCTCTCGGAATTCTCTGAACATTAGGTAGGGGCAGCTAGGTGGTGCAGTGGATAGAGCACTGGTCTTGGAGTCAGGAATACTTGGGTTCAAATCTGACCTCAGACACTTAATAATTACCTAGCCGTGTGGCCTTGGGCAAGCCAATTAACCCCATTGCCTTGCAAAACCAAAAAAAAAAAAAAAACATTCTCTGAACACAAGTCCAAAACCCTTCACACACAATTCATGACTTCAAGACCTAATGAAACCCTGAGAAATAATCTGTATTTATATGGCAGGATTAGATGCTGATACATTGCTTCCTCTACCTTGAAATTTTGCAGTCCTTTACAAATTTAGCCAGTTTATGTAAAGAACATATTAATTAAACTAATTACATAACAAATGCAAACATTATCACTTAACAAGGATAAGGGTTAAACTTCCAACACCATATAATATTCCTCTTCCTCAGAATTCTTCATAATAATCTCCAAAATCTTCACAAGTATACACAAACACTTGATGAATTTTGTCCTTCATTCTTGAAGAAGATCATGACAAATAAGTAATTGTATTTGAGTGAGGGGTGTTGTGCTAGTCTTACTTTCTCCTCTGTGGCCATCTGGGTCCAGTGGTGGGATATAAATCAAGATCACTGAAAATAGTCCTAGATGTGAGTCAATTAGGGTCAACTGACTTGCCCAAGGACAAATAGCTAATTATTGGCAAGTATCTGAGACTAGATTTGAACTTAGGTCCTCCTGACTCCTGGACTGGTGCTATATTTACTGCTCCACCATCATACAAACACACACACACACACACACACACACACACACACACACACACACAAAACACATATACACCTCCTCATACTTCACAGGTCAGTCAGATCCTCAAAAAGTCTTTACTTTTTATAATGATTCCAACATAGTGTCAAGAGAATTTTATCTCTTCTGCACATTACCTGAGTTGTTTGAAGCATCCTTTTCCAAAGCCAGGAAGTAAAGTAATCATAATAGAAATGATAATGCAGTGGGATCCTGATTGAATCTTGTGAATTAGATATTGTATCTTTAAATGTTATGTGATTTCGCACAAGATCCTCAGCTAGCTGGCAAAATATGAAGTAGTTATAACAGTCCAATTACTACTTCTTTCCTGTTGTCATTTCTGCATGTCGTGAAAAGATTGATCATATTTCCCAGTCTCTAGAAAACCTTATTGTTTATTGGGTTCATTTTAAAAGCGATACTGTTTAAAATCCTTTCTCTTCTCTAGGTCCCTATTTTGTCATTTGTAAAATGAGGTGTTTGGAATAATGATTTGTAAGATCCCTTACAACTCTAACTCTCTTCTCTGTCACTCTCTGTCTCTTTCTCTTTCTCTTTGTTACATACATGTACACACATTTATTTATTTGAATATGTTGAATAATTAATTGATCCATGTTGATACTTTTCTAAACTACAGATTAGGTATTGTCCCAAAATATGAAATGGACTTGACGCTATATAATGCCAAAAAAATCATCACTTCAGTGGTAAAAAGAGAACCAAAGAAGTTTCTAGATAAAATAGAAAATACAAAACAGTTGTTTGATTGGTTTTCCTTGTTTGAAATTTATTCTCTTTTAGCAAAATGATACATAGAATTCATATCCTCATTTAAAAAAATGATAAAATTATGAATGGGTTGATAGAAAAAAGAAAAAATTTTGAGAAATCATCATATTTAGCATGTTAAAAATATTTGTTTTTAGTGCAGAAAACAAAAAATGTTTATAGCTAGCAGTGAAACAACCATAGAACTATGAAATTTAAGCAGATGTTTAATTTGGAATTTTTCAGGTGCTTCTAAATATTTATTTTTTAACTAAATAGGCTTGCCTTTGTCTTTCTATTTTTTAAATCTATTTTCTCTGAATATTATGATTAAAATTATTTATCCTGAGTTTTTCTTTTGTTTTATGATTGTTTTGATTTAAATTAATAAAGAAGTGGTTTTCCTTATTCAGAAAATCATATAATCACAGATCAAGAAGGAATGAATCTTCAAAGCCAAATTCTTCATTTACACAGTGAAAAAAACTTAGGTGCAATTTAAGGGAATTTAATTGATTTACCCAATTTCCTACAAGAAGGTGAGATGTGAATCAAGCTCCATTAACTCTAGAATCAGTGTCTTTCCCCTGTTCTCTTCCTCTACTAGTAAAATATTTCAAGGCAATAAATGATAATGTTACATTATTTGAGATTTGATTATTTTTGTCTTTGGATCTAAGAATAAAAGTGCTAGAAAGATATTTGTGAAAACAAGATGATTCTCTACATATATAATTGAAGTGAACTTGAGATCATAGTACACAGTCCATAGTACAGTTCTCTACAAATAATAGTTACTTATAAATGATGATAGTGAAGAAATTGTCTCAGAAATACATTGTCCTCAGCCAAGTAAACTTCCCTGTCAGATTGGAAGTTTGAGTTTTCTGGGAACTACCATGCTATTTATCTTTTGTTGTTGTTGAATGGTTTTAGTTGGGTCTGAACCTCTGTCACCCTCTTGGGGGAATTTCTTCTACAGGACTTGGCCATTTCCTTCTCTAGCTTATTTTACTGATGAAGAAAGAGAGGCAAATAGGGTTAAGTGACCCACCCAGAGTCACACAGCAAACAAGTATCTAAGGCCAGATTTGAACCCTGGAAAATGTCTTTCTGATTCTAAGTCCAGGTATTACTCCATAATATCTTATTTAATAAGTGAAAATTTCACAACTTAAAAAGTAAAAAACTAAATTTTATTTATATGAAGTCAGGTTGACAGGGATGGGGGAGTAATTACTAAATGAAGAGATCAGGAAAAACTTCACAGAGGAAGTAATATGTAAGTAGGTTTTTAGAGGTTGATAGGAATTTGTTCAACAATCAAAAATAGAGGATATTCAAAGTACAACAGGCTAGGCCAATATGATTAGAATATTAAGTACAGGGACAAAAACATTCTGAAATGCTCCTGAAAGGGGAAGAATGATACCAAATAGTGTAGAATATGTTGACTCTATATTTTAGAACACATGATAGTCCTAACAAGATTACTTTCAAATTCTTGAGTAAATAGATTCCCTTAGTCTGTCACTCCTTTTTTGAGCCTTTCTCTCTCTCTCTTCTTTCTTCCCTTGATACTTCTCCAAATTCTGTTCATCCTCTTCCTTCTAGTGTCCCTTTCTTCTTTTTCTTCCTTCTATACCTATTTTCTCATTTACCTCAATGCTAAGACCTCCAACTGAAGAATTCTGAGATCTTTACATTTTGACACAAAAATCAGATTGAAGGTATCTTGCATTATTTTTTTTCAAAAATCTAGTCACATTAAAGGCAAAAATCATAGAGTACTGAAGTGAATTTTAATGATTAAGGACACAATATAAGCCAAATGAGTAGAGCCAAATCTTGGTGGTCAAATTATAATGGATGTGGGTAGGCTTAGGTTCCATGTGAATGCTATAAATTATATATCAAAGACAAAGGTAAACTTTTAGTCTTAATCTATGCCTGTTTAATATCTTTTTAATGTTTTCATTGATCAAAAATAGTTTCTAAAAAAGACTTAATCTTAATGTCTTATCATGGAATCAATACTGTCAAAGGGAATTCAGACTTAGGCAGTTCCTAGCAAGCAGGAATCACTGGAGCTATCATTTTGTTGCCTTAAAAGGAACATAGAGAAGTGCAAGGAGAAACATTACCAGAGAGCTGCTCAACAGACTGATTGATTTATTGATAAATATATTTTTGTTATATTTAATTAAGTAATTTGTGAAATTATTTTGGTCACCAAAACTTAAGAAATTGTCTACAAAGACATGGAAGATCTGTGATTTATAATAGCAGAAGGAATATTCCCACCAAGTCAATCATGGATCCTTAAGGATAGCATAAAGAGAGTAAATACACATGTGGATTACCATAGCAATCAAGCAAATTTCATCTTTCAGTGGATATGTGACAGATCCCTAGCATTAAAAAGTTCAAATTTGAAATGCTCTGTTCTCAGGAAAGTCATATCTATTTAATATTGCTATTGACAGATTAATTGAGGAGTAAACCTAATAAAGGATCCTATGATTTAATAGGGAAATATGCACATGTACATATATATATATATATATATATATATATATATATATATACTTCACATAGTATACATGCATGTATATGATTGTTTTCATGCTCTTTGAAATAAAAACGACTATGCTATTTTCTGGTCTTCTATTTATATTTTCTTTATTTTCATATCTAGACATAGTGGAAACTTGAAATTAATGATGGAAAATCATACAACAGTGACAGTGTTTATTCTCCTTGGATTGACAGATGATCCACAATTGAAGATTTTACTTTTTCTTTTTCTATTCCTCACTTACATATTAAGTGTTGCTGGAAATCTGACTATTATCCTCCTCACCTTACTGGATTCCCATCTCAAGACTCCCATGTACTTCTTCCTTCGGAATTTTTCCCTCCTAGAAATTTCCTATACAACTGCCTGCATCCCTAAATTTCTGGTTACTATTGCAACTGGAGACAAAAATATTACCTATGGTTGTTGTCTTACCCAATTATTTTTTGCCTTCCTTCTTGGGGCATCTGAATTTTACCTTCTGGCTGCCATGTCCTATGATCGTTATGTTGCCATTTGTAAGCCCCTGCATTACACCACCATCATGAACCCCAAAGTCTGTACCCAGCTTGTTCTTAGTTCTTGGCTATCTGGTTTCCTGATCATTTTTCCAGGTCTTATTGTAGGCCTTGAACTGGACTTCTGTGACTCCAATGCCATTGACCATTTCTATTGTGACACTGGTCCCATGTTACAACTCTCCTGCACAGACACAAAATTCCTTGAGCTCCTCAGTTTCATTTTAGCTTTAGTGACACTTTTAGTTACATTAACATTGGTGATTTTATCTTATACTCACATTGCCCTGACCATTCTAAGGATTCCATCTGCTAGTCAGAGGAAAAAAGCTTTTTCCACCTGTTCCTCTCACATGATTGTCCTTTCCCTCTCTTATGGCAGCTGCATTTTCATGTACATTAAACCTTCAGTTAAAGAAGGAATATCTTTAAGCAAGGGAATATCTTTACTCAATACTTCAGTTGCTCCTTTATTAAACCCTTTTATATATACCCTAAGGAACCAACAAGTGAAACAAGCCTTCAAGGATGCAATCCAAAGAACAGTACATTTTTCAAATAAGTGAGAAAGTTGTTGACTCCTGATAATCCTATGTGTGAGATAAACCACCAGAAATGGCACAGAAATGATTTCAAAGGTTAGGTAACAAGGTTTTCAAGACACAGGTTGTACCTTTATCACTACTTTCAAATCCAAATCGGTTTTTGGAAGAGAAAGGAAAGGGTAGTAATTGGTCAAGAATGAGACTGTATCAGACACTGAGATTTGTATTTCAGGATTAGGGTCTCAGATTCAAAAATGAGATCTTTGAAATGAAGTTTAAGCATTTTGTGAGAATCAATGGGGGAAATTCATAGAGAATTTAGCCATGATCAACAAAACTTTAAATAGAATACAGAATAGCAAAAAAAAAGAAAGAAAGAAAAGAAAAAGAAAAGAAAAACTTAAAGCAAAGATATGTGCACATGAGAATGTAAATCTAAAACACATTTTCCATGATTCAAGAGGAATACCAGGAATGGAAATAAACAAGAATAAAACAGAAAAATGTACTAAATGTACTAAAGAGAGAGAATATCCAGAGAATTGCAATAACCACTTTTATTGCAATATTTATATACACTGATATATCAAATATAGACAACAAAATGAAGTATCTCATTTGAGCAAAAGAATGGTGATCATATTTAAAAATGCAACTTGGTAAGATGTAACTCATAACTGCAGTATGAGAAGAAAAAATATATGCTGTGTTTCCCTCTAAAGGGTGCATGGCAAATTAGAAGTATGAAAAAATAACTGTATGATATTAGAGGAACAATTGATTAAGGAGATCCCACCATGAATTTATGAATGGATGAATAATTGGAGGATTTCATAATCATCACTGCAAAGAGATTGGGGATATGCTTATTTTTATTAAGACAAAATACAACTCCTGCCTAGTTTTCAATGGCTATGAGTACTCTTAAAAGGCTTTTGTTGACTGATTTTTTTGAGTGATTAACTTGGGTCAAGGAAGTCACCTCTCTGGCTAGTCAGGAAGAGTCAATAGACAGTTTTGGGGGCCTTTTTATATTTCTCTTTGTGCTTTTTTTCTCAAGCACAGTGTTAAAATGATGGGAAAGGGATTCACCCATGTATATCCTACCAAAGCCATTAATGCCTATTTTGGAGCAGCATATGAAAATTAGGTATGTTTATCTATGGTTTTCTCATAAACTTATTCTAAAAGTAGAACTACAGAGAATTAAATTTCCTAATCTAAGGAACTTTAATGGTCAAAGCAGTGGAGTAGTAGCCTGGAGATGTACATAGTTGTTACATGTGTTGATCCACATTAATTAGGAGAATGTGTAGACAGGCTTCAGAACCTCTTTATTGATTTAAAGTATGGGGAGATTGGAAGGATTTGAAGGATTTCCCAAGGCACATGATATAACCAAATCTTCTTAAGAAATAGAGATTTCAGGTGGTGCAGTGGATAAAGCACTGGCCTTGAAGTCAGGAGTACCTGGGTTCAAATCTGGTCTCAGACACTTAATAATTACCTAGCTGTGTGGCCTTGGGCAAGCCACTTAACCCCATTGCCTTGCCAAAAACCTAAAAAAATAGAGATTTCTTGAATTATACCAGTATTTAGAGTTTCCTCGAAAAAAATCACAAGAGCAAGTATCTGGAGATATGACATTCTATAACAAATTAAAAGTATGCTTCCTGGGAAAATAAAAGTGACATACTTCTAGCTATTGAAGATTAAGGATAAGTAAAGGACTTTTTCAATTTGTTATACTAATCTCCATGGTGTTTCTTTCAAATCTTTTAATCCTTTTTCAATTTTCCCATGACTAGCCCTTTCCCCACCCTTTTAGCTATGAAAATTTCCTCATATTGATTGTATTAAAAAATTGAAGCTATTTACCAAGAATTCTTTTTTTCTCCCCCCTTTTTTTTCTCATCTCATATTATTCAGATACCATTTAGCATCACCACCACTTTCATTCCTATCTCACTGGAAGAATTAACTGGATTCCTTGCCAAGGGAAACCTATTTACCTACATAAGCATTCTAATTACATCTTATATCCTCCAACATGTTCCCTTCTCCAAGCTTCTCTTCTATAGTAAAAACAACCCCAGTTCTTTATTATATGAGATTAGACCATTTCACTATTATAGTTCTTCTCTCTTGAATGCTGTGTAGCCTATTAATTTTCTTCCTAATGTAATGTACCTAGAACTAACCACCACATTCCAGAAATGATATGATGAGGGTAGAGAACAGAGGGATTATAAGAATTTTATTACTAGAAGTTGTGTTCCTCTCTGACCAAAACTTTCTTGAGGGTGAAGCTTATATCACTATACATTTTTTGATTCCTCAGAGAACAGCATCATAATTTTATAAAAGATATTTAAATAAATATTTGACATTAAATCAGTTTGTTTGCTGTATCTCATTGCCTATATATTCTAAAACCAATAAAATGACTACTGTCATTCTACCTCTGATTTCAAAAATAAGGGCTTAAACTTCTGTGAGTTTGTCATAGAATGAAAATTAATTTAGAAATTTGGTGAATTCAAGGTAAGGGAAAAATTTTAGAAGAGGTAACATAATTATATACAATAATGAAAGGAAACAGTACAAATAATTCTTCAATAAAATTGAAGAACAAAAAAAAGATTTATACTTGTACTTTCTTTTGCATTTTAACTTCAATATTCCTCAGTAAAATCATAATTTTTTAAGAAAGTGTAACCAACACAAAGCAACTAATGCAATAAGATTGAAAGTCTAGAAACTACATGTTTTCCTTAGCAAAAATCTACCCTCTATTTTTATTACAATATAATTTGGAAAATCTAGTAGAGTTTAATTTTAGTTTTTAACTCCTTTTGCTTGATATTTTAACTTATTTCTTCCAATTACACATCATGAAAATTTTTCTACAATCACCAACTTGGATATTTACAAGTTTCACAATTTTCTTCTACCCTCCCTTCCTGCCCCATCCCTCAGTGATGAAAAGTCTAAGAAACATTGTACATAAACAATTGTTTTTAGCAGATTTACATTAGTCATTTTGTGTATAAGGAATTAGGCCTAAGTGAAAAGAAGGAAAACTATGGGAAAAACGTAAGAGGAATTTTGAAAAAGAAAGCATAGTGTTCTTTCAGATTTTGTATGTTGCCTTTTTGTTCCTTTGGATGTGGATAGAGTTGTCCACAATAGATCTCCCAGGGTTGTTTTAGATCTCTGAAGTACCCAGAGGAGCTGCATCCATCGTAGTTGATCAACCTACAATGTTGTTGTTAATATGTATAATGTATTCTTGGTTCTGCGCTCAGAATCAGCTCATGAAATTCTTTCCATACTTTGTAGAGATTTTAGACAGTCAAGAGAAGTATTATGTGCACAATATAATAAGAAATATCTTGGAAGAAAATTAGGTTTCAAAGAGATTGCCTTTAGAACTCAAAATCTTACAAAAATAAATATTGAAAACAATCTTTACATAAAATTTAAAAAATTCAAAAATTAACAACAAAAGGATGTGGGAACAATAAGTGATTAACCAGTATGATGTTGGTTTTCATATAAAACAAAAAGGGTACTTGAAATGTACAATTTTAAGAAAACTCCTGGCATCAATCTTCATATCTGAGTAGGTTTCTGAGCAGTACAACCTAGGCTTTTGGTTAAGGGCCTTTAAGCAGCAGGTAGAGGTAATCCAACTTTCCAATTGCACAAGGCTAGATTGAAACAATGTGATAGGTTTCCCCCCTTCACTTCATTTCCATGTCTCATAATTCTATATTTCTCAATTTCCATAAGGGAATGAAGTTTTCCACCAAGATTGGAATTGGACTAGAATTAAAATTGACAGGGAACTGAGGAAACTCCAGAATTTTGTTACAGAAAGGGGTCAGTTGTGGTTCATTCAATTGCTTCAGTTTCATCACTAGTCAAATCTTAGGTCAATTTTCAAACCCCATCCCTTCTTTTTCCTTTTTAAAAACTGCTTTTCACAATTGTTTCAATTTCATAGTTTAAAATTTTCCATCTAGAGAAGGAATAGATCTCAGAAGAAATCTAACCTAACACTTACATTAACAAATGAGGAAATGGCAGGGAAAAGTCAGGAAGTTGCCTGAGCTCTACCCAATTTCCCCTAGGAAATAACATTGAATTACAATTTTAAACAGATTCTGGAGGAATATCACCCACAAAAAGATTAAGTGGAACATTTCCTCACTGAAGATAACTTGGAGATATATCAAGAATTATCTTCTACACTTGAGAAAAAGGGGAATACAGCCCAGTGCAGGCATGGTGCAAGGAAGTCAGAAGGAGACTCTTAGTTACACAATATATCACAATTGAGACTCTTGAAATTTTTCCAAATAGTTTATATAATAATGGAATTTCCTAGACTGAGTCGTTAATTGTCAGAGCAGTGAAAGACTATTCTGGAGAAGTACCTAGCTGCTATAGATAGACAGATATAGATCTATCTATCATCTACCTATCATCTATCTATCTATCTATCTATCTATCTATCTATCTATCTATCTATCATCTATTCTAGTCTCAGCATAGAAGACATGTTGCAAGTCCCAGAATACTTGAAAAACAGGTGGGACTGGATCAATTTACCCCAGAGGCCTTACTGTAGAAAGTTAGTGACCAGCACAAGAAGTTTAGGATAATGACACCTGTGTCCCAGAAGCACAGTTCAAACTTTTAAATGAGGAGGGTCAAGGGAGGGAGGGAGGGAGAGAGAGAGAGAGAGAGAGAGAGAGAGAGAGAGAGAGAGAGAGAGAGAATCTAACCCAAAGAAAGCTTCTTTGGCAACAAGGAAGACCAAAAGGAAAACTCACAAGATAAAAATGGCTAACTGCCTATATATGAAGGCTCATAGGGAAACAGGAATTGGTCTTGAGTTTAAAAAGTCCACTTAGAAGAGGTCGATGTTTCAAAAAAAATCAAGAGAGAGAGAGAGATATAAGAAAAGTTGGGAAAAGAAATGAAACTTATGCAAGAGCCTTATGAAAATGTCAATAGCTTGGAAAAGGAAGCATAAAAATTGACTGAAGAGAAACAGATGGCCAGATGGAAGAGACACAAAAATTAAATGAAGAAAATAAATCCTTCCCTAAAATTGAGGAAAAGAAGTGTAATAATTCTATGAGACAACAAGGATACATCAAAGAAAATCAAAAGACTGAAAAATAGAAGAAAAATGTAAAGTGAATAATAGGAAAAAATACAGACTTGAAAACCTATACAGAAGAGATAATTTAAGAATTATTAGACCACCTGCAAACCATGAACAATAGGTAATCCAGTCAGTATCTTTTTCAAAGTTATCGAGTAAAACTGCCCCAATATCCGAGAAGGAGAAAATGAAATAGTCCTTGTAAGACTTCACCAATTAGGGACAACTAGGTGGCACAGTGGATTGAGCATAGTCCCTGGAGTCAGGAGGACCTGAGTTCAAAATTGGCCTCAGACACTTAATAATTTCCTAACTGTATGACCTTGGACAAGTGACTTAATCCCATTGCTTTATATAAATAAAATTTAAAAAATTTTTAAATAAATTACCTACTGCAAGTGATTCCAAATTTCAGAATTATGAGGTCATGTAGAGCATACAGTAAACAGCCAGAAAGAAACAGTTAACATATCTAGATCCGATAGTCAGAATTACACAGGACTTTAAAGCTTCAATATTAAAGGATCAAAGGGTCTACAATAGGATATTTAGGAAGAGAAAGAAGCTTATATTACAACCAAGAATTAACTACCAAAACTAAGCATATTCTTCCAAGGAGAAAGATAAATAATTTATGATCTGGAGATGTTCAAATTTGCCTGAAAATAAGACCAAAACTGAACAGAATATCTGATATTTAAAATCAAGCCTCAAGGAAAAGTTTTTTTCAAAAAACATATTATTCAAAAAGACTAAAATTTTTACATCCCTACATGGGAAGAAAATACTTGTAACTCTTGAGAACTTTATTTCTATTAGGACAGTAAGGAGAATGCTTAAACAGAGGGTTTTGGAACAAGTTAATTTTAAGGTGATGGTATAGTAAAAAATTAAGACAAGAAAAAAGAATTGTAATGAGAAATAGATGAGACATAAAAGGGTAAATATATTACATGATAAGGCAGAAAGGAAAGTAGAGGGACAGAAGGGATGGGATAAGAATTTCTTGAATCTTATTCTCATCTAATTTGACTTAGAGAAGGAATAACATATATTCAGTGGTGTATAGAAAATTTTTTTTTACACAACAGATAATTAGAAGGTAAAAGAGAAAAGAAAATGGCAAGAGATGCTGATAAGAGGGAGGGCAGGAAAAAAGATAGACATAGGAGGACAAAGGGGAAAAGAGCAAGGAAAATGAGGGAGGCTACTAGAAGAGAAGACAGATTGAGGAAGGTGGTGGTTAGAAGCAAAATATTGATGAGGAGGTACAAAGAGAAATGAAAGATTAAAGTACTTGAATAAGAAAAATAGGATAGAGGGAAATACAGAGTTTATAATTATAACTGAATGTGAATGGGATGAACTCTCCCATAAAATGGAGGCAGATAGAAGAGTGGATTAAAAGCCAGAATCCTACAATATGGTACTTTAAAGACCTTTTTTTGAAACTGAAAGATATATACATATATATATATATATATATATATATATATATACACACACACACAGAACAAAGGTAAAAGACAAGAGGATTGATTATGCTTCAGCTGAAATTTAAAAAAAAAGGCAAGGTTACAATCTGGAATTGAAACAAAGCAAGAGCAAAAATATTTCTAATTAAAAGAAGGGAAAAAAGGAAGGAAGGTTCCTGAAAACTACTATGTACAATGAAGTAATATCTGTTCTAAACATTTATGCCCTAAGTGGAATAGCCTCCAATTTGTTAGAGAGAAAGTTAAGTGAGTTACAGGAAGACACTAACAGCAAAACTATACTAGTAGAGAGCTGCAACACCTCCCCTCTCCCCTAGAATTAAATAAATCTAACCACAAAATAAAAAAGAAAGAAGTTAAGGAGGTAAATAAAATGTTAGATAAGGTAGATATAATAGACCTGTGGAGAAAATTGAATGGGGATAAAAGAAATATGCTTTTTTATTTGGCCTTATATACAACCTACACAGAAATTCAACTTGTATTAGGGTATAAAAATCCTTACAATCAAATGAATAAAGGCAGAAATATTAAGGGCAATTTTCCTCAGACTGAAATAAAATAAATATTATATGTAACAAAATTCATGGAAAAATAAACTGAAGATTAATTGGAAACTAAATAATCAAATCCTAAAGAATAAGTGGGTCAAACAAAAAATCATATAAATTTCCATATAAAGGAATGACAATAATGAGACAACATACAGGATGTAGTCAAAGCAATTCTTAGGGGAAATTTCTTATTTCTAAATATGTACATGACCAAAATAGAAACAGGTGATTAGTGAATTGGGCATGCAACTAAAAAACATAGAAAAAGAACAAATCAAAAATTTTCCAATTAAATATAAAATTGGAAATTCTGAAAAGCACAAGAGATTAATAAAATTGAAAGTAAGAAAACCATTGTAGAAAAAAATCTAAAAACTGGTTAAATAAAAATACAATGACATAGATAAATCTTTGGTTAATTTGATTTTTTTAAAAAAGCTTTAATCACAATTATAAAAATTGTTGCAATTAACCTTTCATAAACCCAATTCCCTTGAAACATGTATTTAATAGTTTCAAAGAGTTTCACTAGTACATTCAACTGTGTGGTGCTTTCCTTTACATTCCAAAAGCATCTAAACAATAAGGAAATATAATACAACATTAAGTCTTACATAAATAGAGTTTTGATAAAACATTTTCTTGCCAAATGGGTGATCAATCAAAACAAAAAAATTGTGGCTTTGACATTAGTATCCTGTGAATTTATACTCAATGTTGTCAAATTGAACTGACACCCCAATTAGAAATATACCCTAATCTAAATGAGTACTTCTGACTTAGACTCTTTGTATCCTTCCTTTGAAATACAGTTTTCTTCTTGCTCCTTGGACCAGTATTAGGAAAAAACCAAGTTTTCAGTATACACTGACTACTATATCATAAATATTTCTCCTGAATTCAGCAAAAAAAGACAGCTTTTGAGTGTCATAGAAGACTATCTTCTTATCCAGGTCACTGAGATCACTTATTTGGGTCAGAAATCACAAACCACTACGTGTTTTTCAAATACATCACTAACCACCAAACCTTTAACAAATAGATTTATTGTGTTCAATGACAGGCAGCTGAGGGCATCACCCTCAGAGGAACCAACTAGCTAAATCCTTTTTTAAAAAAAAGTAAATGATAGGGAAACCAGTATCCCCCTAACCCTCAATTTTTTTGTATGAAAGAAAAATACTTCATTCAGTCTCTAACCTTTTTCATCAACAATGGCATTAAGCAATTAAATCACATATGCAAAGGATGATGTTGAGATGAGCTCTTCCAGCACAATAGCATGGGAGAGGAAACTGGCTTTTCAGGGGGAGTGCTCTTTGAACTGTCTTAAGGTTGCACAATTTCCACTAAGAAAAGCCAAATGTCATTTGGTGCATCTGTTGGCATAATGTCCTTCTTCACCCCACTTATAATAAGTGAACTTCTCCAATGGCAGAGGTTCCCATTCCCCACATTGTAGATAGCACAGTGGCTAGAGCACTCTTGGAGTAAGGAGGACTGGAGTTCAAATCCAGCCTCAGACACATGACTCTTACTAGCTGTATGATCTTGGACAAGTGATTTAACTCTGATTGCCTTGCATCTAGGTTCATCTCCAGTCATCCTGATTCATATCTGACCACTGAATCCAGGTGGTTCTGGAGGAGAAAGTGATTTAGCATAGCATCCCTCTCACAAATCCAATTCACCTGCTTGTCATGGGATCACCTCCCTGATAGACTGGCCTTCTTTGAAAATGAAGGACAAAAAACAAACCACATTAAATATTTTGAACCTGTGAGGTTATCTTTGCCCTAGGTTATGTCTTTTGAGTTAGAAGTGACTGATCTGTGGTTCCTATGGTCAATTCAAATCAAGAGTCCATGAATTTACAGGAAAACCCTTCTAGACAAAATATGACAAGGTAATTCACACAAATGCATCTCCTGGTGTACCTATGCCTGCAGATGGGACTATGTTTGCAGAATCCTCAGTCATACAAGGGCAAACTTTGAGCTAGGATTCTGGGCCAATGAAGAGAAAGGGACATTCTTAGTTGCTGCACTTGCTGAATTTAGAATAGAAGTAACACTGAGGCATCTTGGTGATTTCACACTCATGCAAGATTCCACACTGTTCTCTCTTCCTGCACAAGTCTCTCAGCCACAGTATTTTATTTTATGCATTTTTATCCATATACAATTATATATTTTTAAGGTACAAAATTTCCTTACACCGTCCCTTCCCACCCCTCCTCCCTCAGAAGTGAACAGTCAGGTTAGCATTGACATACATATTTTTGATAAACATATTTACAGATTAGTCATTTTTGGTATGATGAATTAGGATTAAGGGAAATATACATGAGAGACAATTTTTATAAAATGTTCATCAGATTCTCAAGGGTTTTTTTTATTTTGGTTTGTTTTGACTTTTTTCCCTCTGGATGGGGATAACATTGTCCATAGCTGGTCTAATACAGTTTTCCTAGTTCTCTGAAATGGTGAGGAGATGCTTATCTTGCAATGTTGTTGTTAATATGTACATTGTTCTCTTGGTTCTACACCCTTCTCTCAGCATCAGATACCATAAGTCATTCCATGCTTCTCTAGAGTCTGATCATTCATTTATGGTTTCTTATAGAACAATAATATTTCATAATATTCATGTACCATAATTTGTAAAGCCATTCCCCACTGATGGACATCCCCTCAATTTCCAATTCTTTGCCACTTCAAAAACAGCTTCTATGGATGTAGAACTTTTCCCTTTTTTATAATTTCTTCTGTATATAGACCGAGAATTGGAACTTCTGGGTCAAAGGGTATGAACAGTTTTATTGTGCTTCAGAAAGGCTGGATCTATTCCCAACTCCATCAGAAATGCATCAATGTCCCAATCCTCCCACAACCTCTCCAACACTGATCATTTTCCCTTTTCTCATCTTGGCCAATATGATAGGTGTGAGGTGATACCTCATTGTGGTTTTAATTTGAATTTCTCTAATCAATATTGATTTGGAGAATTTTTTTCTTATAGAACTTTAAATTCTTTTTGAAATTTCTTTTCTCTTGGAAACTTTTTGTTCATATCCTTCAACCATTTATCAATGGTGGAATGACTTGTAACTTTATAAGTTTGATGAAATTTTCTATATATTTTAGAGGACATCTTTATCAGAATTCCTAGTTGTGAAGATAATTTTCCCAGTTTTGTGATTTCCTTCTAATTTTGGAAGCATTGATTTTATTAGTACAAAACTTTTTTTTAATTTAATATATTCAAAATCATTCATTTTACAGCTTATAATGTGCTGATACTTGTTTGGTCACATATTTATCCACTTTCCACAGATCTAATAGATAAGAGTATTTCTTGGTCTATTAATTTATCTATGGTGTCACTCTTTATGTCTAAATGCTGTACTCACTTTGACCTTATTTTGGTATAAGGTGTGAGATGTGGATCTATGCCTAGCTTTTGCCATAGTATTTTCCAATTTTCCCAACAATTTTTGTCAAATAATGAATTGTTATCCCAGAAACTGATGTCTTTGGTTTTTGTCAAAGAGAAGGTTGCTGCAGTCATTTACTGCAGTTTCTTTTGAACCTATCCTAATCCATTGATCTATTAGTCTCTTTCTTAACCAGTACCAGGAAGTTTGATGACTGCCACTTTATAGAATAGTTTTGGATCTGGTAAAGCTAGGTCATGTTCCTCTATTTTTTTTCATTAGTTCCCTTGCTATTCTTGACCTTTTGTTGCTCCAGATGAATTATGTTACTGTTTTATTTCCTAGCTCTGTATAATAGTTATTTGGTAACATGACTAGTATGGCACTGAATAATTAATTTAATTTGGGTAGAATTTTCATTTTTATTATATTAGCTGGACCTAACCACGAGCATTTTTCTAAATATAATATTCATTGTTCAGTTTAGATATTAATTTTATTTTAAGGAAAATTCCATTTATTCTTAAACTTTTAGTGTTTCTAATAGGGATGGATGTTGTATTTTATCAAAGGCTTTTTCTGCATCTATTGAGATAAACATATGATTTCTGCTGGTTTGTCTATTGACATGATTAATTATATTGAGTGTTTTCCTAAGGTTGGACCATCCCTGCCTGTCTGGTGTAAATCCCACCTGATCATGGTATATTATCCTGATAATAACTTGCTATAGTCTCATTGCTAAAATTTGAAGATTTTTGCATCAATATTCATTAGGGAGTTTGGTCTATAATTTTCTTTGTCTGTTTTGGTTCTTCTTGGTATTAATACCATGTTGGTATCACAAAGGGAGTTTGGAAGAACTCCTTCCTCTACTATTTTTTTTTTAGGTTTTTTTGCTACGCAATGGGGTTAAGTGGCTTGCCAAGTCCACACAGCTAGGTAATTATTATGTGTCTGAGGCCAATTTGAACTCAGGTACTCCTGACTACAGGGCCGGTGCTCTATCCCCTGCCACCTATCCATCCCACACTACTATTTTTTAAAATAGTTATGTAGAATAAGAATTATTAAAGGTTTGGTCTAATTCACTTATAAATCCATCTGTACCTGGAGACTTTTTTCTTAGGGAGTTTATGATGATTTCTTCATTTTCTTTTTTTCTGAAATGGGATTATTTTAGTATGTTATTTTCTCTTCTATTAATCTAGCCAGGTTGTAGTTTTGTAAATATTCATCCATTTCACTCAGGTTATCCAATTTATTGGCATACAGTTTGCCAAAGTAGCTCTGCATTATCTCTTTAATTTCCTTCTCATTGGTGATTAGTTAGCTGTTTTCATTTTTGATACTGATAATTTGGTTATTGTCTTTCTTTTTGTTAATCAGATTAACCAAAAGTTGGTCTATTTCATTGACTTTTTCATAAAACCAACTCTTAGTTTTACTTATGAGTTCAATTATTTTCTTGCTTTCAATTTTATTAATCTCTCCCTTGATTTGTAGAACTTCTAATTTAGTATTTAATTGGAAATCTTTAATTTGTTCATTTTCTTGCTTTTTTTAGTTGCATACACCAATTCACTGATCTTCTCTGTCTGTATTTTATTCTTATACGCATTTAGAGATATAAAGTTTCCCCTTCAACTTGTCTTTTCTGCAAACCATAAATTTTGGTATGATGACTCAGTATTATCATTTTCTTGGATATAATTATTGATTATTTCTATTATTTGTTATTAAAGTTATTGAAACTAGTGTTTGTGTACAACAGTCTTCTTGACACTATTGGGATGGAATGTATACATCTCCCCTTTTCCACAGGCAGCTTTCAAAAAAATCATAGATAGCAGTCCTCAACTTGTTCGTAGGATGGAAAGGCATTGGTTGTGCCCCAGACTGTGACTTCACCAAAATATCTAGGTCGAACTTAATGTGGTCCATTCTTGCAATTCATTCCTTCATCTTGACTAACTAATGCCCTTACAAGTCCAAATTATTCCTTCTCCTCTTCCATCTATTCTTCCTCTCCTACAGCCAGGGATCTTCACAAAACTAAACCACACCAGGACCTCACTCTTTCTTCTAGGACTCCTTCTTAAATTGGGACCAAGGCAAGTTAATTTGATTTTAAAAGAGAAAAAAAGAAATGAAATTACCACTATCAGAAATGAAAAGGTCAAATTCACTATCTGTGAAGAGTAAATTAATCAATAATTTGGAACACTTTTGTCCAATTGTATGT
Organism: Macrotis lagotis; assembly: GCF_037893015.1. Lineage (NCBI taxonomy): Eukaryota > Metazoa > Chordata > Mammalia > Peramelemorphia > Peramelidae > Macrotis > Macrotis lagotis. The sequence continues at coordinate 260,840,723 of NC_133659.1, read as the reverse complement.
CAATTCTGACAATCCAAGTAAATGGTTGAATATGTACAAAGCTATAAATTATGATTAAGAGAAGAGGAAATATATACTTCAGTAATTGCAATTTAGAAAAAAGAATGTGAACAAATCAACAATGAATTCCTTATGAAAAAATTTCCAGAGCAGAGATTGATATACCAGTTGATTCCATCAAACTTTTAAGGAAAATTATTTCCAATACTATGTAAGCTAACTGCATAAAATAGGTGAAGAAACAATTCTACCAAATTCTTTTAATATCAAGAATGAAAATTATAGATCAATTTCCCTAATGAATATTGATGAAAAATTAAGAAAAAATATAGGCAAAAGACATAATAATGCACTGTGGCATGTTGAGATTTGTCCCAGGAATGCAGGATTGATTCAGTATTAGGAAAAATATAAACATAATAACTATATCAATAACAAAACCATCAATAAATTATATGATTACCTAATTGCATGCTAAAAAGGCTTTTAAAAATTACTTATGTATTTTTCCAAATATATCTTATTATTTTTCCACAATCAATTTTGTATGGTTTTGCATTCACATTTTTCTCCCTCCCTCCTTGTCCTCCGTTCCTCCTCAGACAAAAAGAAATCCAATGTAGAGTATACATATATAACTATGCTAAATATTAGTCTATACTGATCATGTTGTGAAAAAATAATGAAATCAAAACAGGAAAAAATAGACAGAACAAGCATAATATAGGACAACTTAAAAATTAAGGAAACAAAGCTTTATATTGCCTTTAAACAAACTCCTTCTCTGGATATAGATGACATTTTCCATAACAAACTCTTTAGGTTGTGCAGTGGATAGAGCACCAGTCCTGGAGTCAGAAGCATCTGAGTTCAAATCTGACCTCACACACTTAATAATTACCTAGCTGTATGACCTTGGGCAAGTCACTTAACCCTATTGCCTTGCAAATCAAAAACAACAACAAAACAAAAAATATTTGCTAAATATTGCTAAAACGAACTTCATAGTTGATCATCACCCAATGTTTCCTTAGAGTGTGCAATATTCTTCTGGTTCTACTCTCTACATCAATTCTTACAAGTCTTCCCAAGTTATTCTGAAGTCCCATCCCTCTTGATTTCGTATAGGACAACAAGTGTTCCATTGTATCCATATACCACTATTTGTTCATCCCTTCAATTTTCAATTTTTTTGGCAATACAAAAGAACTGCTACAAATGTTGTTTCACATGTGGGTTTTTTACTCTTTTTTTGTGATCTATTTGGGAAACACACCTGGCAGTGGTATTGCTAGATCTAAGTATTCACTGTTTTTATAAACATAATAAAAATATAAAAAAAAAAAAAAAAAAAAAACAAAAAAAAAAAAAAAAAAACAAAAAAAAAATAAACAATACAAAACAAAAAAACAAAAAAAA